>NW_008795885.1:7626453-7655966 GCF_000699145.1 Aptenodytes forsteri | reverse complement strand
CTCGTTCACGCAAAGCCTCCCTGCCCTGATTTGGGCACGATGGCCTGGCAGGGCCCCTTTCCCATGAACAGGCTGCCACGGGGCCCGGCTCCTGCACTGTCAAGGCACTCGAAGCAGGACAAAGAGGCCCTGCATGACCCAGGCCAGGCCCCATGGTGCTCGCCTCTGGGGAAAGAGGCAGTGAGAGAGCAGAGGGCCAGGCCCCACAGCGCTCCGCTCGGGGCAAAGAGGCCCTGCACGATCCAAGAAAGATGAACGTGCTGCTGCCCTCGAGCACAGGCTTTCTTCCCACTCTTCCCGCTCCAGCCTTGGCGCTGACATTTCTTCTCCCCGACTTGGAAGGCACCCCTCTTCGGCAGATGGGCACCGTCAGTTCCCCAGCACCCCTCACCGCCACCTCCACCCCCTCGCCATCGCATGCCCTCTGCAGGACTTCCCCAGCATAGCTCCTCTCTGCTGCGAGTGAACCCCGCAGAAATGGCAGCGTGTCTTCTCCGTGCTTCCCAGGGCCCCTCGCCCTCCTCTTACGCACCGCTCCGTGACCGCTCTGCAGCCAAGCCAGCCACGCAAGATGAGGGGAGAGACAGAAGGCAGCTGCTGGGTTTGGCACCAAGAGCTGCTGCCAGGCGCCAAATCAAGACCCAGGTCCCCGTGCCAGGCCCACAGGTGATCCTGCATGCCTCAGGCACGCAGCAGGAACCTGGGGAGAAGCAGAGCCGGGTGAGCCTCTGTGGGCAGGCAGGCAGAAAGCAGCGAGAGCAGGCCAGGCCCCACCGCTCTGGGGCTGCATAGTGGGCCAGAGGTCTGCCCTGGGAGGAGAACCCAGCTGCAAGACACGGGCTCTCTCTGGAGCCCACACGACGCATGAGAGCAGCCGCCTTCGGGGAGGTCTCCCGGGGTCTTACCACACTCCTCAGGCTCGGGAAGAATTCATATTCGCTCTCATGCAATCTGCTACAGCAGTCTGACACGAATCAATGACCTCTTTTGAGGGGCTTTTCTCCCCTTTTATTTCACTCTGGTGAAATAGAGTTTCCCCAGTTTCCCTCTCTGTTTTGTGGCAAAGACCAAGTTAACAACAGCCAACTATCGAATGATGGCAGAATTCAGCCTGAATGGCTTTTTGTTTCAAGCGAGAACTTGTCCTCTCTGATCTGTAATCACAACCTCGGCCCATACTGTTACCCTGACATCAGAAGTAGTTTATTCCTTCTCTACTCTTCTTTAAAAACACATTTAAAAACTACCGTAGGAAATTGCTTCTAAAAGCTGGCATGTCCAGTGGGGCAGCAGGTGACAATACTTCTTATCGAAAGTTCAGACAAAATTTATACAAAACATCCAAGTAGAAGGACCTGCAGCAACACTCATCATTCGGCCATCATCAGATTATCATCATTTTAGAAAGCTTATGGCAAAATGATATCATCATCTCATCAAAAAAGACAATTTAGAAATCTTCATTTTTAGGACTTTGTCAATTTTATATTTTTAGTCAGAAAGAAAACTGTAGGTTTTAAATCCTGTCTGGGTAGACCTGTTTTTCATTTTAAAATATCATGTTCCATTTTCTGGTTTTAGCAATTAATTCACAGTTCCTTGTGCTTTGCACATAATGCAAAGCATTATGCAATACTACGTAATCTGAAAAAACAGGTGTTAGTTGTCTTGTAAATCACACCTCTAAATTACTGGATGCTTCTTGTCTTGAGCTCTTTGCCTCTGTCCCTGATCTGTAAAAGTAAGTAATACTTTTCTCTGATAGCTATTAAAGCAACTTAATCAAAACAAAAACCCAAATAAAAGTTTATCAGAATATAATCCAATTTTATAAAATGAATGAAATGCAAAATAGAGCAACAAATATATTGATTAGTGATAGGGTAAATATTAGATAATGCTCATTTTTTGTTTGGCGATCTCAACCCCTTCATTAACCTAGCAAAAATGAAGGCTACATTTCCAGCCCCTGTAACAGAGGAAAGCCTTCTAAAAAAAAAAAAATTAAACTTTCATAGTAGTAAGCCACCTTTCCTTAAAGATAAGCTTATAATGACAAATATTCTGAATTTTTCAACCTTTAACATTTGGTAATCAGAGGTTGAAATGTTCACCTTAATTTTTCAGACCTAGTCAACGTTAAATAATTTGACACACATTATTCATTCAAAGACCTCACAGTGGCTGTCAATCCTGGCTGCAGTACACTACTTGGATGGATGTGTTCTAAGCAGCCTGTCAAGAGTGCAAAACTTCCTGAGAAGGGGGTCATGTTAACGGTAAAATAATACTCCTTACAGACTCCAGAAGTGGACATGCAAGTCACCCTGTTACTTGCCATCTGCCTGCTTACTTAAGGTTTCCATTCCTATTGATTTTTTTCTCCTCAACTAGTGCAATCTTTTGTACAAAATCTGTCAACAGCATACTTCTATTCCATAAAAACAAACTTGTCCTTTTGTGCAACTCTTCCTCTGCTGACTAGTATCATGTGTGTTTGTTCTATGTTGTGTTGCTCTGAGAACCAATTAGGTTTTGAAGACTTTTTGAAGGCTGATTTAAAAAGGTTCATATATGCATGGCTCCGTTCAATAGATGAAACAATGAAAAATTGTGCTGTATAATTACAACGCCCTTCAGCTTTATTGAAATAAATGCTGAGGTATTTCTTTAAGGACCAAATTGTATGGATATCCCCACAAAAGCATTGAACTGAAATGGGAAGTTCTCTCTCATCCTCCAGCTGGAGTTTTTTACTTACTTTAAGTAAACACATTTTGGATGTCAATTTTAATTCATTGTTTTCCACAGGAATCTGGTTGTTGCTGTTACTTACTCCTATATTGCTGGGAGGAGTTTTTGTGGCTGTTTGGTGCTTGTTTGTTTTTTCTTTAACTCAGCAGCTATCAAAATAAACCTTGTGGAAGCTTTTGTGTCAGAGAAGTCACCGAAGAAAATACTGGCCACAAGCATTTAAATTGTTTTCAATTTCTACAATACTTTTTCCTCTCCAGTTTGCAATCAACAAAACACTAGAGCTATTAAATGCCACCTATAAATATGCCTGTTTTCTAAATATCAAGTGACAAATGTTTATTAATTGTTGCTAAATGAATGTGGCATTTAGAGTTTCTTCTGCAGTCAGTATTATATTGATGGCCTGCAATGTTAATGGAGTCTGTAGTTAAAATACTACAAGATATATGTATCCATCAAGATTAAAATGCTCAAATGCTTTCTTACCTAATGATTTATTGCTCCTTCAGAGGCATTTTGATAGTCATATGGTGTTTCTTTTAAGGAACTATTACAAGATTTAATGTGAAAATTTGAAACTAATACAGTGATGCTGCACACAGTTATCCATGTTCTTCTTTCCTTCAATATTTTCCTTAAGCACCAGCTATCACTTGAGATCCTAAGTCATGAAGTATTGTTGCCTAAAATGAAATGATTAATTTTAGTATTCAGAAATGGCTGAAAAGCCTCCACATTGTCAAAAAAGGTATCATTGCAACATGCATGCTCTTTAAAAACGTTTGTAGAGTACTCTCTTTCCTCTAGATCAAGAAACAGTAGCTCAAGATGCACAGTGGAAATTATTACCTATAAAATATTTCTGCCATTTTTTAAACACACCAAAGTATGTATTTCTGCTTAAATATGTTGTCTCTGGGTAGTCTGACAAGAAGCTCTTCAAATACATACATTCATTGTTGCTGTTATGCATCAGACCTTGTGAAACTGAGTGTTCAGAGGCAACATATATTCACAGAACCCGGCAGAACCCATTACAGTTTTGTTCTTTACATATCAGAGCACAGAGACTATGCACCTCTTTTTCCAACACAGGCATGAATATGGCAGATAACAATACTGACATCACAATAGAGGTGTGATGTTCTTATGCATATTTAGTGAGCTTACCTGATCAGTAGCCAGATAAATCACTCCTGCATTTCCAGATTCTATTTTTTGTGTTCTACACTTTAATGCAGAACATCTCCTGATCTGTGTTTACATACTCCTACTAAAAAAAGGAGATAGTTTTGTATGTTCTTCTGAACAGACACCACCTCTTCTTAACTTTTATATAATTACAACTTCAGGCTACTTATAGCAGATAAGTTGACTTTGCACTTACCTCTTGCTTTTTAAACCATCAAAACTGTTCTTTCTAGAATTTAAAAAATCCTTAGAAGTAATACAATAGATTTGGTGAGAGAAAACAATCCTATATATTGCTTTTACAGGAAAATGAATGCAAACGTAATGTAAGCAGTTCTCCACCCAGAACACCATTCTGTATGAAGCAATTAACCTTGTAACTTCTTGTAACTTTATATCATGAAACCATCAACCAAGTTGCTGTCAATTCAAATCTTGCTAGGGATTCTGAGCCTTCCTATAACAATTTTGCATTTGCCATACTCCTTAAATGTGATGGTTAGTCAGGTCATCCATTCTTTCAACAGATTTCACAGCTCATATTTCCTTGAAATAAAACTGATTTTCTTTTAAGTGTAGGATGGAAAAATAAACAGATGGTACTGATATTACTGTTAAAAAAGAGAAGATTTTTGGGGATAACTGCACTGCGTGCCAGAATACTGAACGACATATTTTGTTTAACTTTGGCTCTTTTGACACAAAAAAACATTAAACAATAAAAAATACGTTGTCAAGAGCTATTTCTTCTGAAACACCATCAAAGAATACAGGAAAGCTTTGGACAAATGAGCATAAAGCTTTTACTACCTGCTTGACTATTTCTTATGGCAATGAAGTTAACTCAGCTACAACACAAGAGCTGTTGCAATGAAACCAAAACATAAAATTGGTAGAAGTTGGTTTTGATAACCATATCTTTTAGTCAAAATAGTATGTAATCTAAGCATAGAAGTGATTCAGGAAATTTATACTCTGTCCCCTGTAACAGTGTGCTCCCCCGCCCAACCTGACCTTTATCTCCTGTAACCCTTCAAGCCATATAACTACTAGGGGGAGTCGTTAATGGATGCTGATAGTGATAGCTGCATCCATTCAAGTGGATTCGGGAGCCAGATAACAACACAATAACCAAGGGCTATTGTGAGAAATATGCCCACCTAACCACAGTTATCAGTATGCAAATATGACTATGAGTCAATCATCTTACCCCTATAAATAGTGAGCAGCCCAAGAGCCCTTTGAGTTCTCCTGCATGGCAGCAGGCTGCACGCCAGGATCTCCCCTTGAGTGGGGACGCCTCTCAAGGTTACTCCTTGAGGTTGAGAGATTCCTTGCCAGAACAGATCCTCAGTAAGTGACTAATAGCATGCTAAACTTTGAAATCCTGGCTAAGTGATATAAAGGATTAATTGCGCATATATAATCCTTTAGACATAAAACATTGACCAAGTCTGGGACTAAGTTTGGATCCAGCTGCACCTAGACTCCTCTCTAAGAAGGAGTCTGGGAAGCAAGGGGGTCCTTTCTGAACCTCATGGCTCAGCGGGAGGGTCTCCCTGACAGTTTTGTCTGACCCTGTGTGAGAGGCCGAACCATTGGATCAGGACACCCTGTCCTCTCTGCAGTAAATAATCAAGTGTACCTTGCCATTGAATCTTGTTAAACCACTGTCTTATTTACCATTGAACTCTAACTCACTGTTTTATCTCAATAAAGTGTATTGTTTCTTCTCTCTTATGAGTGAAGTGCAGTCTTGCTCCATCCACGACATCCCCTCAAAGGTAACACATTAATAAGGTTATGTTTTGAAAAAAAATATTCATGCAACATGTCTAAGGACAACTGAAGTGCTGGGTTTCACACAAACTTGTGTCATTCTGGTTTTTAAAAACTTCCCTCTATATAAAACAGGCATTCAACTTATCTCTTGTAAGTGTGAATATTACAAACACTATTTGCTTTCCTGTTATTATTCTGTGGTTAGAGTATTTTGGTTGGGGATTGAGAGGCTTTGTTCCTTTGCTACCTCTCTTGGAGGCACTCAAATTAAATTAAAAATTTAACTGGATTTAAACAATGCAACCACATCTCCAATTTAATTATATTGGCAAAATACTCCCATCAACATAAAAGTAGGCTCTAACTAACATAAAAGGATCTAACTATAATAGCAGTGTTAAATGGAAAAATTCGGCTTAGCAGGATGTTCAACTGTTTTGACAAAGTAGCTACCGAAATACATATCAAACTTGGGATACACATATTTATTATATCATTCATGACTAAAAAGGGCATACATATCTTTAGTGCTATAATGAACTAATTAGTGAGCTTAGACCCAAACAATGTGTCTAAACAAGAAACAAGAATCCTTGGAATGAAGCCAAAACACCTAGATCTATCTGTATCTTATATAAGATTAAGTCAACTGTAGTCTATTGTTTCCTAGTTGGAAGATGTAAAGTTTGGCAGAAGAGGAGGAATGGATGATGAGAATAATTTATGAATCCATGAATTATTGAATCTACTTTATACTTTGAAAAATACCTATCTTACACAATATAGGTAAATATATTTCAGATTTCAGCCAAGGAATGTTGTCTGGGTATATTAAAAGTATTAGTTTTCAGATATTTAGGTTTAAGACTCACTAAAAAAAGAAAAAATAAAGCACACAAATTTTAAGAGAGATCAAGCAAAAGGCATGTGAATTTTGAATCATAAGCACAGCTTTTTCTCTCAGTGAATTTTTTTTCCTGATGTCCAAGACACAATTTGTGGCAGTTTTACTTTGATACCACTACCCAGAAGCACTGGATCTTTAATTTTTGCAACTGCCCTTGAAGTAGTTGTGGTTTGAAAAGCATTTCAAGTAAATAATAAAAGAAAAGAAACTTTTTTGTAATTTTAGCTACCTCAGCTATCACCCATTCCAGCCAAAAAAAACCAAAAAAGAGTACACTTGGGCTATTTAAGGTAGCTTCAGACTGTTAAATCCAGAGCCATGAACTCTGACACAAAGTTAGGAGATTGACATAGCTGCATTCAAATTCCATTTATTACCCAGCTGTCCACACTCAGAGAAATGATGGACATGTCTCATTTTAGTATTGCTAAGAATTTGCAATTACTTACAGAAAAACAATTAACACACAATTAAAAAGAAACTGATTGTGCTATTGGTTGTTTTGCAGCTAATTAAAGTTAGCAAACAGTTAATCAGTTAAGTAAGAGAGTGGGTGGGGTTTCCTGGTACTGTACACCAGGAAAAAGGCAGCTGGCAAAACTCTTCAGCCAGCCCCTCTTACTAGGAGACCATTGTTTGATTTATGTTGTGTTTTCACACAGTTTCAAACACACATCTACAGCTAATTTTCACCTACTTGTTAACATATAACTTAAAACTCTATAAAGTCCTTTTAACATGCTTGAGATGGTTGGCATAGTGATAGATGACTAATGCCATGCTTAAGAACCGCGTGTTACTCAAGAGTAAACCAGCAGGGGAGCTACCCAAGAGTAAACCAGCAGGGGAACTACTACCTGTTTATAAATAGCAGGAAGTGTTCACAGGAAAAGCAGCCTATAGGGACCTGAGAACTGACGTACTTGAAGTAGACAAGTCTAAGGCTGGTCTTTTCCAGTTTTGAGAGTGCCCTGCAATGTTCTGGGAGAGTAACATATTTGGAAAACCTGGGTCAAGATTGCTGGAGACTGAACATTGCCAGTTTAAAGACTATGGCATTGTTTACGTCCCAGGTTCTGACCCATGGATCATAATACAATATGTGTACCATAAAATGTGAACCACAGCCTTGGGACAGTGATGGATTATCGCAGGTACAGTGTAATGAAATAACTGGGTGCTGACCTATTTGCCTGCTGCTGCTGGGAGGAGACTTCTTGCTACCTTCTCCTTCCCTCCATTCTATTTTCTCTGATGCTTATCAGAACTGCAGGTGAACTGATTCAGCTTGCTGACCCAATGTAAAAATATTGACCTCACAAGATGAAATTGCACATCAAGCAGTCCAACAAGCACCACAGGTGTGGGGAAAGCAGCATGAAACCCAACAGAAGAGGAAAGCAAGTCTCCTTTCACATCAGCAGTAGCATTGAGTCATATCCTCACTATTATGCACCCCTTCCTCCAAAAGATTACAGACTCATTTGAAATCCCAAGTCACTGAACTATTTTATGATTTCACTATCATTTTCTGTTGACAGTCTCTGAGGTTTAACATAGTCCTACAAGTTGGAAATTAAAAAAAAAAAAAAGCCTAATGCATAAAGTGTTCTAGGTCATCACTTTGCCAGTGTAGGGTTACTCCCTACACTAGTGGTCATCAATGCTGCAACAAAAATTTAAAATAAAAAAAAAATCTAAAATAAAGATACAAATAATATCATTATCATTCCTTTTCATTAAGTAATTTATGAGTTACTCCTATACTTAAAAGTTCTGTGCCCACTCAGGAAAAAAAGCAGAATCAAATATTCAGCTAAAAAGCTGAAACCCTGTGACATCATTCTGCATAAGAGTATAAACCATTCTAATAGTGTGAGATTATACATACTAATGTTTGGTGAGATTTGAGGAGTGTTAAAGAACAGCAAACTTATTAAAGAAATGGACAAAGCAACAATCAAAATTTGTCTACCTATTAAAAGCATGAAGTTTATCTAGCTTCACAGACTGTTTTTAATGACATTTATTGAATTGACAAAAATTCTTCTTACATTATGATTTCTCTGCCCCACCAAACAAAAAAAGACAAGGTGTCATAGAAAGTCTGTGCAGGTCCAATCTGGAGTGCCCGCCACCCCAGGCCACAGACATAGTGTTCTTCAGACAGTGGATCACATAAGGCTGATTAAAGCTATTAATAAATAGCTTTGGTTCCTGTACAAACATGCAGTACATATAGGCTCCCATCAAGTCCAAGTATTCCCCCTACCCTTCTGCCAAAATAATCTTAAAAATATTACTGATAGGAGATTTAGGTCCTAATAAATTCCTTCACTTTACACAAATATGTGTAAATTCAGCTTGTACTTTCCCTTTCCTTTGACTTCAGAAGATAATGGGAAAGACCAGTTCAATTCATTATAAAACTGCCGTCCTATCCCCAAAAAGGCAGAGTGCCACCTTGCATTTCCCATTGCCTTGAAGTAACTAGGTATCACCTACAGAAGACGAGCAGGTTACTACTTGTCTCAGTTCTCCGTCTTGGCTTTTCACCCATCTGTTCTTCAGAAATACTGTAACTTCATCCCCACTCACTGCATCCCAAAGTCAAATTAATATATCAGGGAGTGTGTATTACTTCTCTTCACATGTATGTGAAGAGTAAGAAAAATGCTTCCTGGATACATGGTGCTATCCATATGCTTAAAATTAAGCTTATGCATATGTTTTGTCACTAATTGTCTTGTGCTGTCACACTGGTAGTGCTGGAAATGTGAGGAGTAAGATGTATTTTTAGGAAAGAGCCTTATGTGAGGACCTTCACAATAACACATTCATAAAGAGTTAATAACATGTTCGTGTGTTTAAGTGACAACCACACACAAGGGGGTATGCAAGAGAAAGACTGTGGCTATATAAAATGCAATGGCTAAAAGCAGTTCAGTCATGGCAGTGCCAACGGAGTCACCCTTGACAGGCACTGGCATAGCAGACAGATTTTGCCCTTTTGGACTCCAGGCTGTCCAGTTAGAATCCTCCATAAGCGCTAAATCACTTTTTGGAAACCAGCTGCCCATAGTAATAAGACTAAATTACAAAATGAAGTTTTATCACAGCTGATACAATATTCAATAATAACTGAACTAAGTCAAGCTTCATTATTAAAGGCTTCATTTAAGGTTCTATCAGGAATTACTGCATTTCATGTTTTCTGCAGCGGATGGCATTTCAGCAGTTAAGCTTCAGAGGATTGCCATTAACAGATGATGTCAAGTGTAGAGAATGTTCAGTGATTGCTAGTTTTTTATACCTGTCAAACACATGCCCAAGGAGCCCATTACAAAGATTATGGGATTTTCTCAAGCTCTATAAACCGTTCAGGACAAACACATGTGTTTGTTTAACAAACCCTGAGCACTAATGTATCTTGGCAAAAATCTAATAAAACAATAAAAAAGCAATTTTGTTCTAGGGCTAGTGATTCAACACTTTTGTTCCTCAAAGTCAGCTAAATGGAAAATAATAATATGGGAGTTATGTTTGAACCTTGTATTTGTCAGATAAAACATCAAAACAGCTGCTTGGTTTTGCATCAGGTACTTTGTCTGCAGTTTGCTCACATGTTTGACCTTCTCCCTATACACAAATCTTTCTCTGAACACACTGGTTGCAGACATAAAAGAAGACTTTAGGTAGGGCAGAAAAATGCTTCCTGGATACATGGTGCTATCCGTATGCTTAAAATTAAGCTTATGAGTATGTTTTGTTACTAATTGTAAATATTCCCACACTGCTTCCTGGTCATTTCATTAGGCTATAATAATGGTTCTAATTCCACAAATAACATAAAGTACATATTGGCAGTCACCATAAATTTCTCTTGGTTGAACTAACATTAAAGTTATTTCCATAATGTTATGCTCAGTTTCCTTATTTTTCTTTCAGTCAAACATTGCAAACTTTCCTGAAATACTTGGTGAAGGTTTTTAATACAGTGGAAGGCACAATCACTTATTACACTTATTGCAGTCAAAATTTCACATGAAGATGGTAAAGGACAAACCTTTAAAGGTAAAGTTCAAAACCTATACAGCAGGTCCACTGGGAGAAAAGCTAAATATCACAGTCTAAAGTCTGAGTTTTTTCCTATTGCAGAAAAGAAATATTGGATGCAGAAATATCAAACATATGGTAACCATGTAAACATCTAAAGCATTCTACCTCCAAGTGTAGTATCTGTGCTATTTGTATGTGGATTCCTTCAGAGCTATGTTCATTTACTGTGGAAAACAGAAAATGTTATAACTGGGAAAAAACCTAAATCTATCAATAATACACAAATAATATACCTAGAGGCATCAAAATATGAGTACCATTAAATGTGTATTTAGGTTTCGAACAAGAATCCTTCCATCTCTTAGTGCTAAATATATTTACTAACATTATCCAGGAAAACACTCCAGAAATGCAGTGTCTGAGAAAGCATATCTACCCAAAATAAGAAATTGAAAGAGGAGGTTTCCTGATAAAACAAAAAGTCATATGAAAATTATAAAATACTATAAAGCAGCAAATAGCATTTTGATAGGGTGGGATAGGCTGAATAAAGTAAGTCACCTAACCACAATTCATTCACAGGTTGAGTAAAAATATGAAATCAGTATCTCCAGCTGTGTGTTGATCTGATAAAAGTAACTAACCTATTGCCTGTTCTTTTCATTTCCAAGTTTTTTATCATGTTTAGATAGCACCATGTCACTGCGTTCCACAGGGAAAATTAAGTGGCACACTCTTCTGATGGCAGTATTCTGGATTTCACAGCTTTGTCACAAAGAAGCTATTACTTCTAACAGAAGGTAACCTTCAGTATTCTTAGACGCGGAAGATGCCTGGACTGTGGGTTAAACAAAAGTCCATCCAAGCGGTATCAGAGTTATTAGGGCAGAATCTGAGGTGACTCTCTGTGTCAACAAGCTTACACTTTGATATGATGTGAAGGGTGAGATTTTCCCTCACAGCACCCTTAAGAAACGTTTTGTGCTTAAATAAAACACAGAGAATGGAAATTATCCTGTAATAAGTTCAGTAGAAATTGCAAAAACAAAAACCAATTTTTCAAGACTGCTCATAGAACTTCAAGAGTATTTTCAGCTTTAATAAAAAAAAACATCTGGACAAGCATTTTAGTATTTTTAAATGTACTGATCCAAAGCTATGGACAAAATGGGAAAACGAAAGATGCAGAGCCTCTGAGAAAGGAACCACTACATGACAACAAAATACTTTAGAAGTTACTGTACGGTACATTGTCCACAGAAGTCAGTAAATCCTGGATAAGCATTAAAAGCCCTGAATGCTGTCTCAGGCAATATCAACCAGCAAAGCAGCTAATGCTTTTGCAGTGGCAGGATAAAATATCACTAGACTACAAAACAACAAATATTATCCAAGTTGTAAACAAAATAATTAAATGCAAATGCACTGTGTGGTAATGAACAACTTTCCAAGCCTTCGATATCCCAGCTTTGCAGATCTATCACGTTTTCTGCCAAACTAACTGACCTGAGTGGTTAATTTACAGTTAATGTTAAAATAAGTCCTATTCAAGAATTCTCCAATCATTAAGCAGAGAGCACCACACATACATACTGAAATAAAATTTTGCAAAACCACTCAAAAAAGGAAAACTCCTTTTTCTGATGCTTAATAGCAAAAATTTCTAGCAATTAGTGACTAAATTATTGTTCTAAGTTCATTGAAGTTATACATATGGATATATGTATATATCTATATATATATCTTTACATAGACATATCTTATCTATCTATATATGTATATCATTAGTCACCTTAGCAAAAATAATTGTATGTTCTTATAAATATTTTCTGCCTTCTTCACCTGTTATGCCAAGGTAAAGGGGGTGACAGGTACAGGGCAGATACTCTAACAGATAAAAATAAAACTCCATTAAGATCCCTGTATAACAGGATATAGCTAAAATGAGGATTTCTGCAAAGACCAAATTACAGTTATCATTTCAGCCAATTTGTCAGCTAAAAATATCAGAGCTGGTATAATTTCCCAGGATATACTCCAAAAGAATTCAAGAGTTAAATGCATCTGGAACCTCACTTACTTTAAACAGTGTGCCAGGTTTTAGAAGCGAGGTTTTAGAAGCAAGGATGAGCATACACTTTTCCAGTGAAAAAGAAAAAAACCTAGCAAAAGATAAATCCTACACCTCATCTGTGAGATGTCTCAGACACTGAAGTTACACACAGAAAAATTAGATTCCCTTCCTAACACTTTTCTTTCTAAATTTCCAAATAAAAATATGATGATTTAACAGCACAGAACAGTCCAATGGGCCAAATAGCTATATCTGAGCTTGAATTTTTACTGTCTGTTGAAACTTGCCAGAATTCAATGAGATAAAGTATTTATTTAAAAGATTTGTGATTCAACATCAAGTAAACGTATATGTCATCAACTCCAAAGCATTCAGTCCATATCCATGGCTGACTGCAACTCACAGCCATAGCTAATGTAAACATCTCAACAGTTCTTATGACCAGATTTTCTCCTCTTGGAATGATGTCGTATTCTGGAGAGATGTCTCTGACAATGATGAGCTGAGGTGGGGGTTAATATGGTGTAGTCGATGACACTGATACTGACCTACACTTTTTTTAATCACAGAATCACAGAATGGTTGAGGTGGGAAGGGATCTCTTGGAGGTCATCTTGTCCAATCCCCCTGCTCAAGCAGAGCCACATAAAGCTGGTTGCCCAGGACTGTGTCTAGATGGTTTAATATCTTCGAGGATGGAGACTCCACAATCTCCCCAGGCAACCTGTCCCAGTGCTCGATCACCCTCACAGTGAAAAAGTGTTTCCTTGTTTTCAGACGGAAGCTCCTGTGTTTCAATTTGTGCCCACTAACTCTGGTCCTGTCACTGGGCACCACTGAAAAGAGCCTGGCTCCATCCTCTCTGCACCCTCCCTGCAGGTATTATATATACTGATAAGACACCCCCCCCTTGAGGCTTCTCTTCTCCAGGCTGAACAGTCCCAGCTTTCTCAGCCTTTCCTCATGTGAGGTACTCCAGTGCCTTAATCATCCTTGTGGCCCTCTGTTGAACTCTCTCTAATATGTTTATGTCTCTCTTGCACTGGGGAACCCAGAGCCGGACACCGTACTCCAGGTTTGGCCTCACCAGTGCTGAATAAAGGGGAAGGATCACCTCCCTCCACCTGCTGGCAATGTTTTGTCTAATGCAGCCAAGGATACTATTTGCCACCTTTGTCGCAAGGGCACATTGCTGGCTCATGTTCATCTTGGTGTCCACCAGGACTCCCAGATCCTTTTCTGCCAAGCTGCTTTCCAGCTGGGTTGCTCCGAGCATATATTGGTGCATGGATTATACCACACTTACTGAATCAACCCATAAAAAAAGAGACAAAAATCAGAAAAACTTTTTTTTTTCATTCAGGTGCATTTTTTTCTCTATCTTTAGGTCTGCAGCAATTTAAAAACAGAATTCAGGCTGAAGTTCAATTACTGCAGCCCAACTGCTTGCAAATTAGCAATGTTTTCAGTAGAAAAGAATGTCTGAATGTCAATTTTCCTGTCAGGTTGACGGTGCTGTTTCCGAACAGTAAATATGCTCTGGATTTTTATTACAATAGACCAAGTAAGTCATGCACAATTTGCTAACTAATAAAGTCAAAGGCTAACTACATCTCAAATTTGGAGAACCAGTTAAATAATTTCTGATATGGTACCTTTAATCTCAAGGGTTACTATTCCATTTACAGACTTGTATCAAATACGCATGACACTTTAATCATCCACAATTGAAATATGATTGTCTGTAAACTGAAACAAAGCAATTCTTTAACATACAGTTTTGTTTCTGTGACTTCAAACAGCAAGGGCATACTCAGGACAATATCTATCTAAAAGTTGGAGTAACCACCTGCATTTTCATTGAATCCTGAGAGTGCTAAAGAAGTTCATCACCTCATGAGTGATGATATCATGATGTTGTGCCCCAGTGAAGCAGCATATAATACACAATTAAACTTGGGAAAATTGAATAGACTGAAAATCATGGCTCAACCTTGAGTTTAGCCAAAGTTAACAGTTGCTCCAAGGGGGAGCAACAGTTCTCCAGCACCTGTGTGAAATATCTTGGGACTGTTAAACATAAATGCACTCTGAAGTCAAAGACAGTGGCCTGTCTCTTCCTCAGTTGGAAGCTCATCAGCATACTTTAAAATAAAAATTATCTGTGTAGGTTTCCCTGCAGTATTGATCTCTGTAGCATATATGATAGAACACAGGGCAGGCTGGAATCTACCTAGAACACTCACAACTATACCAGAACTGCTGTAAACTTCAGGCTGTTTAAACTTACTCTTATTCTTGATCTTTATCCTCATCCCTCTTTAGGTAGCTGGATGTATATCAGCACTTTCTGCCTGCAGAGTGGGAAAGAGGACTTACCTGTTCCCTGTTGAAGTCAGAGCTCTATCTCTCTAGTGCTTACTCTGCCAACCATGTGGTCCCAGGCAATGCAGAGGTGCAGCGGCTATAGTCCTGTTTCCTTTCACAAAACAAAATGGGACTATTTGCTCTGAAAGCACACAGGAGACAAGATTTCTAACTCACCAGAATATATTAACTTGTATGTTTGATTAACAAATCTTAGCAGAATAGGTTTCTCAAGTCTTTTAATGTACATTTCATCTGTATGGCCACTTGAGACTTCAGACTAGTATGCAATGGAGTTCCTTTAGCATTTATGTTGCATTCAAAATTGAATATACAAGCCTGTGCAGCACAAGTATTACACTATAATCCATTAAAGGCAGTTTGCACTTAGTAACCTTGCAAAGATAGCAGTTTCATGAAATCATATTGTACATTTTTTATTCTCATTTTACATCATATTCATTGAGCAAGGACTTTCTCATTGTTTAAAGCATAAAGTGAGTCATACTCTTATTTGTGTCAAGGCACCTGGAAAACATCAGATGTTTATGTCAGGTGTGCCAAATATGTGCATTAGTCTCTCCCACGGTGAACAGCAGACCAAAGTATTTCAGCACTTAAAAAAACCTACGTAATTAATAAAACATAAATCACAACAATGTCTAGAACTTCTAACCAAGCAAAAATAATATTAGGACTTATATACACAAAGACATACGCTTGCCGCAAGAGAGAAACCAAGTGGCTTATCCAGCATCACCAGTCTGCAGCAGGATAAGGACTACAATCTAATCAAGTCTCAGACATGAGCCTTGCCAAATAGCATCTGTGGCTACACAGGCTTTGTGCTTCAGCTTAGGGAACAAACCCTGACTCTTAAATCAGGTGGGCTGGAGTTGTTTCAGGACTCACACAGCATGGATAATCAGTGGAGTAGGAGCATAGAGCACAGTCAGGTGCTCTATACAATCCAGGCCATAAATGTAGCCATGGCTTTTATTACTCTTATTACTTTGTTTGCCATATTCCCAACATGCCTGCTTGATTTGCTCTTTGCCTCCCCTCTCAAGAGTGCTTCCATATAGAAGTTAGGAATATAACAAATGTTTAAAATAAAAATAGTATCTCTTTGTCAAGTTCTTTGGCTCTCTAATGTACCCTTGACATATGATACAAACAGCTGCTGTTATTTGTCCAAAACCTCCCTTTTTTCATATGTCTAGCCCGTGGCCAATCACAGATGAGACAATGCTAGAAGTGAGGGATATTAAAATGTGTGGTCTGCTTCTTGAAGTTATAGTATGTATTTATTACACATGAAAGTCTGTCTTGTGCACCATATTTGATAAATATATCAAACTAGCTGCTTTCTTTGCTGGCAGGCATTTCACAGATCAAGCTTCTATACGGGACTTAACTGTGCACCCTTTGCCACCAAAGGGCCAAGGAACTCAGTACCTAGCAGATTCAACTTCTCAGACTGCAATCTTGCATTGCTGCTTTCACTGAAAATGCAATCAGGCTTCTATTCATTTAGCACAGGCTGAATCTCAAAATCCACGAAGGTACTTCACAGTTGTCAGTTTGACAAATGAAACCCTATGGATAGGGTCCATTGAGGCTTCTTAATAAAGTATTCTCTGTAATTACAGTGTCATTCTTGATAGAGTGACTTCTGTTTCTCATGTTATAAGCTTTATGCTACAATTTTCTGGAGAAAGGCAGTGAGCACAGGTACCAAAGTGACTGTTTGGTTTACGTTTGAATTGCTACTGAGCGATATTCCAAGATCACAAAGTATTTTAAGATACATAGATATGTATCTTCAGATGAAACAACTCCGACTTCAACAACACTAATGCAACTCACAAAAAACACAGCAGGCATACACTTGACTTTTTGTATTTGAAAGATTTTGTACTGTGGTTTGAGCAGGGCTACAAGGGATATTCCAGATGCTATATAGCTGCAAAGTATGGGCACAATGCCATACTGGCAAACGTTCCACTTTAGAAAACAATCCCACTGACATTCATTAATCTAATACGCTTCTTAAGGCATTGATCTATTATCCTCCTTTGACGCACAGTGTGGGCACAGTCCTGAAATCCTTATTTGACAAAATATTCCACCTACTCATAAGAGTCTAAGAAAACTAGAAAGTGTTTTACAACTGGGACCAGATTTTTCAGCTTTCAATGGCTCCATATGGGGTTCTAATATGTCTTTCCTTTTATTTAAAATATAATATAATAAGAGCCATTATATTTGTCATTCCTTTGAAAATAATGCCAAAAGCACTGAATATTCTCTTTCTACAGGAAAGACATGTCTTAAATTATATAACACTGTGGTCTTTCTGTTTAAATTAGTATGTAATTTTTGCAAAGCTCTAACCCATATTTCATGTTTAAATAGGTTATCATCACTATGTTCACAGACACCACAAGGACTCTAAGCAATGGCCAAAAAGAGCCTAAAACACTACCCTTTCTGACAAAGCTGGAAATGCTCTTAAGCCACTTTTCCTGTTGTGAGTTGAAAATTTGTGCTTTCACTGTTTCACTGTTTTTACCAGTCTAGCCATTCTACAGAAAACTTGAAAGTTCAGTTCTGGAATGATTATTTCACAGTTAGGCTTCCTGCATTCAGTAGTTCACACTGAGCTGAATCACAGTGAGCCTTGTTCTTCTGCCATCAAAACCAAGAACAAAACACCCCTGAGAATCACACAGAAGACACTGAAATATTCTACTTTTTTCCTGACCACTCTTCTTTTTTTTTTTTTTTTTTTCAAATACAAGGATGCCAAAATCAAACCTGGTCAAGAGAAGGTTCTGCTTGTGGCTACATCCTCCTATAAAATGAAGAAAGCACTTTTAACTTCTTGCTCTTACACATGATTGCTAATGTTACTTTGTAACTTTTAATACTGCCCTATTTCACCAGAGAGCAATAAAGCCTTCTATTGTCAATTATGCTTTTTAACACCAAATTATACCATAGTGTAGCACAACTCAAGAGTAAATCAACAGACTAGCTAGATAATCTTGGATCATGTCTGATTTCATAGTTTATATTGATGAATTATTTTAATTAATATTTCTGGGTTCTGCCCATACAATAATAATTTGATTTTTATGAAGCAAGAGAACCAAGCCAGATGAAAAACATTTCAGACAGTTAATAAGAATTACCTCTACACAGTTAGTAAATTATTTTAGCAACACTGATGGTTCATTTTAACAATTTAAAAAATTAAAGATTTCATCTTTATTGAATTACTTTTTAGAAGCCTAATTATGCATTCCTGAGGCTGTTAAAATTGGTGTTCTTGTCCAATAAAAACACTGTCACACTTTCATCACTTACAATCTCTGTGTAGTTGAACTATCTGATTTCTTGTCTTGGTCTTTGTTTTCCAGGGTGGATGTCTAGGGGTTTGGGGAACACAAAATGTTGTTGGTGGTATAATGATTCAAGCAACAGTTTAGACAGCCCATCATTATCCCTAGAATTCAGACTGCAGTACAGTGGGGACTGATGTTAAATCGTAAGATACATGCCCTGTAAGCATATTTCCTTTTCATGTACAGTGTTCTGCACTAAGGCTAAGATTTAGAGGATACAGTGTACATCTTCATTTCGATATATGCTTTATGATGAACTATATTCACTCTCAATAGCGGAAAGCAAGTGAGCTCATAAATCCTGATGGAAATATGTGGATGAAGAAATGCAAATTCCTACCAAATGCTAATGAAATGAGCTGGTTTTATCTATCTGTTGGTTAATACTGTTTTATATTACATAAAATAATTTAGCAGGATATTCTTCAGCTGGGGGGGATATATATTCTGCAAAAGAACTAAATATAGATGTTACAATTAACAAATTGTCACTTTCCTTTTCAATATCTAGCAATATCAGTTCCAAAATTAGTTTGAATACTCTTTCCCACAAAGACTTAGAAACTATAAAAGAATACCTTCAAAAATGTTTTCAATGGGCCTACATTACTACTGTGTACAAAAAGTCAGAACACCTCATTATCTTATTGCTGAGTTACCTGGCAACCCGAGTTTTATACTGCAAAATATATAAGTTATTCATTCATATTTCCTTTGACAGTCAATGATCTCATGGGGTTAGATTCTTTTACAATGGTATTTTGTGTGACAGTCAGCTCTCTGCCTAACTGCTGCGAGTGCAGGTGATTACGCTAGATTTTTCCCACTCCCAAAATTTCTCTCAGCAGGCTTCTTCCAACTGTCTCCCTCAGGTGATTAGAGCTGCTAGGTCCTACTGTAATAAGTCTAACAATAATTTCTTTAAGGATTATTCAGTATCCCAATATTACTAAATCAGCTTTACGTTACTGCTATTTTAGGTACCTAATCTGAAATCATCATATCACCACAGATTTTCCAGCATATCACAACTTATATTACTACATGTACACACATAGAAATCATACTGATCTTCTATGCTGCATCCACATGTACCTCTGTTTAAATCATAAGGTAAGGCAATACCACTTTATTGAAGGGGAATGAAGGCCCCAAGGGGTCTAGTCTCTAGACATTAAGTTTCTTTGTTATTCAGCATTACAACCAGTAATTCTTCTGCATACTGGAACCTATGACACTGACACAGGCATTTGGCTATACAATACCTGTCATGTCCTTAAAGAATGTTATTATCAGCACACGGAGGGCAGAATGCAGCACTGGTGACAACTGTAGAGAGAGGCACCTTCTCTGCCCATCCTTCCTCCTCGACATCTGAAGTCAGTGAAGTCTTTTCTCACAACAGATGGTAAGACAGAAATATATTGATTCCATAGTACCTAGGGACATTTCAGACTTAAACACAGGAGAATCAGGTTCAACTCTCTATTCTAAAAAAACATTTTGAAAGCAGACAAGCTCCACTAAAACAGAGTAAGACTTCTATGATAGATAGTAGTTGAGTGGTTAGGGGCATCTTCAGAGTAAAGGGCAAACTGCCTTCACCCTCCCCAACCCCCCTCCCCAAGAAAAACCCTAAACAGGGAAAATACTTTAATGTACATTTGATTGCAGGTGAACCTTACTATCAATCGAGAACAAATAGGGACAAACAAATCTACTCTTGACTTCTTTTTTAAAGCCACGTAGGTATTTCGCAGTGAAAATGTAAGTGTATAAAGATTGAATCCTGACAGAAGCAAGCAGCCACTGATATAAAATTTTGAGAAACTCATTTCAGGAGTTAGTCCCATTGTGAATCCACCTTTAAATTACTTGCTGAAGGTCGTAAAAGGAAATTTGTACCAAGAAGAAATCAAATCCATCTTGCTGAGATTTCAGGCTAGCTGTCTGAATTCTTATTACCTTGCATTTCTGTTAGTTTGAATAAATTGAAAGCACTGTTCGGTCTATATCTGTAATAACACGGTGAATAGTATTTACCAGACTCAGAAGCATTTCTTCTTGTTCCTAAACTTCCTTAACCACTTCCCATTTTGTCCATGATCTCTGTCAGGGTTATACAGTTATGTGCTCAAAGAAGACAGAGTTTTGTAAATATTTTACCAATGGCTGTCCTTGGTGTGTTATCAGGAGAGCTAGCAAAACCGACTAGCAGGCAGACCTCAGTCTCTTCGGGCTATTGCCTGCTATAGCCTTTGTATCTTAACGTTCTTGTCCCTCATTTTGGGCCCGCCCTGACAACTAGCCCCTGGGAAACCTGAGTGATACCCAACTGGTACCCACACCCTTGCAGGTGCGTCCACAGAGGATGCTCTGAGAGCTCTGCAGGGGTGCACAGAGCAGCTCAAGCCACAGGAGCTGTGTGAGACACGGGAGAAAACTCAAGCCATGGCAGAGCAGCTCTGGTGTTGTGCAGAGAGTCCAGCAAGGGCTCGCGCTCCTCCCCCTCTCAGTTCCCCCATTACTACTCTTCCATTGCATGTGTTGTTGTTTAACCTCAGTCGGCAACTGAGCACCACCACAGGTAGGGGTTTTCCCCCTCGTCAGCTTAGTCCCTCCTTCCCTGATTTACTGAATATAGGGACCTCTCTCTTTTTGCATCTTTTATGGAAGTTTTTTTGGGTAGTGCTTTTCCCGGTGGTCACATTAAAGTCAGCTTTCTTTTGTCTCATTAGGGGTCCAGTCCTTGCAGTGGGTTCAATCCCCAAGTACTAGAGGAGATGGGTTTTGAGATGACCACGCTTCCTCGCTTGCGAGGATGGAGGTGTTTTTGGGGGATCTCATGCTTCAGCCACTCTTTTTTGCCCCCTGCTCAGTCTACACCAGAGACTGTAGAAGACTTTCTACACAAAGTTTGTAGAAGAAAGCTCCTGTGCCAAAGCAGAGATGATCTGTACCTTGTCCTATTTTTGTCATTGAGGGGACACCCATCAGGGTCCCCTGGAGGGGCAGATACTTCTTCTACAGCTCCTCATTGCCCTGGGTGTGGGGAGTTCATATCTTTTTTCTGTCCTTCATCCGGTCCTCCTGGGCATGCTCGGGTTAGCCCAGCTCAATCCAGGGTGCCTTACTGTGGGCGATGTAGGGGTGCTGCACCCCTCACAGCACTGCTGGTGCTGCTGGTGTTTACAAAGGTGGCTGGTTTTATTCCACTGCAGAAGCTGGTCACAGCCCCTCAGACAGCACGTTTGTTGCTGTAGCATGTGTCTCATTGTCATGGCTTGCAGGACAACATGGTTATGAGCCGAGGGCCCCAGTTTTCTGCCCAGCTCTGGAGGTCCAACTCTGTGTTTCCACCCTGTAGCACCTACTGTCTGATGATCAGAGGGAGTGGGTGAACCAGATCCTGAAGCAGTTGGATTAGTTACCATCAGAATGACTGGGAATCTGTTCCTGCTGGCAAAATTTGCCTGTAATAGTAGTGCCCAGTCTTCCACGCAGCAGACCCTTTAGAATACACAGTGTGGTTTTCACCTCCATGATCACCCAGCTACTCCAGCATTTGTCGAGGGGCTTTTCCCTTGTGGACTCCCTTGAGTGGTTGCTGCACAGATGTTTGTTTCTTCAAGAGCAGCTGGGAAAAGATGACCCTGATTGTCCAGTAAACATGTTCATTCGGTACACCCATCTTCTAAATCAGACCACCATTACCTGGGCCCACAGAAAATCATGGCCTGGGTGAGTAAGGTCACGTTTAGTCTGCAGCTTCTGCATGCTTCCAAGATTCATACTGTTATTCATGTGTCCCTGTTAAAACCTGTTCACCCAGACCACTTCCAATGTCACCCTTGACCTCTGACCCTGGTTATGGTCCAGGGCCAGAAGAATATTGTATCTGGCTATCTTGGGTTGCCAGAAATCCCAAGGTACCCTGCAGTATTTGATTGATTGTGCAGGGTACAACCTGGAGGACAGTTCCTGGGAGACAGTGTCAGAGGTGCATGCCCCAGCTAAGGTTTAGGCTTTCCATGCCCATCAACCTCGTAAGGTGGGTGCACTGGCTGGGGGGAGGGGGAGAGCAGAGGATGGTGTCAAGGTTATGCAGTTATTTGCTCAAAGAAGACGGTGTTTTGTAAATATTATGTAAATAACAGCTGCCCTTGGTGTGTTATCAGGAGAGCTAATAAAACTGGCTAGCAGGCAGCCTTTTCAAGCAATTGACCACTAGAGCCTTAAAATCTTATGTCTTTGCCTCTTGTTATGGGCCTGCCCTGACAATCTCTAACTTCCTAAACCTTTCTCATCCATAATTGGATATATAATAAACATTCCATAATCCTTATGGCTCAATCACAACTGCTTTCCTCCCTCTAATATCCTAGTTTTCAGTATTTCTCAGCATTTCAGTAACATCGGTGAGGTAATTCTTATTACCAGAACTGCAAGTGTCTGCTCTCCATCTGAATGTTTATGTAGGAACAGCAGATCCTTCTCAGGAGGGAAAGAAGACTGGAGAATAAATTTTAACATTTTCTGATGCAAGTGAGAAAAATCGATCTTGTTATCAAAATGTTAAAAGTCAAGCACTTAACACTAAACAATAACTTTTGCCCACACTTTATAAGAATTAAGCTGTGAATCTATTGAATGGCCAAGACAGCCAGTACCACAGTATGTCATTTTAGCTGAACCTGATCAGTGAAGAGAAGATAACTGTGATGCATATTGGGGATATCTATCCCCTCAGTGATAATCAAAGTGAATCAAATGTATCTTAATACAAGCCCATGTGAAGCTCTGATGATTCCCAGGCTTGAGCAGTACAGTTTCAGGGATGGAGAAGTAAACTTAAACATAGTCACTTGGTGTCACAAAATTCTTGTCTATTTAATCTTTTATGAAGGAATAATATTGGGCAAAATATTAGACAGACAACAGCTCAAGTCACGCGATCAATCTCAGAGCGACAGTTGCACTATTTGTCACTAGTAAGCTAAGCTCCCTGACAGTACTATGTTCTTTGCTAATGACAGACTAACAGATCAATGCTGTTGCATTTTAATTCCTCAGCAGCAGGAGTTAGTTATAAAACAGTGCAAGTTTTGTAACGCCCAAAAAAATTGACCTGTTGCTGACAATGAGTGATTGGCTGCTGCTTAAGAAACCAGAATTTTTGTAAGTCAACTCACATAATACAGTAGAAAAGAGAGCACTTCAGCACACTATTTTTCCCATGTTTTATCTTATGTGATAGAACAAAATATATAATTAAAAAGAAAAAAAACCCTCACCTATTTCTTTATTATAAAAGTTTGAAAGCTTGGGTTTTCTTTTCAGAAAATATATTCCTTTTACAATCAACTCTTACCTGATATTAAGACCATGAGGAAGACTGGGTAAGATTACCTTGGGTCTGTGATGTAGGATAGCTTTAATCTTCTTAAGGCATTACTCATCCATCAGTTATATCAGGAAATCCTGTCACTTATTTGCTCAGTTTGGTCTAGTTGTTTTTGCAGTACCAATTTTCCAGTTGTGAGTCTGAATGTGTTCAATATCAGGAGTATAAATAGGTAAGTAGTGCCAGGTCTGATCTCAATATTTAAACACCCATCTTTCTGTGAAGAACAAGCTTTCTAATAGTTTCAGGTATGTCACTTTCCTCTTAGTCACCCAACAGTTTCATAATTTAAATCACTGAAGAGACTGATTAACTTTTGGATGTGAATTTAATCATTCCTCATAACATTGCCAAGACACTAGAAAGGGAGGGCCTAACTAGAGGATCTAGAGAGTGTAAATGGGAAATAGATGTGAAACATTTGAACATATGTAAATTTTTAAGTCTTCACTTCTCAGAAATAAAGTAACAAGCATTGATATAACATGTTTAAGCTTAGAAAACCATATAAACATTGAATTCATAGAGAACTTATTTAAATTCAGAAAATTAACACTCTCTCGAAAATCCATTTCTTTTCACATCTTGGTATTACCAAATAGCTACCTTAGCTGATAATGGCAAAGGTTACAGGATATTTGTTACTGGCTGTTTAACAAATATGCCTTTCAGATTTTAACTCCCATCTGCCTCGGCTGTTTCAGGGAAATGCTTTATGTTGTATGTTTTTCCTGACAGAAGATTCCCTCCCACAACCCTTGCCTGTCCTCGCAATGATCTCAGTAAAATACCAAAGGTTTAATCTAGAACCCCCACAGCTACTAACAATTGTATACAGAAGAGTCAGTTGTACCTGAGCCATCAGCTGATAGCTTACATTCAAAACCGATGGTCAGCTTCCAATTTAGTTATCCCATTTGTAGCTGTGATATATATTCAGTCAAGAACAGTCAGTAAAGCCAGTATTTTAAGAATAAAAAAGAGGTAGGGGAAAAATTTTAGGAGGTGCGTGGGGAAAAAGAAGTGTGTTACCTAGCTGGTCTACAATCTTCTTTAATGGCTAGTCCTGTAGCTTTCCTTCCAACTCACTGTAAGTGAATCAGTATGTGGCATGTACTACAAATGGTTCATCAGTAACAGGCAGTGTCTTACATAAAGGATACTTGATTTTGGAATGCCATTATCATTATCTGTATATTCGAGTGGATTCTTACAAGGGAAGTATTCACTAATCTGAGAGTGATGGGGGTCCAGATATGAAGCCTGAGATTTTTCTTTTAAATCTAGGAAATTTTATTTAACTTAGATGAATAAAACATATCTATGGACTAGAAGGAAGATGCAATAGTTAGACATTAAAAAGATCCTCCCAGAACAAAACTAAATGTTGGCCTTTTAATCGCGATAGCCTCATGTGCATATAGAATGTACATATGCATGTATATGTTCATGCCAAACAAGAGCTTTCAGCGTCATGAAAGCAGGCAGGCAGGCAATTGAGCAAACTTAAAGAGCCAGCTCAGTAATTAGTGAATTATACAAATTCAGACTACAGTAGCTGAAGTCTCTTTTCCGTGTTGGAACCAGCATCTCGGCCAGACTTGGACCTAGACCCTAACCAGGGAGGCAGACTGCAGAAGAGCAATAAACTACCATGGCCTCAACTTTGCTTTTAACCCTGTTGCTGTTTTGTTATTGCTGCTAACAGAGGAGTCAAGGTATATTGAACACTTCCTCTGACTTTTTCTGTCACCAGCATTTGCCTCACCTTTTCAGGCAGCAGCTGAAAGCAAGACACTCCAAGGTTCCCTGCTCAGTTTGTCCCTTTCCCCAGGTCCTTCTTCTCAGGGCAGCAAATTTGGCCTATAACCCCAGTCAGTATTTTGCATATGACTTCTTACTCTCTGGTAAATCAGCAAAGCTGTACAAAGTCCTGACCCTTTTGCAGGCTACAAAGATGATTCAGAAAACACACAAAAACCTCCTATTCATTTTGAAAGAAAACTTACCAAGGAATCAAAGCTGAAATAGAAAACTGAGAATACCTTTTGCTATGTTCATTATTAACAGAGCAAGTATTAACAGAATATCTAGGAGGTGTGGGGTAAACTGAAAGACATCCGGATGTCCTCTAAGTGATCATTCAGAGGATCTGGAGGAATAGGATATGTCACATCAGTCTTCTATTTTGAGTTGATGCTAACATTAAAAATGCTAACATTTTCGATAAAGATGGATTTGTATCAGCCATTTTCATTTATTACATCTGCAGTGCAGCTCCAAATATGACTACAGGATAATGAGAGATATTCAACCTATCTTAAAGTCGTCTTCCTCAACCCAATGAAAATAACAGAAAGTCCGTGTTCAGAATCTGTCCACATTGGCATCGTAAAGGTAGTTATCATTGCCAGACCAAACATAAAAGAAGAAATCCGCAGTTAGATCTCCACGCTTCTGTAAGACGTTACTGGCTCAGCAGAGGTTTGCTCATTTGATTCTCACAAGATCAGCAATAAAGATACTCATCTGCAAAGGACCATTAAATCTCTATGTGCAAAATGGTCAGCTGTCTTATCAGTTTACTGTTGCATATAGCTAACAGGAAGTACACTGGTAGGTTAATTGCATTATAGGCTATGTTGTAATGTATAAGGTACAGAAGAATAGAATCCCAATTCATTCAGTCCACCAGACAAGCCTGCTTTGGAAATGATCCAACATATGTATTAAAGAACACTTCTCTTGTTTTGAGAAACTGAAAGATGTGCAGTGAATGAGACAGAAGTTCTCAAGAGGAAAAAAATGGTTAGTTTAAGCAAATCACATCCATAACATTCTGCTCAAGTTCTCAGTAGCTGTGGATTCCTTTTTCTTAATGCCTGGCCTGGGATGTTGTAACCTGAATTTCTGAAGTGCTGAGATTATGAAAACAATATAAGCTATGATTCAGATGTGGGAAGGATTTTGTGATGTTGTCAGGTCCTGCCGGGCTCAAACCGAAGCATCCAAATTTAGCAGATACTGCTGATTTTAATCTCTCTGCCTCAATTTCTAATCTTAAAATTGGGAAGGGGGACAATGTCCCTTTTCACATGTCTAAGAGAAAACAAATGTCTGTGAATTGCGCTGGCAGATGAGCCCACTGAAAAGTTAGCACAGAAAACATGGTATCACGCATTTAAGCAGTGAGGCTAAATCAGTATTTAGCTGCTCATTAACTCATTTTGTCTTTTCTATGCTCCAAATAAAGCTACCATCTAAAAGAAAACAGTTAGTAGGTAAAGACTGTGGCATACAAATGGAAATACATTAAGACTAAACAGGCATACTTAACCCTGGTATTTCCTATTGATTGACTACTTTTAAACAGTGAGGTTTAAAGAACATAAGATGTTAATTACAGCCTAGAGCATCCTGGCCAGATTAGTACAGGTCTTGGGCAGGACCGGAGCCTTCTGAATCACAAGATTTTTATCTCTGAACTAGTGAAACAAAGTCGGTACCGAGCCCGCATCTTTCGATGGTCCTCACAGGAGGAGGCTCGATCGGGACGGTTTTCCGAGATAAATAACTCAGTAACAACTAGTTTGTTACTAAGCAGGCATTCTTTAATACAGCGCTGGGCAGCACTGGGGATTGCTCCGCCACGAGTGCTCCAACAGGTTAGCAAAGCACATCAGTTTATATACAGAAAAATCATACATATTCATCAGATTTCCTGGAAAAGGTGGTCTTATGGTGATGAGTTCCCGGAATTCATTTACATAGTCCAAGCATGCGCAGTAAAATTAGGGTTAGGGTCTTTTTACCCTCCGGTGGTCATCCATAGTCTTCCTCACTCTGTCCCCTAGTTGAACTTCGGGCTTCCTTTGTCCATATATAGTCATTGAATTAGCTTATCAGTCCTTCGACTCCGGGATGTTACAAGGGGGTCAGTTTAAACTAGTTTTTTGGCACTTATCTCAACACAGTCGTCCTGAGTTCCTGTTATCAGTAATTTACACAGGAAGCCTAACAAGCTAGCTCAAGGCCTGTTTAATCTTGTCAGGCAAGAAGTTACATGTTTTGAAATGTCCTATCATCAACTCTACTCGGCAAATAACTAAAACTATGCAAGTGAAGCTAAGAAAAATACAAGTAGAGCTTTTGTGTATCACAGCAAGGTTTTAGTCAGGGATTGTCAGGGATTTAACCCTTTCACTAGGATCATGAATAGTGCAATTAGAAAGTGGCCACCCTTTAATATTTGAAACAGACCAGAAGATACTACAGATATCAGCCACTAGCTGAGGTGTGGTCAGATTCCCAGGAACTGGGAATCCTCTTCCTGAGGGCTGACACAGGCACACAACAATACACTCTTTTTTCTGTATTATGTTAATCAGCATGAGATTTTAGGAGCTTAGGAAACATATCCCCAAATCACAGTAGCAGAAAAACAACTGCAGGGAAGTGATCGTGCCCCTGTACTCGGCACTGGTGAGGCCGCACCTCGAATACTGTGTTCAGTTTTGGGCCCCTCACTACAAGAAGGACGTTGAGGTGCTGGAGCGTGTCCAGAGAAGGGCAACGCGGCTGGTGAGGGGACTGGAGAACAAGTCTTATGAGGAGCGGCTGAGGGAACTGAGGCTGTTTAGCCTGGAGAAGAGGGGGCTGAGGGGAGACCTCATCGCTCTCTACAACTCCCTGAAAGGAGGTTGTAGCGAGGTGGGTGTCAGTCTCTTCTCCCAAGTAACTAGCGATAGGACAAGAGGAAATGGCCTCAAGTTGTGCCAGGGGAGGTTTAGATTGGACATGAGGAAAAAATTCTTTACTGAAAGAGTGGTTAAACATTGGAACAGGCTGCCCGGGGAAGTGGTTGAGTCCCCATCCCTGGAGGTATTTAAAAGATGTGTAGATGAGGCGCTTAGGGACATGGTTTAGTGGGCATGGTGGTGTTGGGTTGATGGTTGGACTCAGTGATCTTAGAGGTCTTTTCCAACCTCAATGATTCTATGATTCTAGGGGAAGACTTGTATAAACCCATGTTTTGCAATCTGTAAAAATAGTATCTATAGTTTTTGAAGAGATTTAGACCCGAGAGTTTCTATCAAACGTGTAAAATGCAATCTTTCCCTCCCATCACATGCTTCCTTAAAGATCTAAGTTCTGAGTTGATTATAAAAACATTCTGTGTGTTGAGGAAACACATAAAATAGGCACATACTTTACACACAGGCCAAATCTGACATATCATGGTCTATACTGAGGTCCTTCTTCTAAAGGTTGGGTGTGTCGTGGTTTAATCTCAGTCGGCAACTAAGCACCACGCAGCCACTCGCTCACTCCCCCCCACCTGGTGGGATGGGGGAGAGAATTGGAAGAGCACAAGTGAGAAAAAACTCATGCATTGAGATAAAAAACAGTTTAATAATTGAAATAAAATGATAATAATAATATGATAATAATAATAATACACAAAGCAAGTGATGCACAGTACAATTGCTCACCACCCACCGACTGATGACCAGCCAGTCCCCGAGCAGTGGCGACATGCACTGCGGGCACTCCGACACCGAG
>NW_008795885.1:7602562-7626092 GCF_000699145.1 Aptenodytes forsteri | reverse complement strand
AAGCAGCTGGGATCCCTTTCTAGGGAAGGGGGCATTGACAAAGCAATTGGAAAAGGGACACGAGTCCTCAGCCTTTGGAGGCGACTCTTGTCAAGCGTGAAAGAAAGGTATCCCTTTAAGGAAGATGTCATATGTCGCCCAAGCAAGTGGGCCACCATGGAGAAGGGTATCCAGTACCTGAGGGAATTAGCTGTGCTGGAGGTGATTTATGATGACCTGAACAATGAACAACTATCCAAAGATCCAGACGAAGTCAGGGTGTAAACCACTCCAAGAAAAGCCATCTTTGTGCGCTGAGACCCTGGAATGGCAAAGACAGGTGAAGGAAACAGAGAGAATCAGTCTGAAGCAATCAGGCAGCCCAAACACATATATAAACACCAGCTTTGACAGTTTGGCAAGGTTACAATAAAAATGAAGCAGATTTTTATTGTAAGAGGTGCCAGGACCCCTTCATGTGGCATTCTTATAATAAGACAACATAGATTTTCTATTATATTCAACAAATTTAACTACATTAAAATCTGAAACTTTATGATTAGATAAGTTCAAAAGAAAAGTGTGGAATAGGAAGCACTAAAAGTAATTAAGCCATGATAAAGAGCATTTGGGAACAACGTGGTTGAATAGTAAAAGGATTTATTTTGTTTGCTGAAATTGGAAGTCTTTGCAAGTTTATAGGCAGATGAGCTTGTTAAAAAGATGTCTTCTAGTATGATGTCTCAGGAATTTGGCATGGGGAAAAACTAAATGATATTAGACATAAATTTTATTATTATGTTTACTACTAATTGTTTATAATCTTCCCTGTTTATCTCAAAGGTCAGTTCAGTGTCCTTCCAACAAATTCAGTCTGTGGGGAAAAAAAAAGAACTCAGATCAATAGTTCCAGTAGACTTACATTCATAAAAGAATTCTATCAACAGTATATAATCCTTACAGGAGAGCATATATTCCTAAAATAGACAGAAAAAGGGTGAAGTAAAATATTTCTAAGAACAAGCATGAAAATAATTATTTAGATGCTATTACATTCAAATTTGTTTAAATCTTTATATTCAAATATATTTAAACTTGTGTCATTCTGCCCTTTTACTTCCTCAGTCCTGTTTTTTAAAGCAGAAATTCTGCTTTATTAATTTAATTTAGCTTTCATAATTTTTCTCTGGGATGAAAAATGATATTGCCACAGGTTTGTAAGGCTTTTTCGGATTCTAATTTTAAAATATAATAACTGAAAAGTAGAGAGGTTTTTGAAGGTTTTATTTGGCAATTAGAAGAATCAGCAAAGACCAGCAAAGACATATACATTAAAACAGATTGGAGAGGTGAAATTAGATACATGATCAAGAAAAAGTTTCAAAGGAAGGGTATTCGCATAGGGTGTGATTGAAGAATTGTCCCAGGGAGTGTGTGGTTTGGAGCAGCACTACAGCAAATATGAGCTGGAGTGCTCTTTTGCATGCTACTTTGAAGGAGGCCTTTTATTGTTAGTTAGTTTCATTTTGCACAACTCCAACGTAAGTATTTCACTGAAATTGGTAGCAGTTCTTTCCCCTACTTCCTCCTACCACTACAAAATGGCAGATGCCATCTTCTCACATATTTTCCGCCCACACACAGAGAAATTATCCTAATACTTCAATAGTCCTGACATTTGCTCAGACAAAAAAAAAAAAAGAGAGATCTGGAAAGCATAATAATAATGGTGAGTTTTAAATATATGTGAGGACTAGCCACAATAAATTATAACAAAAGCAGTTGAGTGCAATTTCATCTGAAACTGTAAGTATCTCATAGTAAAATACTTGAAGGGGGATTATTTAACTGGATAGTAAACCACCCTAGAGGAAGCACTTCATCTGGAAGAATACATGACTTTATAGAATACCTGACACTGGAACGCAAGTGAGATAACAGATAATAATTAATTATTAACCTCAAAGGGGAAGAAAATTTGCTTTAGGGAAACATTTGTCATGGTAGTCCCACTTTAACCCTTCCTCTGGAAAGCACATTATTGTAAGAAATTTATACTGGGAAGGAATTGCAAGTATGATTTCCCCTAATTTTTAGCAGTGTCTGAGAAAGCCCATGTAAAAACATTCCCAGACATGGCCCAGTTGCAGCAGGAGCTCACCCAGCCAGTAAATAATTCTTTTTTAATAATTTGGGAATTACCTACTGTCACCTACTCTTTTCATCATGAAAAAGACCCCACCCAAATGCTGAAGTATTATAGTCAGCACCTATTCCACCTGGAAGAATATCTTGTCACACATACTGAGCTACAAAGAAATAGATTTATTCTTGTACAGGAAGACTCTAGAGAAGACTTAGTAAAGTTGTGGCTAATTCCTGTTAGCTAAGGGCTGGCTACAATTCATCTCACCATGCTGACAAAACCATTTGGGTTGGTGGGAAGAAGTCAAAAAGGACAGGGTTCTTTGTCATTCCTTCTCCAGACCAGCCCCCAGGGCAGCTGACTAAAATTGTTAGAGTTCCTTAGGATCTGTGGGATAAAAAGCATTAAACAGCAGTGGAGATTACCAGGACATCATAGGAGTTAGGTGCTACATTTCGTTATTCCTTTAATTGGAAGTATGCATCATTGAGTACATTCTTTTATAATGCTTAGCCCTGTAAGATTTAACTGAAGACTTCGTAAATTTTTAAGTACTGAAGAATTTGGGGGAGGAAGTGGTTTCCATCTCCTATTCATTTTTAAACTGTTCACTGAAAAGTCTTTAATCAGCTAAAGATCAGTTTAAAAAATCACTACATTAACTTTTTCTCTTATGCCCAGAGTAAAGTTCAGATTTCATAAGTAAAAAATGCTTATTTTAGACTGCTACAAGACCATACAAAAGGCACAGAATAAGAACACTTCATGGAGTGTAAAAACTGAAGTGACAATTAGTCCTTTACCTGGTTACTATATCTTAAATTCAGTACAGAATTTTGTAAAGGTTTTATGTCACACAGCAGTATACAAACTCTTTGAATCTTCCTGAACTAAGTATCTATGGCACAGTTACCTGTGCATAGTAGGCAGACTGTTTTGATTGACACCAGGGTCTTTTTCTATTTCCTATTGCTTCTGTTCCAGAGCAGTCTCTTTCCCTCCATGAAGGACCTGATTTATAAAGCAGATTTCCAAGATGGCCCATGCCACAGACTGGAAAAGATTTTGACTAAAAAAAAATCATTTTTTCAGCCACATTTAAAATGTATTTATAAAACCTGTATAGACGTCCTTAGACCAAGGTCAGTTTTTCTTAAACTACTTGTAGCAAAATCATTTTTCTTAGTATGGACTCGTCACACTCTGTGGGGCATAAAGCCATCATCAAGTCTGCTAGAGCTGCTTCTGCAGTTTTGCTTCAACAATCCTAGCCCAAACTGCAAGGCTTATGCAACTCAAGAGGATTCAGTTCCTAAAAGCTTTCCACTGCTGTAGTCTTAACCTCTGTTATTAGTAGGTTTTAGAATAAGCAACCACAAAAATATCACTGGTAATCAAGGTACCTCACCCTTCCAAGCTCAGCCCAGGGTCTCTCTCACCTTGTTGAAGATGATCCTAAGTTTTACTGAATCTTTAGGTTATGAAATAATCAATTATAAGAACATTTTGATTCTAATAAGTTAGCCCCTATGGTAGCATTATGTATAGGATGCTGTGTTACTTATTATTTGAGGCTGTGTTGCTTGAAATGGGATGAGTTATTTGACAACCTGGCAAGATAGATATCTAGCTGGCCAACTTGGCAACAAAACCTACTTTTAAGGTGTCCTGAAGTGAACTATCCTCATTATAATACTAAAAAACACACCCACAGGTCAAGAAGACCCTTGCCCAGGTGAAGACCCTTCCCCCGCGCAAGCGTAGTAACAGAAGAGAATGACATAACTGATATTATAATTATATGTAAATCACTAACCAATCATTGTAACTGGGAGTGTACTACCTTATAATTTTTGTGTATAAATGTAACGGTGATCTAGCCTTAGGTGTGCTTGATTTGTGGAAATTCCACCTTGCACCCAGCGCTGCAATAAAGAATGCCTGCTTTCTAAAACTCCAAATTGAGTCTTAGAGAGTTCTTCATCTGCCGATTTACGGTAACAACCTCACAACTCTGCACCACAGGCCCAGGCACCACACAGAGAAAATTCTTTTTCAGCACCAAGTGCTCCTAAAACCCAAACTCTTCTTTGGGAAGATTAGTTTCCTAAGGAGACACAGCCATTTGTCTCTTCATATCAGGTCCTGATCCTTCCCAAAATACATTCAGTTAGTTTTCTGGTCTTTCAAAGACATTTATTAACTCCTTCCTCTCTTGTTTGGAAGAGAAACTTGGCTGAAGCACAATGGAACACAGATTGGGAACACAGATTACAGAGAACTACATGATCCTGTAGATGGGAATTATCTTTTTACTTCAGCTAATACAAAGTTCTGCCAGAAGGCACACTAAAATGAAATCAGTCTTATTAATCATCTAAATAGGAAGGTGTATAATAAAGGTGCAGATATTATTGAGTAAACATGTTTTTTACCTTGGCTATATTTTGTATAACATTTACTATTAGAGCTGACTACATTAGTCAGTTGTTACATTCAGTAATGAACATATTGTTGCTATGTTCATTCAATAACTAATTTTAGATATCACTTATCTGCACATTAACATTCCTCTGTGCTTTTTTAGTAATCATGTGTCATTTGAATAATATAAACTTGTATGAAATGGATTGACACAGTGAAAGACAGTTTCATTGCTTGCATTTGCTAGTTTCTTTTCCTTTCAGCCAAACATGTTCACAACTATGCTGGGCATCATTACTGTTGATTTACATGATAGTAGTACCCATGATTCAATGATCTGAAACAGTGGTCCTACTGTTTAGTAAAAATATTGGAAATACAGGTCAAGGCATGACAATCTTGCTTTAAAATTGGTTTATGTTAAAAAAGTCCTAAGTGAACACCAGTGTGAAAGCTCTATTGTCCCTGAACAGTTTGGGACAGGAAGCTATAATATTACGGTGGGCTTCCGTTGGCATATGTAACAATAAATAGTTCCCAGTTTCCAAAGTTTATCCCAACTTATTGAAAAAAAAAAGTGGTTTTAAGAGGTTCTTAAATCTTTCCCCACAGCTTCCCAGTGTTCCTGCCCATACCAGAATATGGAAATATTTGCTTTCTGCCCTACTGTGGATGACCATCTACTGAGACTAGGGAGCATTTTGCACAGTTTTGAAGCCATAATTCCAAGCAAGGAGAAAAGCAATTGGGAGATCATTTTTGTTCAGGTAGGAAACTAACTTTGATTACCCATGACATCATTAAGTACAATATTCAGATTAGAGTATTCCTTTGAGAGATCACCAACTTGTTTCATTTCTACCCTGCTTATGCCTGGGGTGGATTATCATATCATAACTCTCCACCTTTGCACCATAACTTACACAGTCACAAGGAAAATACTGCCTTGCATTTGCAAGTCTTGTCATTTGTCTCTGCAGGACAGCTATTAACAGTTGTCACTAAACAGTAAGTGCACTAGAAACATCTGGCATAACCAAGGAAACACGGTGCTTTTCCTTTAGCTTACTAAACAAGCTTACTGTTTTCCTTAGTGCTACTAAACAAGAACTGAGAATCCTGGACAAGCTAGAGCAAGCACATGACAAGGCATCGTGAGTGACATCTGGTGCCTTTCAAAAGAACTGGTTTGTATATAAGAAAATATTTCAGTCTCTACTTTAAAAGGTAATATTCAGTCATAACAATTTTAATTGACCACTAGAAATAACAGGATCAAATTCTCAAAAAATATATATTCTCTAGTAACCAGACACTTCATTCAAAGGTTTGGCCCTGTTTTCAGTGAAGTTAACTCACTGCAGACATGTCCTCAGTGAATTGTTTTTTCATGACTGGCACACAAACACAGATGCCAGGAGGGAGAGGAACTGTTGTACCGTTGTCTGCTTTGAAGCTGTATCACCATCTTCAGTGCGGTCTTAAAAACAAAGCACATTTTCCAAATACAAATGGTAGTTGGGGGTCAGGACAACACCATCAAAAGGAAGAAAAGATCAATGTCAGTAGAATCTGTCTCCCCCTCAGCCATACACCTTAAAGTAGCTATTCAGAGAGAAGAAAAGAGACTGTCTTCTTCTGGAGTCTATGAACTAACAAGATCAGGAAATACATCTGGAAGCATCACCTCCTTGTGCTGTAGAGCCTTCCTTAGGAATTGTAAAGGAATCTGGATTTGGTGACTACTGGATACAGGCAGTGCAGTGGCAACAGGAAACCAGAAGGGTTTGTGAGGCCCAGACAACATCTAATAGTGAACCACTGCCACAATTGGATCCGTTGGGAAGCTGCACACAACAATTCAAAGAAAACATTTCAAATCTACAGAGTTTGCAAAGTACATCTATCCAATTGTCCTACACCATAGTTCTGGACTCCTGTCAACTAAGAGTGATTTCATGTTCACTGAGCTTGTCTTTCCCTAGATTTAACATAGACAAATGTTGAAAACATTTGGCAATGAACAAATGTACCAAAATACTGCCTTCTTTTACCTTTTTATTTACAATTACTGTTTGAAACAGTTGATGTGACATATTGTGTGACGTCAATGACACAAGGTGACATTATAGATGCATTTTCAAAGTGAACTATGAGGAGCTGAAGGTGCCATTTTTAATGTTAATGCAATTTGTGCATGAAACTTCCAGAACCCGGTGTGGAAGTTTACCCCTGTGGCTGGAATGATTAATTCCAATAAAGAAGTCCCTAAAGTACAATTTGCAATGCAGACATAAACATACACAGCCAGATGCTGCCCTTTGCAAGGGAAAAAGAGTGCTTAAGACAAAAGTTTCAATATGTGTTTCCCACTCCATTTAATGTTACTCTTTTACTTCCATAAAACATATCCTTACTTGCAGATCAGACCTGGAGGACTAGCCAGAACTGGGTAAAGAATAGTTATATTCATATTACACAGTCTTTAAGCAAACTTTTGTCTGTCTTTATCATCAAATATAGCATCATTTTATTTTGATTTAGGTACAAATAAATTTCCATGTTTTCTGTTCCTTATCCAAGTTGCCTACTTAAAAGGGACACTATTACTTCTTTCATTTGTTGAAACAATGAAGGAAGAAATACTTCTTAAGTTTTCACTGTATCTGTAGGTAGCAGAGATTTACTAGGTAACAACATACATGACTTTTCCTAGTCTTAAGTAAGTAGAGGAATTACAAGCTATTTTCCACTTTATGGCTCAAGGTCATTACTTGTAACATTGTAATAATTCTAAAGCCTTGTAATTAAATCTGCAACATATAGGCTACCAATGTAAACCAATATAAACTGTTAGCATGATATCTAACCCTATCTTGTTTCATTTTATATTATCTATCAGTCATTTGCTTTTTCAAAGTCAGAATGCACTTAACAATCAGAAAATACTTGGAACCCTTCATTAAAGTAATAATTCTAAAGCCTTGTAATTAAATAGACAGGGAAGTCTGAACACAGATATATCTAAAGGCATTGGCTAGAAGTGGAGAGGGAACTCCTAAGTAGGCAAAATGCAGTGGCCAGATGGACAGCTATTCCACAGAATTAGACCCAATAGTGAAGGAATTCAGCAAGAGAATTTCTCTTCCATAGTATCATGACATAGATTTTGAAGACACTATGCAGCTTGGGTATCGTTATTACTTGATTTTTCAATATACAGCTCAGATTTTTTTTTTTTTTTTTTTTTATTTTTAATTATAGAGCCATTTGGGAGGCTTTTTGCTGCGTATATCAACTTTTCTTCTTTGAAAAAGCTATCCACTGTGCCTTTGCTTTGGATGTCTTCTAGTATTTATGCTTTGCTTTGAGTTGCTAGATGCTAATATGTTCTCTAGGTGGCATTTAGAATGGTTTCATACCAACATAAATACTGAATAAAGAATGTTGCTCTGTCCCTAAATTGCCTTAACACATACTGATCTGAAACTTTCAAAACCTCGATTCAATCTGCAAGTCTAACTTTTCCTCCTTACTAGGTCATAATGCTTTGGTGAGGAAACTTCACCATAAGTGCCTCTCAGACTTTTACTTCTTTCAAGGAGAGCTTTTGCTTTATGCTTATTGGATAGGAATTGTGCCCTAATATTCAGCAATAGACAATACAATAATGATCCTTAACAAGGATCCTTGACAAGGAATATTTCCAAGACCTTGTTTCTCTTAACTATGTCTTAGAGTGCTGGCTTCTCAGAGGTACTGTAAACTCATTCTTCTTCCTAAGCTGTGCTTACATTGTGATTCAAAAGTAAATGTAACAGTTACAGGGCTATTTCTTTTGTTCAAGAACATTTTTATGAGCTACTCTAACATATTTAGAATATTCCACAAGTCACATACATGGAAAATGCTTACTGTTCTGGATTTTGCAAAGCTGATAACCTCTAGAGTGTTCTTTAGCCATCCATAGAGATTTCAGGCTAAAAACCTTGAGACATTATTAATAAAGATGATGAATATGGTGATAATGTACTTTGCTTGTAGGACTGCCATGAAAGGAAGTTCCCCCTAGCTGTCCTGCCATGTACATAAACCAGACCTTAGCTTTTGGGAGAGTCTGGCTCTACAGAGAGTTGCCTCTCCAGTGAAAAAGCTGGGTAGAAGAAAGACGGCATTTTGAGAGAAGCTTAGCCTTTAATGGGTTGCCAAAATTAAACATTTAAAGGAGGAGGCAGCAAAACAGATATTACCCAGATACTGGCCCTTCTCCTCTGCTTTTCTGCTACAATAATTTCTCCTCTCTTGAGAGTTTCTTCTTTTCAGAGTAGAACAGTTAAGAAAATTAAGAAGTGATTCAGCCAGTGCAAGTTTGGTTGCAATTATTTCTTCAGAGTAAAATGCTTTCTCATACAGCCCTATAAGCAAACACTCTGAGGAACTGAATCAATGACTCTTCTGTGTAGTACTGTTTCTGGTATGCAGTAGGTAGACATGGTGCCTAGTCTTCTCTGTTCTGTATGATATTGTTTTTAATGTGCTTATCACTGCATTTACTGAACACCTTCTAGATGTAAATTTTTTCTCTCAACTGCTCTGTAGGAACATAAATGCCTGTATTTTACTTTTGGTTTAGGATAAGAGATTATTCATTGGTTTGATTTCTTTTTTCTTTACTTTGGATGTGTTATGTATTTAACATGTATGTTGTCAAATAGTAATGATATCAAAAAGCAAAATACAAGCATTGACACTTCCCTTGAAATGGGAGATGACAATGATAGTACTGAGGTTAGCATTTAGTATTTTTGTACACAAGCAAGCAAACACAAATAAATAAATAAATAAACCTTCTGATCCTCCCTGCCTTATTGCTACTTTCTGGCTAACCTGTCATGCAGACACCCAATACTTGTTTTTCAGCACGTTTTGCATCTTGAAAAAAAAATTTAGAAAAGACACCTCTCACTCATCCCAAAGTACTGAACTCCAGATGGTAATGGCAACAAAACTTCCTATTTTAGTAGATTCATACTGAGAAGTACTTATCCTTAGAAGTTTCAGGCACTCATTTTGTGGCAAATTGTTCTAATGTAACAGGGAATACAACTGGAAAAGTTGAACACCTGTTCAGCAAAAACTTGCTATGGTTTATGAGATAAAAGACCACCAGGATGATTACATAAATCCATATTCATAAGTATAAGATCTTGTATTTAACCATAGAAGAATATAGTCGATTGTAAGCAGACACTTTCCAGCACTGCCTATGCAATTGTGGTATCTCAAGAGCAGAAGTTACTTCAGTGACACTGGAAATTATCTTAAGCTAAAATTTAATTAATTAATGCTATTTTCTCTTAATTTCTCCTGCCTTTGTTTTTGCATGAGTCTTCTGGCAGACAGGATTAAAGAAGGAAAATACCAGCTTTTTCCACATCATAAGTCTCCTAAAGACTGAAAAAAAAATATAGAAAGAATAAGAAAATGAAATCAGTTCTATATTGTTCTTACTACTTTATCTCAAAAAAAAATGGCCGGGTAATACTCACTCTTACAGAACTGGGGGACTCTGTGGGCAGAAGGAGCCCTTAACCCATCACAAACTGGATGTGTGTTCTCAGCCAGAATTATACAAGCACAGGGGCTGTTCCGTATATCAATGAGCTTTTGTTTATCCTGGACTGGGAGGAGTATAAGAAGGACAGAGATTCCAGAAATTACTTATACTGAAAATAAATTCTCCTTAAAACAGAGAACTGAAGAATAGCAATTGGAGGTGGGGCTTAGATCTTCCAAAGGAAAATTTTCATTATCATATCCCAAGAGCAAGGTTATATGCAGCTATCTAAGCACCTTGGGCCATAGAAATTAAAAGTGTAGTTCCTCCTCTCTGCCTTTTTTCTCAGAGGAATCAGGACTGGCCCACTCACTGAAACCTAGTTTCTATTCTCAGAGATGGTATTTTAGCTGACTTTAAATATACCATCTCCTTTACTTCATGTTCAGTACATCTAAACACTGAGGTATTTATTTGGGTCATAAGTTTTGTCATTTCATTCAAAAATGTGGTTCTTGTGCTGTATTTCACAGAAAGCAAACATTTTCATTTTATTTTTGAAGGTGTAAAAATGTTGTTGGAATATCAGCTTTTTTGCCTCACTATTCTATCATGTGTCATTTAGCAGTTTTATATAAAGCTATTTCAGGAAAGACATTTGTAGAAAAGTTTCTCTTTTATTACTTTGCACATAATCTGTTCTAAAAAAATAACCATTTATAACAAATATAATAATTAACAAACTTACTTAAGTAGTCAATCTTCTTATATATCAATACAATCAATATCATCATGAAGCTTAATCTGTTCCATGGGGAATCAACATTCTGCATTTAATGTTTTTTTTTAATGACCTACGAAACAGTCCATTGAAATGGCCAACCCTGACTTTCCACAGCTTCATGTGACATCTGCAATACTGCAGTCCGTAGGCTGGATCAAATTTCACTGAAGTCAACAGGGTATTTACTATTTGCTTAAGCTTTGAATCATGCCTAAAATGTGAGAGAGGCAGACAAGACAAGCAATTTGCCTCTTTTCCCTCTACTGCTTCCTTTCTTTTTGCTACACAGTTCAGAGCTATGTAGCATCTTAGATGACCTGCATAGCTGTGTTTCATCTTTCTACTGGAGAGGCAAGTTAGCATTCTCTTAATGAGCAACAAACTCACTGTGACCCTCCTCAGCTGAAAACTCAGAGATCTATCATTTTCTTTGGCAACAGTGTATGGTCAGCACTGCACAATATAGGAGTATTTTACAGAGGCATTAATATACATTCATCTTGGTTTTGCCAATAAAGAGGTAAATAAGAATTATTTGAACTGTATATCCAAAGATTGACTTTTTTAATTCATATTCTGCATTACTGCAGGCATCTACTTACCACAACTAACAAAGCACATTTTACTTGTATTTATTTAAGAGTTTGGATCTTCAAAGATGGAAAAAAAATGTGACTATCCAATACAGAATACGTTCAGTAGGGCATGAATTCCTCTCCTCCTTACTGCTGCTTTATATACAGGACAAAATTACTTAGAGAAGAGAAGACTTCTTGTCAAAGCTGTCTATTGTTACTTGTTGCAGTAAATTATTCTGCTAGGATCTTTTTTGGTTGGATGTCTAGGTTGAATTTTGTCTCCAACACCCAAAATGTTAATTTTATCATGTGTTTCACTTCTCTAGGCAGAAGGTAGTTCTACCCCTACTTTTCTATCTAAGACGGCCTGAAGGAAGTGGCTAATACTGCCATATCAGAATATGATATCAAAAGATACTGCTGTTCTGTAGACACTAAAACTTCTGCTACAATTTGCTTTCACTGTGACCAGGGAAGATATACCTCTTTAAAGCTATAACTTGCCCTTCTTTCTGGCATTGGGATACAGACTATCAAAGGAGAGTATATATTAGTTTCCTCAAATGATCCTCAGTAGCTATGAAAACCAATTTTCTTTTAATGAGTTAAACTTAGTTGTTGTGTTTGTTTGTTATATTTAACAATAACAACTAAAAAGCAGAATCAAGCTCCCTAGAGATTTTGAAATCAGTAGTATTGAGATCATACTGTATTTGAAACACATTGTACATTTCTCTTTTTATTTGTTCGTTAAGCACTAGGCATTGATCTTGTCTGTATGTTACTATAACTCAATAAACAGTAAGTGAACCTAAACAAATCTCACTATACAGCTGCTGGCTTAAAACCAGGAAGTTCAAAATGTTTTTTTAATAAGATATTTGGCTCCCAGCCAGTTAGATTCACCTCACTGGTGTGGGGTATACAAAGCGCAGGTAAGGCACAAGGGTTTCAGACATTTGTCATTATCATGGGGTCATCACTCCTCTAGTGCTGAGCAACATGAGAGCTATGTTCAAATGCCAGGGAAGCTTGGATTGAAACTCTAGCTGGAACATCTCATGCGATAGCCAGATACTTAGGGATTCTAAAGCGACACCATAAAAAACACGTCAAGCACAAGCCTACCACTCAACCTCACTTCAAGCTCTGGATAAGTGTCCTTTAACCCTATAGCAAAACACTAATCGCGATCTTTTTAAAAATAGTACTGCTGTGAACACAACCAAAAAATGAGCTGAAAACATATATCAATGTCTTCAAAGTATCAGATCCTACTCTTCATGGATAGAGAAAAAGTAGTTGTCCCAAAGAGTGAAGAAAGGGTTTGGAGGAGACAGTTCACACAAGCCAGGGAAGGAAATACTGCAAGGCTCACTTCACTATTCCGAAGAACAGCTGATTTAGGTTCTCAAATTTATGGAAAATGCAGCAAACATTTGCAAGTGGCACTTCTTAAATTAATATTTGCTAATCAGGTATAATGTCAGAAAAGAGACATACTTGTACCATTAAACGTAAATGTGCAATATTTACTCTCACAGTATGTCTAAGGAACCCTTCTAGAGAATTTTGGGAAAAAAAAGTAAATCAAACATAGCTTGATGTCAGTAAAACATACAATTCAAGAAAGAAGTCAATCACCAAATACTACAAGGGTATAAAATCAGACAGAATATCCTGTAACTTCAACACGTAATCACAGGTAATCATATCATGAATGACATCCTTTTACAAATCCAAAATCCAACTTACCCACAGTTTTTATGGTTGCTTTTAATTTCTATTCAAAATTTTTCTCCTTTGAAAATTATGACCAATGCACACAACCAATAATACACAGTTATATATTCAGGAGAGCTAGCCATTCCACTAATCTCTACAGCCGAGCTCATATTACACTGGCAATGTAATAGTGCAAGAAAAGAAATTTAGACTAGTTCTTAGCAAGTATAATAACTTATAAGCAAGGAAAGGTGATTTAATACATTAAAGCACTTCCTGATATAATAAAAAGAGAGGTAAGTTCTGTTGCTTCCTTTCTATCAGAGGAAGGAATGACTGTGGTCCAAGACAGTCTTCTATATACCTCACTTTAGAGATGCATGAACTTAATACCAGGCATATATTTGACTCAAAACTAGTTGAAAAGAACGTAAAATAAATGTAAGCTTCTTAGTTTTTTTGATTGAGCTGTCTAAGGCCTTGGTCTAAAATGAGCTTGTAATTGTCCCTTGAATTGCTAATGAGCGCTAGCTACTGGGAGGACCAGCATGAGTGGACTGGGTGCCAGATGCTGGAGTCAGACTGGGGGTGTGGGTGCTCCTGGCCTGTGCTGAAGCAAGTGGGGGGTCTCAGTGCAAGCAACTGGAGTTACCCATGGAATGGGAACAGTGTGTGTCCCAAAAAATACCTAGTGGGGGGCACCGGTGTGAGTGAGGGGCTCAGTGCCAGTGTCCTCCCCAAACCCAATATGCATGGGGTATGCATGTATAATCACCAGCAAGCTTCAAGTTGGACCAGCCAGCAAGTCGGGGACCCGTGGGGCAGGCGAGGGCACCCAGGATCAGGGCAGGGGTGCCGGGTGGGCAGAGGGGCCGTGCCGGTACTCGGGGGATCCGTGAACGTGCATGTGCTTGTGAAGCTGGAGGGTGTCCCACGTGTGCCGCACTAGTGACCTTCTGTCTCTGCCAGCCCAGGAGGAGGAGGGGGCTGGGCTGTCTGCCCCTGTGTTTGTGTGAGTCCTCTGTGGGGGTGCTGTCGGAGGGCCTCCTCTGCAGCAGTGCGTGTGACTGGCCATGTCAGTGTCCTCCCTGTGTGTGTCCATGTCTGTCTGTGTGTGCATGCATGTCTGTCTGTGCGTGTGTGTGTGTGTGTCTGTGTCTGCGTAGCACATTGGGCTGGGCTCCAGCAGCCGGCAGGAAGGAGTCCTAGGCCAGGGCTGCTGGAGGAGGTCGCTGCTCATAACATCCTTTGACAGACAGGACTGAAAGTATAAATGAAGAGTCAGGGAGACTATATTTTCATGGGATGCTAACAGCAAAGCCAGTTCAAGAAATTTCCTCCCAGTTCACCAGGGCTTCACTTCACCAGTCCCTGAGTTGTGCTGTAAAATGATGTATTCCACTGTGTCATTGAAATTATCTGGGTAAAAAAGCTACTGTAAAACACAAACAAAGAAAAGAGATTACTTTTAATGCGAATCATGTCAGTGAAGCCTCACAAATGGTTGCACCTGCACAATTGCTGAGGTGATTACAGGGGACAGGAAGTTCTTATGCTTTAAATCAGTCTCATTTAACTGCAACTAAAGAAAAGACCTTCCAGTAGAACTTCTCCTTCTTACTGATAGGCATTGCCAATGAGGATTTTTTTTCCATTTAAAGCATGTCTAAAGAAGAAAAAAATGTTGTGCATCAGTAAAACTCAAAAAGACCAAACAGATCATAAGCAATACTTTTTAAAGCCCCAAATTTTAATCATTTGCTGTCATGTATCTTCTAGTCTATATTGTTATCACTACAAGTGGAAAGAAGAATCCTGAAGTATAGATCAGGCAATGAAGGTATTTCCAATATGGTGCTCGGTAGGAGAGGTTCTCTTTCTTGCCTTTCATCCTCACGATCCCTCACAACGTGGATTCTCTCAGTATCTTTTTGGGGTTGTTGTAACTACTGCCAGCTGAGTATGATCCTATGGGACTGAAAGACCACCTGTCAGCCAGCTCCTCACATGATTCTAGCTACTTACTAGGGACTCTCTTGAGACCAATGGAAATTACTTCTTTTGACTACACTGTATTTTCAATGAAATATGAACATGAACATTGTGAGCTGTTTCTCTTTTGCATTAAGTGATAAGCCAAACTTTACAAGTTGCTGCAACAGCCAGAGGGGTTTCTTATTCTTTTGGAAAGCTTGCACAACTCCCCACATATGTACATAATGAGGACATGGTATAGGGGTTTTTTGGCACTTTTCACACTGAAGTGTGAAATAAGGAAATTAAGATTGAATTTGTCAGTTTAGGCTCCTTGGTCAGGTTGTTGCAGCTTTTGAGATGTGATATGTTTCACAAATTCAGCAAAGTCTGACAGATAATCAAGAAAGCAGTTAAAGGGATAAATAACAAAGCCTGTGTCCAGCTAAACAATATGGGTTCCAAGTTAACAAGCACAAGCTAATAGCTTTTCTTAAACTGTTGAAAGAAAGGGAATGCAAGAAAAGAAACTCCTAATTCCAAATTACCCAAGGACAGACAGGCAGGTCAGACAAAACTATAAATTAATCTCTTGCAAGAATGCAGTCTTTTTGTCCACACACCATGCTTATTCAGTTAAATAAATTCAATGCCTTGGCAGGAAAACTGTAGTCTAGAGCTGCTTGATGCCAGCAGTCAAAGGCTCCCAACTGCTGATAGTGACTAAACTGTCAAAAGAAAATGGGAAATCAAATGATCTGGCTTTTTCTATCTTCCTGCCATTCTGGAGAGATTTCTACAATTCCTTCTCACAGTTCTTACACCCCAGATTTCCTCTCCAATTAATTCTTTCTACCTGGAATGTAATGAAAAGGAAACAGGCTGGAGAAATGTGGATAAATAAAAGCTGTTGAAGGCTACCCTTGTTTTTCTATTAGCCTAGAACAGCAAAACAACATGTACTGAAGACTTAAGACAGAAAACAATGAACAGTATCTTCCTGGAGGTCTCAAAAGACAGAAGTTTCAGAAAATGCTGAAAGTTCTAATCCTTATCTAATTCTTGGAGGTCTGAACAAAAGCAGAAAAACTTTAACATGCTGAAGTTATTACCATTTAGGTTTTTTTTGCTTTAAGACAACAAAACCAGATCAGGCATAGAGAAATTCTGGAGGAGAGTCAGATCCAATTTATATGGAATGACTACACAGTTCTAATAGAATCATTATAAAGTTGAAATGGTTTTTAAGTCCACCTCAAATTACAAGCTGTCATTCAGGCCTCGCTCAAAGTGAGTTCATTCATCACATCATCCCAAAAAGACTTCATTTGATGCAAAGTCATTGAAGGTAGTTAACAGCTACTATTGTAAAAGAGTGAGTGAACGCAAAAGATACCAATAATGCCACTCAATGAAATAAAAACAGTCAGAAAGTCAGTGACCCAGCAAAAGGTCTTCAGCATTATTTTGAGGCAAGCACAGTCACTTGTATGTATCTGGCATCACACTGTATGAAACACTTTTCCTAAAGGAAAACAGATTACACTCTACCAAGTCCTACAAGCATCTCAACAATACAAATTAGCCAGTTATCAATTGGCTGGGAGGGTAATGCAGCTTTTCATATCATGTCATCAGAATTGTCATATTTATCCACAGTATCTGTACTACTGTAGGTGTCTAGAGTGCATATAAACTGATTCTTACTAACTCTTTTAACAAGTCTATAATGTTTAGTGTGCTGCTTAACAAGAGGACCAGTGAGGCTTGGGAGATCCAGGCTACTCAGTTTTTTATATTTCAACTGTAAAATCATAGCCATTACTTTTATTAGAAAACAGAATAAGCCCTATTTTTTTCTTTTAATTGAAAATGTTCTTAATGCCATTAAAAAGAAATCAAAATCATAATGACTATTCTTCAACTAGCAGACTGAGATTCAGCTAACTACACATAAATCATAATGCGTGATCCAGTCTCTGAGAAATTAAGACAAAATGGAAGCTTAGGAGTCCTATTGATTGGGATGGGTGAATGTAACACGCAGTGAAAACAAGGGCAGGTGAGACTGCAAAGGGGAGAGGGGAGGTGTTTTACTGAAATTGAGCCTGGGAAAGAGGGGGGGAATCTGTCTCCCTAAGTGGTTCTTTAATGGGATTTTTTTTGTTTTCTTTTTCTCAATACCTGAATCAGTGATTAGAAGTTTATGTTAATAAACTGCAATACATTGCATTCAGTAAAAATTCTCTAGTTGAGACTGTTTTGCTTCCCACATCCTCATCCCTGTTAAATTCCGTAGGAGTTTTATATAAAGGATTGAATCTGATTTGCAGTGTGATACAGTTTTTTCTTTATAGACTCTTACATGAGTCTAGTTAAGTTCTAAATCTAGCAGCATGCAGCTGTCTAGTCCCTGCTGGAAACCTAAATGGAGGGATATATGCCTCCGCGCCTTGACAACATGGTGCCACTGCCCTCCTGTAAAAGTGAATGTTATGATAGCAGGGTAAGATGGCATGTATTGGAGACTGCACAGGATAGCAGAGCCAGCTCAATTCACATGTTAGCTTTCAGATCCTGGTGAATATGAAGCCAAGAGGTAACATGGCTACTGAATTTCCAAAAGTACATTAGGCAGCTTTGCCTTCTCAATGAGATTTTATGCAAATCTCTATCAGTTACCAGGACACGTTCCTAAGAACTACTTCCTGCACCCTAAGAAGTAATTTTCTCACCATGAGATCAATTAAACCCCCTCACCCCAAGGGAAGCAATGAGAGTTCTGTCACTTGAATCTTTTCCAATTAGATGTGAGAAAGCAGTCAAGATCAGGAATACATTAGGGAGTATTGGCAGGAGGCAACTAAATGACTTGAGTCCTTTTCCATTTCTGATTTCTGTGGTTTTATGAAACCGGAAACTTTCCTAACTTAAGATAGAAAGATTTCCAAGCCTCTGATCAGCAGTCCCTACTGGTTGAACCAATATTTTATTCTCTAAGCTCTCTATCTAAAACTAGCTTTAATTTCCATTTACTTCTTTTCAACATTTTTAGGAAATTTCTAAGAATTTTCAACATTTATATGTTCTAGAAATAGCTTTCCTATGCATGTACCTGTTCTTCTAGCAAGGTGCCAGTTTTTCCCAAAAGAAGTCCCAAATACACCCTTCGTTTTTTTTCTTCAACACTGAAAAATCCCCTCTTGCTGTATGATGAATAGTTAGTACTCTATTTCTCATCCCTTATTCACTGCCCCAAGTTATGCTTATACAACTGCGTTAATTTATTATTTATTAGAGTTGGAATAAGTAATCCTCTCTTTATACTTTCTCAATGTCTGCTAAGAAAACAGCATCAAGAATTCTCAAAAGAAGTCAGTTTTGCACCAGAGCTTGCCAGAAAGCCTATTTCTGAGGGCTGATCTTCAGGCACAGGTGATAGACAAATAGCGTGAGCCCACAAATTTAGGCCACAAAGAGTCACCCTTACTTGGAGCAAAAGGAAAGCAACTGTTGAGCGGTTGCTCAACATCCAGGGGAGAGAGAAAGGCTGTTTAACAGCAGGGGACAAAATCAAGCATAGAAGAAAAATGACAAAAATAAACAGATGCTTGCATTGACATCTGCTGAAGATTATGTCTTCTGAGGTAGGCAGGCTGAACAGAACTGGTCAGGGACAGGAGTATCAGCAAGTGGCGGAACAGGATTTGTCCAGAAAGAAATCGCAGGGAAATCCATCCGTTATCAGGAAATGATAATAGGGAGGGTCTCGTTGAGAAAACAAAGGCAGATCTTTGGGGGTACACAGGGCCCAAAGGACAAAATACAATCATCAAAAATCATAGTGAACATGTAAGTACTTCAGATTTCTTCATTATTGCTGAAAACGGCCCAATAAAGAAATAATTAGAAAGATAAACCTGTTCTACTCATTAAAATATTCTACTGTGCCTCCATCCCTGGCACCAGAAGTATTCAGAGTCAGTGAAAACTTGGCAGTATTCTGTATTTTTGTAGTAGAAAGGATAATATATTTCTGGAACTATAGAGGGGTTATGCAGGAAGATGGGAGTATATTCTGTATATTCTCTAAAATAGGCATGCATAATGCAGTTCACATGCTTACAGAGTTATTTGTGCCTTAATTGAACTAGTTGAGTTGACATCTGCTGGGCAGTGACATAAGAGACAAGTAGCAAAGGTGTGTTGCATGACTGAATTATTAAAGCTGGTCAATGCCAGGAAGAAGTCACTTTTAACAGCCACAACACTTTGAGAATGTGTAAATAGTGAAGTTGTCACTTAAAGAAATGATGTATTAGGGCTGTCAGAAGAGGTTTAAAAGTGGGGGCAGGGGAAATCAGCGCTGTTGGCTGCAAGGATGGTGATGAAATTCTAGAGTGGTCAGGCTATGGCAGCAGTGCTGCCACCATACGTACGTATATAAGCACACTTTTTTCATGCAAACCTAAAGATCTGATATACCATACTCTAGGAACTAAAAGCAGTTGCTTTTCTGCTCATTCTAGATCCTGTTAGAGACTTACCCCCTCACACTAAAAGACTCACAGTGAAAACCAAAATACTGAAGTCAATGCCTGCTCAGAATATTAGTGAACAAATGTGACACACAAACTCTAGTTGTCTATAGTGAACATAGTGAACAAAAAATTAGTGAACAAAAAAGTAGCTCGACAATTCCTAATGTTAGTCTCAAAGGGACAATCTAGATGTCCAAAGCCCATCAAATCCTGTGGCACAGTGACAAACTTGATATAAAGCAGTAACTTCATCATCCAGGAGCTAGTCATTATGTACCCTTCACAGAATAAAATTTGGGAAAAATTGAAAGAAAATATGTCCTTTCTATCCTCAGTATGATCCCTAACATACTTTAATCAGCTACAATAGTTTCCTTTTATAAAATACTTCTAACCCCAGTAATGGGAGAAAATAATATCAAGTTACTACAAGGCCCACTCATGCTGCAGTATTTCAAATGATGGAGCTACATCAAAAATCACACAAAATCCATCACACAAGAAAATAAATATTCACAAAATCACAGGGAAGAAATTTTAGGTTGTTTAGAACTTGAAAGTATTTTTCGTGTCCAGCTGTGCCATACAAGTGCCTGTTTTTAAAAATAAGCACTTATGCACAGCAGGACTGCTAGCCCACAAAGGGATTTAATAATCCTAAATGGCCTAACATTCTTTCAGACTGTGTGCTGTGAGTATCTAAAACAATTATTCTTTCCACCCTATGATTTTGCCTACAGATTCCACAGTTAGGAACATTTCCAATGGACAACTGAGTACTTAATGACTAATTTTCTTTCAATCAACAGGCAAAGAAATCAGGATTTTTGAGTAATCTTTCATCCTTCTCATGTTAGGTACTATTATTTGCCATGAGAACAGGGAAACAGTTATATAAGTTAAACAGTTAAACTTTGAAACTTTATCTTTTGCTTTTTCTCCCAGAGCTCCTTCTGGAAATTATTTTTTATTAAGATTCTTGTTAAAACACAGCACAATGTGGTACAGATCTATAGTTTCAAAAGGGACAAGAATACACACAGAAAAATGAATGTTTATAAACTCATAAAATGGTCCAAAAGCAGTAGTCTAAAATTCGGAAAATTATCGCATAGATCTGAGCTTATTTAAACACAAAATGCCTTATGGTGGACAGCAGGGTCTGGGAAAGAAAACAAAATATATATCTCAGAATGAATTACTTCAGAAAAGACATGTGAACTGACTTTCTCCCATGTTTCATTTTTTCTAAAATGGCTAAAATTTTAACACTCTTAACATGACATTTTCATTATTCATATCATTATTACCCTATCCCAGTACCTGGAAGGTCCAGTCAGGGAGAGATTACACAAATGAGAGGTGGTGTAGAAGCAGAGACTTAGAAAAATGATCTTTTAATTTGCTTCAGCTCAACACATAAAGCTAATTAACATTAATTAAAAGGATTCTACGCCTCAAATGTATCTAAAAAAGTGTTTGATGTAAGAATGAGGAAGGAAATAGCAGAAAATGCACACAAATGTCTTGGTTGGTTTGACTACTGCATACAGTAGGGAAAAAAATTATTTATTTTTGTAAGAACAAGACTTATCCTGGCAAAGTTTACAAACAAGATGAAAGAAAGAAATGCTTTCTGATTTCACTATGAAAATGGCACCATATGGTAATGAGTGTCTGTCTTTACCCCATTTGCATAACTTTCTGAAAATGATTTTATGTAACAGGTACTAAAGTTCTAAAATGTAAGGCAGAGTTAGATACTGACTGTTCTCTACACAGAAGGAAGATGCTATAGCCTTGGTCCTATCTTACACACCTCTGTTGCTCATCTGAAAGAGAGATACTCATACTCTTCTCTTCTTTTAGAAAAAAAGTCTGGCACCAAGCCCAGACTTTTAGCTGGTCTATGCAAAGCTGGCTTTCCCAAGGTCTTTTAAGAGAACAGACAGAAAACATTTCTCTGCTTCTCTGCAACACCGTATTTTCTGGTGTGGCAAAGCCATAAACTCTCACTTGCCACTTGCATCTATGGTGACAAAATATGTTTAAACTTGTTAGTTAGCTCATGTATCTCCTCCGAAGACCAGAAAAAGGGATTTCAGATATGTATGGGCCACTAGCTCATGGTGGTAAAAGCTGGAGACAGTGGCTTCCAGAATGAAAGCCCAACTACCCCACCATCATCACTGTGCTTGAAAATAGGCATTTTCTTGTGCATATTGCAACTGCAAAATGGAGAAGCTGTAACTATGATCGTTATTTGGGAAAGATGCATACACATGATGTTAGGCTTGCTTCTCACTGCATCTCGCTGCCTGTTTTGATTTAACAACAATTAGACACCTGACACTTGATTCAGATCTTTTGTGTCATATTCAAAATTGCATTGCCCCATACGCAGCACAAGAGAAATTTCAAACTTCTGACAACATCATGAGACTTTAGGCTTCAGGTATTAGACTGCTGGTATAAGGCTGAACATTTTCATGTTGATTAAGCCATAGCAATTCATTATTAAGTGTCTAATAACTAAGGAATGCAACAGTCTTAGCTAACAGCCCCAGAACAACACTGTATTAGTCATATATTTTTGCATGAGCTATCTGACTGAAATATGGGAAAGGGAATGTTCAGGAGTTGACACTGATATGAAGACTACATCCACAAGGAACATATTGCTAGTACATTAGTTGCTAAGCAATAATCATAATATTTTTTCAAACATATGGCTGCACAAAACAATGCACATTATTGCCTTTTGAATTGAGATATCATATTTATTCAAACATTGAAAATCCCAGGGCTAACTGTACATTCAGACCATCTCCTAGAAAGAACTCTTGCCAAACATAAATGTATGCCCTAATTTTGATAAGACTTGAGTGTTTGTGAAGCAGTACATTCATTGCTTCTGCTGCAGAAAGAGACCAAGTCCTTTCATAAGGGATTGCACTGTACAGATATACATTTTGGCACTTCCAGGGCATAATTCTGGGCAGTCTACAGGCAACAAAACACCTTTATTAAGTGATTTAGATTATAATGTACATCTGCCTCTGCATGCTGTCATTCAAGCTGCACAGGAAATATGGTGGGCATGGTAATTGCTGTTTATGAATCTTAGTGCAGGACCATAAGATAGCCAGGTAAGTTCAAGAGGTCAGGAACCCATCCAAATTTTGAGTTCATAGGGGAGGAGTGAAAGACAGAAGAGGAATCCCAACAGATTAAATTAGGTACACTGTTAAATCAAGTAGTCAACCAATTTGCAGATGGGAAAGAAGAGAACTTTGCTGGGGCCACATTAATTCAATGGGAAGACCCAAATGTTCTCCAGGCCTAACGTTACCATTACAGTGAACTCAGAGTTTCCTCACAAGGACAACAATACTCTAGCATTTCTGTCACCCCTCCGTAATCCTTTCCAGAGAAGACCCACATAGCCTTAGCGTGGGGTGCCTCCCATGGGATACAGTCCTTCTCTAACTGCTCCAACATGGGTCCTTCCCATGGGCTGCAGTTCTCCAGGAACTGCTCTAACACAGAATCATAGAATCATAGAATAGTTTGGCTTGGAAGGGACCTCATCTAGATCATCTAGTCCAACCCCCCTGCCATGGGCAGGGACATCTTCAACTAGATCAGGTTGCTCAGAGCACCGTCCAACCTGACCTTGAATGTTTCCAGGGATGGGGCATCCCCCACCTCTCTGGGAAACCTGTCCCACTGTTTCACCACCCTCAGCGTAAAAAATTTCTTCCTTATACCTAGTCTAAATCTACCCCCCTTTAGTTTAAAGCCATTCCCCCTTGTCCTGTC
>NW_008795885.1:7597703-7600972 GCF_000699145.1 Aptenodytes forsteri | reverse complement strand
TTGGGCCCCTCTTCCCTCCAGGGCTTTGTCCCATGGCACTCTGCCAAGCAGATCCCTGAAGAGGCCAAAGTCTGCTCTCCTGAAGTCCAGGGTAGTGAGCTGGCTGTGCGCCCTCCTCGGTGCCCTAAGGATCTTGAACTCCACCATTTCGTGGTCACTGCAGCCCAGGCTGCCCTTGAGCTTCACATTCCCCACCAGCCCCTCCTTGTTGGTGAGAACAAGGTCCAGCATAGCACTTCTCCTTGTTGGCTCCTCTACCACTTGGAGAAGGAAGTTATCATCGACGTATTCCACAAACCTGCCGGATTGCTTATGCCCATGGATCCTCTCCATGGGGTACAGTCAATCAGGAACAGACTGCCTCAGTGTGGGTTGCTGACGGGCCACAGTTACTGCCAGAAAATCTGCTCCTGTGAGGGCTTCCCTCCACAGATCGCAGGTCCTGCCAGGAGCCTGCTCCAGGATAGGCACTCCATGGGTTGCAGCTTTCTTCAGGGTCTCACTCCCCTTCCTCAGCAAGGGGATACATGCATTTAACCAACTTTTTGATTCATCCCTCTCCATGGGGAGGAATTGGCTTTGATATGCATGCATACGTTAGAGCACAGTGAAAAAAATTGCCTTATAAAGAGTATACGTTTATCATGTCAAAAACATTCATGTTCTTTACAGGAACAGAAGCAGCACCTTTAGGAAACTGCAGAAACACAAAGGAGATTCACCACAAATGAGGTAACAGTCCTGTGGCCAAAGTTCTCACTTGCAATAATGGTATAAGAAGGTACAGGTCCGTGCTCTGAATTAGACAGAACAAAGACTTAAATGTAGGTCTCCTATTCCTGCTGAGTGTTCAGGCCACCACACTATTGTTTCTTTTGTAGTATCCATTGCTCTTTAGTTTGACAAAAAATTTCAAGTATTTCCACTTAAAGTTTTTCAAAACTGTACACACCTGGAAAGAAATTTATGTTTCAATGGATCAGAATTTTCCAAGGTATCAATCCCTTGACTGATCATAAAACTTCCTGACCAATTGTACTCCATGACTACTGGCAACAGAAGTCAACTTCTGTACTGCAGCTAGCTTTTCTCCTAAACAGTTGCAGAAATCTTTTGAAACTGTGTCATTTAAATGCCCATTTAAATCTCTGATTCCCTCTAAAGGACAATATATCATTTTTCCCATTCCTTCTGATAAGGTAATTCAGCATTTGGTACTAAGAATGGTTAAACTGCAGTGCACAAGCAGTATCTCTTGATTTGTCCAAGTACTATAAAAGACATTATAATGGTTTTCCCACATTAACATCTGTGATATAAGAACTATGATTATCCCTCATTTGCCCAACAGCAAACAGTCATCATGAAGGTGCTATGAATAAGCCACAGAAGCATTCGCTCTGCTGTGCACCTCCAACAGAGGAACGATCTCAGAAGAGCACAATTTGTGTATTTATGTTACACGAAGCTACAGATGAAAGCAGCAAACTGAAGTGTCCATATTTCTGTATTACACCACCTGAAAAGTATTTTCAGGCATTTGTAATGATTTTCAAGCTAATCTTTGCACAACCTGTCTATCTTTAGATAAATAGAGAACAACAGAACATACTTGCCACCTTGAAAAGAAAGACTAATCAAAGGTCACTCCAAGTCATGCTGACACACTTAAAAAAAAGTTTCATTGTTTTTCTCTGAGTTTTTCCCATGTTTATTATGTTTATTTTATTAAAAAGCATTTCTGTCTCTATATGTTTAGAAATATCTTCACAGAAAAATGTTAGTTGTACTGTCCATAACCAAGAAAAAAGGAATAAAAGAAGGAAAATCTTCAGCATTCACAAGAACTCAAAAACAAAATGAAAAAAATGTGCAGTAGCTTAAGGAGAGTAAGAAGAACTGGAATAAGTTACAAGGCTCAACTGTGATTTCCAAGCAAACGTAACCACAGCATCCTGTTGCCTGAAGGAGCATCAAACACAGAAGCTGTAACTAAAATATGTGCATTGGAGCCAGTACTGGAACAGACAGAGCTCCTCCGCTAGCTTTACGAGTTCCTTTGCATGAGGGGAAGTTCTCCCTAAGACTCTTTGAGGTCCTATTTCAGGATACTCACAAAAGGATGAAGAACTTGCTAACTTTTTTTCAGCACAGTTTACACTGTGTCAGAAATGGCAAATATTAACTTGGTTCAGTCTGAGATACATCAGCTCAATCAGTCAGCCCCAAACATGCAACTTCTCTTCGTTAGGGTAAAGGCTAGAGTAATGCCTAGCATAGCTAGAAAAGCTTTAAACATGGAATTGCTGTAGATGCACAGCTCTGGGCTCTGTTTCGCCATCCTCTCTATGATGTGTCTTCAGAGGTAAATCTGAAAGTACTTAATATGCAGAGGTGCTCTGAGTTTGCAGTTAAGTACCTAAATCCAAAGCTGTGACCTTGAAAACAGGCTCAGTACTGCCTGAGGGCATTAGTTGCCGATTTTATCTTCCAGAGGAGTCTTCCTTTTCCTCCCTTTGGCATCCCCTATGGCTTTTGCCTCTGCACATGAACAGAAAGTCCCTCAGACTGGTCAGGGCTCTTCTCTTACTTTACCATGAGGCCCAAACAAAAGACAGAAACATAGACAGCTATTGACTTAGCCATCCCACATAGGCCTGGGCTACCTGAATTCCACAAGCGTGCAGATGTTTGCAGGCATTCAAACCTGTACTTTCTACTCACTCAGCTGTAGGCATTGACAGTCTGGAAGGGTGAGGTGAGTGAGATCTTATTGTCATAACTTCCATTTTTCAGAGAGTATCCAACATCCTTTGTATGAGAAAGAGAAAAGAGATGGAAGTAAAACTGTAGACAGGTCAATCGGTTGGGTAGAATAGAATAGAATAGAATAGAATAGAATAGAATAGAATAGAATAGAATAGACATTTCAGTTGGAAGGGACCTAAGAATAGAATAGAATAGAATAGAATAGACATTTCAGTTGGAAGGGACCTACTATGATCATCTGGTCCAACTGCCTGATCACTTCAGGGCTGACCAAAAGTTAAAGCATGTTATTAAGGGCATTGTCCAAATGCCTCTTAAACACCGACAGGCATGGGGCATCGACCACCTCTCCAGGAAGCCTGTTGCAGGGTTTGAGCACCCTGTCGGTAAAGAAATGTTTCCTAATGTCCAGTCTGAACCTCCCCTGACGGAGCTTTGAGCCATTCCCAGGCCTCCTGTCACTGGATCCCAGGGAGAAGAGATCAGCACCTCCCTCTCCA
>NW_008795885.1:7577871-7597550 GCF_000699145.1 Aptenodytes forsteri | reverse complement strand
ATGCTGTGTTTGATGCACCCCAGGATGCGGTTTGCCCTCTTGGCTGCCAGGGCACACTGCTGACTCATGTTGAGCCTGCTGCCAACCAGCACCCCCAAAACCCTTTCTGCAGGGGCTGCTCTCCAGCCACTCCTCTCCCAGTTTATACTTGTGTTCTGCGTTCCTCCACCCTAGGCACAGAATTTGGCATTTGTTCTTGTGAAAATTCATGCCATAGATAATTGCCCAATGCTCCAATCTATCTAGATCCCTCTGCAAGACCCTCGAGAGAGTCAACTGCCCCTCCTAGTTTAGTATCATCAGCAAACTCACTAATGGTACATTCAAATTCTGCCTCCAAATCATTGATAAAAATATTGAACAGAACTGGCCCTAGAATTGAGCCCTGAGGAACACCAGTGGTGACCAGTCACCAGCCAGATGTAGCCTCATTCACTACAACCCTTTGAGCTCTGCCATTCAGCCAGTTCATCACCTAGTGCACCATGAACCTGCTAGAGGAGCCCTAATAGCTCATATTGTCCCAAGACTATTCATGTGTTCCACAACAACACAATTTTCATAAAAATAATGTTCTATGTGGGGTTTTTTATTTCAAATTTCTTAACTGACAAGGCAACAAAGAATTCATGCATGTACTGAACTGGAGTTTACCTTTTTGTGTTATGTGGAATCTGTGAAAGATTTCCCAATTTTTCGAAAAGTCATGGATTACTGTGCTCCTATATTTGCATGTATATAAACTCTCTTTTCATTTAATAAGGCTACCATTTCACTGTCAGATTTGAAAGCATCATAGCCTAGGTATGTATGCATACCTGACTTTGTGTGGCTTCTGAGGAGCAGTGTTTCATTTATACTAAGCCCACACGAATTGAAAGTTACGGTCTTTAATATTAAACATGTTGTAATATTCTGTTGCAATCCAAATCTGTGCTTCACAGTTAAAGCCGTTCCTACCATTGCATGAGTAAAGTAGCTCATGCTTGAATGTATAAATCTATGCATTTTAGTAGATCAGTCACAGGCTTACATAAAAGCAGTACTGGGCCCAAAGGCACATAATTCACATTATGTTTAACGTAAAGAAAACAACAATTCACATGAAGTTAAACATAACTTTAGGTCTTGGTAATAAGATTAACATTGCCCTCTTCTGGTTTGAATGTCCAAATAATAAAATTCACACAGATATTGATAATACATGTACTATTAGTGAACAAGTTAGCCACAAATTCTGTTATTAAAAATTGATACTAAACCCATAACATAGGTGAAAATAAATTGGTGTTGATTAATGAAAAATAAGCCTATATTTTAGCTGCAGCACATCAAAATGAATGACTAGCAAAAAGAAAGAAAGCAGGAAGTAGAAAGAGCACACCACCATAGCAGTCTTCTCAAACAGTAGCTGTAGAAATCTGTCATTTTCATGGTAACAGTAGAATTCTTTCATTACTTTTACTACCCTATTAGCAATTTCATTAAAACAAATAGAAATTAAATGATCCATATTACTACTAATACATAATATTATGCAATAAGAAGCAAAGACCTAGGTAATTTTAAATGGATATAAACCAGGTTAAAAATATAAGGGAAAAACAATCTGTGAAAGATTTTGGCTCTCATGAAAAGCTTGTTCAAGTCTTGCTGTAAACCTGTCAATCTGGACAAAACGTGATCTGTGTTCTAAGGATAAATGTTTACAGAAAAGTCAGATGGGCATATTTTGAAGAGTCTTTTGAGGAGCATACAAAGTATTAATTTTCCTTTGGTGATTGCAGTCATTTGTAAAGTGATCTGTTCAGCTTCTAACATACTTTAAAAATAGCTGCTATACATTAGAATCAGGGATATATATCTTATAGTCACATTTTATTGTAAACAGAACTGAAGCTCTTGTCTCTTTTATAAACCTCTTATTTCAGATTTATGAATTGCAGTGACATATTTATGTGATTTTAGACACAAATTAATAGCATCTCAATTATTTAAATTCAGATATATTAAAATTTTGTGTTATATATAGCAATTTAGTTGAAATGCTAAACAAGGTGGTCAGGATAACATTTCTATTTTATGAAGGCCTGAGAAAAATCATATTTGAATTTATTGCATATTACAATGAGAGTTTTCTGAAGTGACTTCAACAAAGAAGTATTTTAAAATACACTCATTTTAATTTAAAAGTCATTTAGGTTTCAGGTATCAACCCATAATGCCATACCTAATGAAACAAAAAATGAGGCTTGTTTTTTTAGGATTTTAAATGTCTTCTGATATTGAAAAAAAGAAAAAGCACAAATACACTACTTTTATGCAAAACTTTTCAACTTTATGCAAAACTTCAGGGAAGTGATTGTGCCCCTGTACTCGGCACTGGTGAGGCCGCACCTCGAATACTGTGTTCAGTTTTGGGCCCTCACTACAAGAAGGACGTCGAGGTGCTGGAGCGTCTCCAGAGAAGGGCAACGAGGCTGGTGAAGGGTCTGGAGGACGTGCCTTATAAGGAGCAGCTGAGGGAACTGGGGTTGTTTAACCTGGAGAAGAGGAGGCTCAGGGGAGACCTCATCGCTCTCTACAACTCCCTGCAAGGAGGTTGTAGCGAGGTGGGTGTCGGTCTCTTCTCCCAAGTAACTAGCGATAGGACGAGAGGAAACGGCCTCAAGTTGCGCCAGGGAAGGTTTAGATTGGACATGAGGAAAAAATTCTTTACTGAAAGAGTGGTGAAACATTGGAACAGGCTGGCCAGGGAAGTGGTGGAGGCCCCATCCCTGGAGGTATTTAAAAGATGTGTAGATGAGGCGCTTAGGGACATGGTTTAGTGGGCCTGGTGGTGTTGGGTCGACGGTTGGACTCGATGATCTTAGAGGTCTTTTCCAACCTTAATGATTCTATGATTATAATCAGTGTGGACAGTTTGGGCAGGGTGAAGGGAGTTCAAGCAATTAAACTGGAAGGTTTTGCTGATGCTGACTACTAGGGTTAAGTAGATGAACACTGGGATACTGTGCCAAACAGTTACACAGACCAGTTATTGCTAGAACTGGGCAAGATATAAAAACAAATGAGAAGAAAGCCATTCTGCAGGTGACACCGAGAACAGGTGTCTTAGCTCCCACAGTTGCCTGAAAAAAATCACAGAGTAACAGACTGACCTAGGATTATGCCTAAAATCTCTGTGAACCTAACATGACTATAAATAATGAACCTAAGTGCATTACTCTTTGAAATCCACAATGCTGTGTCTATGTATCTTGATCGCAAATCATTTTACATGACCACAGACTAGACGGTAAGCCAGACTACTTATTTCTTGCAAACTGTTCCAATTTCTGCACACTATACTGAGATGCAATTTCAAGTATATCAACTTCCTTACTGCAGAAATATTTTGTCATTGCATCTAATCAGTTCTTCTCATTTAACTGCTCCTAAAATAGATGTGAAATACAGCAACATAATTGCCATGCAGAAATGAGTATACCTTTACTGACGGAAATGGTGATGGCCAGGCATAAAGTTGATGTCAAGTCAGTCTGTGGCTGTCAGACAAAGGGCAGATAAGAGAATCAGTGTTGACTGGAAGACATTATGTACAAATAAGGTGTGTTCCCAAAAGCTCCCTCTGCAGCTTTTCTAACTGAAATCTTTTCTCACTTGCAAGCATGGGGAAGGCTTCAGCTCAAGAGGAGATAGCTAAGGGACTATTTTTTTCATTGCTGCATTGCTGTCCCTAACCCATCATACACATGGTTTTAAAACCAGTGATCTCTACCAGAAAGACTTCTGGGTTTCTGAAGCAGTAGATGAACACGTATTTCAGATAAGTCACATAGTTCATCTGAGCACCAGTCTCACCTCCTTGCAGTAGGTACTGGCTACAGTACCCCATGGTTCAGATCATTTCTCAGTATGGTTTCACTGCATATTGTCAATCTGCAGAAAATGTGTCATGAAAGACAGTGCTATCACATCTTTTTTTCCTGTTCTCTACTTCTTCCTGGTGAGATCTGACACCTATTTGCTCCATTGCTTAGTTCTTCCCATCACCCTCTCAGAGCTAATCAGAATTGGGACGTACATAGTGTGCTTATTATTTTAGACACTGCCCTTTGGCTTTGTGAAGCTATCTTACTCAGACATGATTTCTACCATTTTCCATCAATTGTCAACAGCTACCAAAGTCAGATATTGCTCTTGTATTGAGATGCTAAGAGCATCTAGCAAGACCAAATTTCGAGACACACTGTAGATTCAGCAACATAAGCTAACATGTTGATGATGTCAGGCCATCAGTATAGTTGCTAAGTAAATAGCAATAGGTTTTAAATCTGTAAATGTTTAACTGTTCCTGGGATTTTTAAAATCTGGTAGCACTTAATTTGCCTATCCACAGGGCATTTGACTGATGACATGCTTAGTCGTCTTTTTTCCTTTCCCTAATATTCTCCCCTCCTTTGAACCAGGTGCTCTTGTTTCTTTTCAATGATAAGGGAGCTTCTCTGCCTGTCCAGACTTCTAGCTGCTCATCTGTCTGTCTTGAAAAATAAAATAACTGCAGCTTGAAAGCTGAATTTTAATCCTTCTCTGGGAAAACTCAAAGTTGGGGAAAGGAGACTGATGGGAAGAGGGAAGAATGAAGGAAAACTCACTTATCATGCAGTAAGAATGCTCAGGGCTAAGGTACAACTGTCATGGGACAGCTCTCACCACACAGGAATTTCTGAGGTAGGGATGAGAGGGAGTCATAGCTCATGTAACTTGCAAATGTGGAGAAAGAAGATAAATAAGGGGATAGGGGCAAGAACATTCTGCTAAAAGTCAGTAACAATAATGGGTTCAACTGCATCCCTGTAAAGTTCTCTATTCCTAAATACTACTGCAGAAGACAGTCTCCTCCCTTTCCTCAAGTACCTTTGACTCCACAGGTCCTTGAATATATTCAAACCCTAAATCCAGACTCGGTCAGACAATATAAATGGCACTCCGCATGCTCAAAAGCAGTGTTCAATCTGGTCTTCTGATCGAGTTGTCTTTGCTAGCCTCAGGAAAGCTCCTAATTTCAATGTCCAGTGTACACTGTATTTTGCTCAAAGGCCTCCTGCCATCTCGGTTACACCTGCTCAGCCTTCTAAGAGCAAGACAGACAGCACATTGAAAATTTCTACTCAACATTTTAGTTGTAAAAAAAAATTAGCCTATGATGACTTGGGTGTCTGGAGGAGATTCTTAATTGCATTATAAGAACATTCAGGTTATAAATCAGGCACCTGTAAGTTAGAAAATGCATATATAAATGTAACTCAACTTTCTAGCCCTGACAGCCTGTTTTCCCAGCCCAAGAAAACTTAAGCAGCATGCATGAAATCTGTTCAGGTCTTCTCATCTTAGCATTATTTATTGGTTGTGTTGACAGTCTTTAGCAACCCTCAGAGTAAATTTCCATATAAATTCTGGTTTTCTGACGTCATGGAGCCTCCTGTTTCTCTCCCAAACACCCCATAGATTATGGAGGAGGTCAGCAAAGAATCTGGATATCTAAACAGAAAACTCTCAGCATATATACACCTATGCCTGAATTTAAGATCTTGAATAACTTCAGCCATTTGCAACCTTAATTTTTCTCTTTGGAAAAATAAACTGTGGTTTCCAACACTTGCTCAGAAAATATCTTGTAAAACAAAAACAACTATACCTTGCAAATTCCTAAGAAGAAAACCAGAGTGTATAACAGGAAATGCAAGAAAACTAGAACAAAACTCTCCTGTAACAGAGAAAGTGCCAGTTTTCTCCGTATATGAGAAACAGTACGCTAAGGATTTATTATATGGTGCTATGTGAATAGGAGCTTTGCAGCACATATTTGAGAAAACAAGTCCACTCATGGCTTTGCCACTTGGGTGTAACATAGGTTTCTAAACCCATGGCAGTAAAACATTCTTACATCCTCCATGCATGCCCAATATAAATGTATTAAATAATGTAAATATAAATATTAATACATATTGTCTTTTCTCTGCTTTCAATTTTGATTAGCTGAAAGGGCATCAACTGCAGTAATAAATGTGTCCAGGCATCAATATTACCTGATTAGGGTACAAATCCATGTTGTGGGATGCTGATTTATACCTTCTGAAGCTAGCACAGAGTACTTTTTGAAAAGCGTGTGTGCCAGTTTTTCTCTTTGTTTAGCCCATGGCTTGGCAAGTCAGAATTGGTGGAGGAGACGACTTGAAGCAACAGAGGTGTGCTAAACAGTCAGAACTGTAAAATGCAGTCTGAAAAAGCAGGGGAAGATTAATTTTTCATTGAGGCACAGAAGCACTTGGAGCACTCATGCTTCTGATGAAAAATGATGCAGACATCAATCCCAAGGGTTTTGAATGCCTCCTGCAAGACGCAAGGCCTCCATCACCACAACTGATTTCTGTCATAGCTGAAACTATTTCAAGTGCTTCCTTCCAACATTTTTTCAAAATGTCTCTTACAGCATGGAGAAATAATAAAAAGACTAATCTTCAGTAATTTACTGTAATTCATTCACTTAAGTATGCTAGATCTCTGTGTGGATTGCCTGCTGCCTGCTGCCTTTGCAGGGAAAGCATTGCACTGTATATGTGAGCTTAGATTTTCAGGAATTAGCTGAGGGCATGTGTGCTCCTTACAAGGTGGTTTTTACCACACTTCATGCAAACAACCTGTTACATATTATATAACAATCTACTAAATTGTACAGCTCTTGAGCTATTTGAATAGCTTAGAGCTGGATCCACACCAGGACTTGGTACCTAGTTGCCATGAAATAATAGTTCAGTCCAAAATTGAGATCCTGTCTTTACCTGTCTTTCACCAGTTAGCTTCTCCTACTCACCTGCAGGTCTGCCTTTGGTCACACCAGAATCACTCTGAGATCCCAGGATCTCAGACAGAGATTTGTGTGACATGGCAGAGGACTCCAGGAAGCTGATCAAAGCTGGGAATCCTAGTCAGACGAACTGCTCCCTGAAGTCTATACAAAGGAAGTTAAGAAGCATGGAGCTCCAGATGCACCTCAAGATTGCTCTGGGCTAGCCTAGCTGTTCAGTGATGCTAACTTTCATGGCACTGTTTTCCAGCAGCAAAGGACGTGTCTGCCTCACTCATGGAAATACATTGCAAATATAGATTTCTCAAGAACCTCCTTCTTCCTATTGATTTTTCACCTGTCGTTTTATTCTATCACTATGCCATGATGCCTGTAATTGAGTACCAAATCTTTTCCATAAAAAGAAAAAAAAAACACAGCCTTCTTAAAACACAGGACTCTGCTAGTACTTTCATTGTCATCTCTGCACATTCTGCAGCATGCAGTTGCAGTTCCTGTCGTTTTATTCTATCCCTATGCCATGATGCCTGTAATTGAGTACCAAATCTTTTCCATAAAAAAAAAAAAAAAAAACAGCCTTCTTAAAACACAGGACTCTGCTAGTACTTTCATTGTCATCTCTGCACATTCTGCAGCATGCAGTTGCAGTTTCCTTTTTACCGCCTTTGATTTTTCTCTCACACAGAGTTGAGTATTTGGAGAATCACACTCCATAGAAATAATATATTCCCTGTGTTAGAGAGAAAGAGAGAAATAAAAAGTAGTATTTCTTCTCATTCTAACAATTTAAAAGCATAAAACACATAAAATACACTTGTAAAATTCTTCATTTGAAGTTCACTAGTAAGGTATCAATGGAAAAGAGGGATTTTTATAGACGCATGTAACTAATTCTTGGGTTTTCATATGGTAGAGAACAGAAAGAACTGTTATGTCAGAACTACAGCTGCAATCTAATCTATAAGATAATCTTTAATAATTGGTAGTACTACCGGCAAACCTTATAACATTTCCATGTGGTTATTGTAATTATAGCTCAATTGATGAGAAAGAAATGAAAGACTCGGTACAGTACCTATATTTGCTAATATGAAAGCTATATTAGCTCTTACAATACTGTATTTGGTGACAGGCACTTATTTTCTACCTTGTCTTAGATATTGACCAAAAGCAAGATACAAAATTAATAGTTATCCGGCAAGTTTTGGAATGTGTAAAATCAGACTGTTAAAGCTACTAGAAAAGCTTTAGCTGGAATGGTCAACATCAATACCACATTACTGTTACACATCACTTTTCACCAAAACAAAGCTAGAGACTTCTATAAACTATAACATGCAGAGATCACATCAGCCGTCATTGAAATCCAACACACCAAGCAGATCACTGTAATGAAATCATGCTCCGTGTACCGATACAGAACACAGTGTATCTTGTAAAATGATTTATATTATTGCTAAAGTAATTTAGTTTGTCAAGCCTATGTACGATTTCCCATTCAACCTTCATAACACAATTTTGTCTTCACTTTACAGGCTCTATCTTTCTAGCTTAGAATCTCCATTATTGGAAAAACAAGAAAAAAGAGATCAGAGCATAGTTCTACACCAGTCCATGTGGGGACATAGATTTATCCCAGCAGATCAGTAAGTGAAGATGAAAGGGATCCCCATAGCCTGTCATGCTGAAATTGATCTATGGGAACTGACTGATTGCCACTTGAAAATGTGTGTGGGAAGTTTTTCCTTCAGTTCTAGTTTGTACCCTTATTTTCTTCTGAATTTGGAGTATTCTTATATTTAAAGCAAAATAAATAAATACATACATACATACATGATCCTCCCAAAACTTAGCTAATACTACTGCATAATTTTAAGTCCAAACAACGTATTTCCCCAGTCTTCTTGTAGCATGACCACCATACATTTAAAATGATCTGCCACAATTACAGGTGGCAGATTCCTAAAAGCAAATAAGTGTTACTTAGTTTATACAAATTTTGCCTAGCTTTGTCTCAGCATTCTTTAACACCTCTCCATCTAGACACTTATCTCATCACACAAGGGTATATAAGTACTATACATTGTTTCCATAGACAGCTATTATCACAATATTTTCTAGCTTCATTAGAGCTGTTAGGCTGTGTTGTACTCTTTAAGGCTACTTTACATTTGTTGTTAGACATGTGAATTTGCAACTCTATAACACCATTCCAAATGTGTCTGAATGAATTTGTACACTGCTAAGTTTAGGCTTTCCCATACAAAGAACTTTTGAGTTCAAAATATAGATGCTCAAGGAAAAAAAAAGTGTTTTGCAAGGCAATGAAAAATTAAATTTGAACTTGTCAAATTTAAATTTGAACAAGACAAATGGTCTGATATGCACGCTATGTCTTTGATTTCTGCACTTACTGCAAACCCTCTGCCACCAAGTTAGCAGAAATCACATTTCTGGGAGCAGCTGATTCACCCTTCTTCCTATGTCTTCCTTTTTTCATGTGCTGAGTCGATCTGTTAGATAAAGTTCTGGGGTCTGACTTTGCTATTTTCTTAGTATTTCTTCAATAGTTTCCCTGACATATGCTGATATTAATGAGAAGGAATCTGAGGGCATGTTGGTTTTGCTGTGCTTAAAATCTTATATAATAACAACTGTTAAACCTGTCAACAGAGTTTTTTCCCCGTATTTTAGTATAATTGGAAATAGTTTCCTTTCCTTATACCTAGAATTGCAGGCATTAAGTGCAAGATGATAATTATTCAATATGCAGTTTTAGAAAGGAAACGTAGTCCCTAAGAAAGATGACAGCTCTGCTGTGGGCTGGCATCAGACACAGCCTTCAGAAATGAAACTAGTCAGCAGGAGCAGCAGGAGCAATTTTCCATTCTCAAAACAAGAAGGTATTTTTCCAGAAAAGGCACCTTTAACAAGGGTCAAGTTGAATGTTGGGTCTGGCCCCAGGCATTATAACAGCTTATTCAGCAGTGATAATCTCCTAGAAAACCATTTAGCCTGCAGATCTCAGAGAGCAGCTGCCAAAAAATGTGTGTCTAATTTACAAAATTAGGAGGAACATCTTAGAAGTGGCCTACAGAGAGAATGCTGCTGCTGCTCACAATGTCAAAATGGGAGAGTTTTTCTGATGCCTGAGGTCATCTGGAACTACCTGTCACAGAGCCCAGAGATGAAGGAGGAGCAAAGAGCTGCTGATGGAGAGTAGCAAAGGAGAGGAGCCAAGTGCATGCTTTCAATAGGAAGAAACAGATCTGTCAGATTTCTAGGGCAAGTCCTCTATCATCTCAAATGCAAACTGCAGCAGTGCTGCATGCAAGTGCTGGGGATGCTGCTGCCACACTTTTCTGATCTTCTTCTGTTTGCCCTGAAGACCCATACATGAAGTAAGACAGATCTGACCATTACCTCATGCACAACCCTGTTGCAGCGTGCAATGCACAGGCCATAAACAGGTTTTTTTATATTAATGTGGGCCCATGTGTTTGAGCCCTTCTGCTGTTCTTTTTTTGCATGCCAATATTTCTCAACTAAACATTCATCTTTTTGTAATGCAATGACTACTGCTATTTGCTGTTCTTGCCAGCCCTAGCCCAAATCCCATCAGAAATGCCTGCTTAATGCCAGTTCACATCGCACTGGGTTTTTTTATTAATTGGCTCTACAGGGGTGTTCGCTTTGCCCACCCTTAGCAAAATGGCCCTGGACAGCAACAGCTGTTAAGTTAGGAATGTGACTATAAATAATACATGTGGATCAAATACATAAAACTGCCTGAAATGTCACTTGTCAAAAACTGATTATGTTAAGAGGAGAATGACCATCAGCTGGATTATACAGTAACTGAGGAATTTCAGAGACTTTTGAAAAGTGTAAAAGCAACATGAAAATTTGTAATAGTTAAGTATTGCAGCTTATCTATTGTATTTCTGATACTGATCCTGAATTACAGTTCATTGATTGTCAGTTAATTATGTGTTGTTAATAAAACAATAAACCATGTTGATATCAATTTAAGTTTTTCCCTTCTGCAGGTTTGACCAAGGAAGTAGCATCAGGAAAGGAATTTATCTCAGAGTTCACACACGGATCAGCTGCCCAACTCCTACGGCTGTCTCACTGTCTTTACTTTGGGTAAGAAAACTGGTAGGTGAGAAGAGGAAACACAGGGCAATTGCAGCAGCAAGCAGCAGTTCTGCACTCTAAAAAAATCACACAGCTAAGAATCAATGGCAGAAGCAGAAGGAGGCAACAGATCAGAGGCTGATAAGCTATCCAAACTCCCTGGTACTGCAGCTTCCAATAAGAGTGTCAATATGATTCATGTGATGCATGATGGCAATTTTATCTTAAACACTATGGCAATAGACAGTACAATCCCAATCGTGCACAGCAAAGGAATTCTTCTTTTCCTTCCTTCCTTCCTTCCTTCCTTCCTTCCTTCCTTCCTTCCTTCCTTCCTTCCTTCCTTCCTTTCCTTCTTTCTTTCTTTAACAGCACTAAGACTGATCTCTTGACATGGCTACACAACGCAATGCAATTGTGAAAACAGTCTAGTGGAGGTAGCACCTCACAGTTAACCTAGTTCCTCTAGTGAGCATTAGTGCAGAAAGCTACTAACATGACTGAGCTACTTCTGGATCTGCAGCTAATTGAGCTGATGCCAGCTGAGAGATGAAGCGTGCTCGAGGCATGCCTATAGTAAAGGAGAACACTTACAGCTCAGAGCACCTAAAAGCTGGTCTAAAATCCATGACCTTCTTTAGTATCAACAAACTGCTGATGGGAAGGATGGAGAGGACAGCAAGAGATATTTTGACAGTACTGAGGCAAAGGAGACATAGCAAATATAGAAAGCCCTGCAATCCTTGCTTATTTCACTGACAGGGAACTCTTGCAGAGATCTGCTCAGTTATTCCTATATTGAAGATAATTTCAGGCACTGAATTTCTGGCTTTCCTTTGACCACTTCAAACAGCAGGGAAATACAAAGGTATCTTAAGTACAGTTTACCTCCTGTGGTGAGCACAGCTGCCTGGATATCATAATCACATGCAGGACCTTCTACATCTGCTAAAATTCTACCTTGCAAATTCTCAAAGCTACTAGGTTGACTTTCCAGGTACTTCCATTTGAAAAGTCAATCCCTAACCTGCGTGAAAAAGGGGGGCCAGAAAAATAAAAAGAAAACTGAAATGCTGAAAAGAAACTTCTTCCAACATCAGGAAGCTTTACTTGTCAGCCACTTCAAAGAAAATGAATTCCAGGCTTGTGTCAAGCAGATACTGATTACTGCTTTGTCTCTCTATGTAGTAAAAAACCCTCTAATTGCTTCCTTTTCACTGATCTCAGAATGTGTGACTTTACTGCAAGAACTGTTAAATAGAAACAGTGAGCAGCACTACCCGATAAACCAAGAATAACTTAATAATATATTCACCTTTTTTTCTTCTCTTTGTGCTATATATATACTTTGATTTTTTTAAGTCAAAGCTTATCTACTGATTCCTACTTTACTCTGCTACATGAAGTTTGAGTCTGAAATCACTGTTGATTATTGTAATATTTCAGTTGAAGACTGGACAGAAATACCTTACAAAGCATGGAAACACACTGTTAATATATAATGCTAATTTTCAATTTACCTTAATAGTTCGCATGTTCTTTCCAAACTTTGATGAAAATTGTGCGTAAAATCGTCAAAATTATTGCATTATTATACCTAAATAATATTAATTGTGCCTTGTCTATGAAAAATGTGATCTTTTGATAGAGATTCTAAACTTTTGCAAAGCATCTGCTGCAGTATGCAGACCTTACAAATGAAAAATGAAAATATTTCATTGGGTTAAAATTTTTGCATGGAAAGCAATCCAGTTTTCCAAGAAACAGAAATGTTTGTTCGTTAGATTTAACATGAAAGGCCTGGAGATGAGACGTACCTGAAAACCAACAAACAGGTTGATGACATCTGACAATGGGATGAGCTCTGCCTAGTGAGGACCTGTCCTGCCCTGCCCTGCCCTCCCCGGGGGAAGCCCTCCCCGAATTCCAGCAAGCCACCAGCCCTTGCTGTGCCCTGACAATAGTGCACACCTGTCCCAAAGATGACACACCTGTTTTGGATATAATCATGCTCAATGAGCAAAACAAACTGTTATAGCTACTATTTCATTTTACATGTATGTTCAAGAGCTGATGCAGTATGTTTACAAAGCTCTAGCTTTATACAAAAGCAACAGATGCATAAAAAGCAGAGACTATAAAAAATTAAGTCAAAAGAGATAGATAACATTCTTGGAGACTCTGTGCTCGATCACTACTGAATTCCTTTTCAGTAGAAAAAAAAAAACAAGACAATTTGTTCTTGCCTTCTATGTTTGCTGGAAGGCGAAATGGTTACTAGACAAATTAATGCTAATAATGTATTAATCCTAATACCTAATCCTACCACTGAAAAAAGTTACCAGAGTTCAGGAAAGAGGAGTTTTAGTACGCCTGTAAAGCTTGCATGTTCATAACTGAAGAATAGTTAAGACGTACAAAGAGACAGTGACCCATGAGAAAAGGGTCCCAACAGTAGAAGGTACGAGAAGAACATACGTCATGAGGAAAGCCTTCCTTTTCATGTTCCTTTCTTTTCTTAGAAAGTAAGAGACTCATGCTTCTATTTCTGTGAGATCAGGGATAGCCTCAGAAACTCTCTCTTGCACTTTCTCACTCCAATTTAAAATGTCTTCAGATTAATTTTATAATACTAGTAGGATGTAATTGCCATCTCTGTGAAGCTTAGAGAAATGCATTAGAAATAAGATTAATGTAAACTGAAGCAAATAGACTACTGTCTTCTTTTTACTAGTTAGCAGAATAATAGGCTTATTGTGCAGTATTTGGTTTCTTTTCTCCTATTTTTCTTGCATCTTAAAGTTCCCTTATTCTCACTGTAACAACTCTTTAGATGTGACACTTGAAATTATATCTCCGGGCCATATCTGCCCTGAAGTTACTACTGAAGAGCCAGAAACCTCATTTTCCAGAAGCTTTCCTGAAAAAGGTTGATCTGAAAATTACTAAAAAGATTCTGCAAAAGTGTAGCAGTGTTGTTGTACCACCAAAGATTGAAACATGTTAGTTTTGCAAGATAAAACTATTTTTCCTTTTGGTTCTCTCATGTATACTGTATGTTAAATTATGTATATTAAATTAAATTATTATAGTATTTACTGTATTGCAAAAGGACTCTGTACTTGTCCAAATAATATACTTCGAATTTCTGATATTTCTGAAGTTAAATATTTCAGAAATTTAATTTCATAATTAAAAGTTGAGATTTCAGAATTCATTCTGGTTTAATGCACAAGAAAACATGAAGCTGTTTTTACCAACTCTGCATGCTACCATCAAGCTTTCCTTAATTTGTTTTCACATATTCTGTAAAATAATAAATTAGATAATAAGCAATCAATTGATGTAATAACATGGCATAAATGATAGCCCATAAAGCTCCAAGGTCCTAAATATGTAAGTCTTGGTGAGGTATTGTACTTGGAGCAAGAAATACATCCTCTAATTACTCAGATCAGTGAAAATGAATGAATGAAACTGCAAATGTTCATTTACAAATTGACCTGTGACAGTAGTGAGCTCTCCATAGCCTGCTGATGGTGAATTACACAGTTAAAAGACTGTGTAAGCAGTTTCCACAGAGGTTTATAGTGGTCCTCTCATTGTATATACTTTTTACAGCATTTCATTTGCATTTGCTTTCTATGTAGAACTCCTCCACTAACATGCTGGAAACCATCACTGCTACTCCCAAACTGAGGATTGCTTGGCCAGCAGAACTGAAGTGACAAAAGCACCTCTATTTGGTAAGGAACAAAACTGTCCTTTGGGACAGTGAATATCCTGAAAGATTACTGGTTACAGGCAGGTTGTCATCTGCTGTGAGCCTTTCACCAGGAGCACTTTGGTATGACAGATTAGGCAGGGCAGCTCCTCTGATAAACACACAGTACAGAAGTAGCTCCTTGATGATGCTACACAGAAGAACAGAGCTGAGGGGAATCCTGAGGCACCTACCCCCAGTCAACACCATCGTGAGCATATGAACAGATCTCCTTCTTGAGCTTCACAAGAAGTGGGCAAAATCCATACTGACCAAAAGAGAAAAGCAAGTTCTATTTACCCTCAACACCCCTTCTGCAATCCATTCCTGATACAAAAATCATAATACCCAGGTGAGGCAGTGATGGTTCAGCATCACACAGCTCTCCCCAGAAGACACGACGACAGGCCTTTCTAACTGCACTGTGGGAAGCTGCTGCCTATTGACTGTGGATGCGTTCAGTAGCTGGAAACTGATGTGCCGTGGAGTACAAGTATGCTGGACATGCCAACATAAGGGGTAAACAGCGCGAATAGAGAGTTCTACTGGAATTACTGGGGGCAGGAGAGGAGAATATATCTATACAGAGTTCTGGCCAAAAGAAATTCACAAATTACAGCTTTCTTAGTGATTCATTCACAGTTGGTAGGTATTGAAGTAAATCTAAACTGTCGACTGCTAGGGAAGGTACTGGGTCAGAGCAAAGAAACTTGACTGTTAATTTGAGGAGGAACTTGTAAAGGGCTGGAAACTGGCCGCTGCTGGCAGCACCTGTAGCCGTGTCATAGTCATAGTAGAACCAATACAGAACAAATACATCCTACACATGGAATATTCAGCTTGGGTGTTATAACTAATAACAACACATTGTGCACAGTGGTTCCTCGCCTCCTTGCAAAAAGTCCTGTAATTTTATATCCATTCTATCTGGTCTGGCTATTTAGACTGGACTATACTGATGCAGTAGTACCTGAGTCACAAAACAATGCCATATACATCTATGGAAGGAAGGAATATTGAGTACGTTAAATAAACACATTTAATCAAAAGTATAGGTCAAAACTATAGGTTAAAAGTAACTGCCCCCATGATGGTGTTACATTAGTATGAAAGATGTGAACTGTAACAGCCTCTCATCATCATTTTCAAGAGCTCAATTTTTGTGATTGAGATCACAGGCCTCTCATTCCACATTCCTATTGTGATGATAAGAGGAAATACATAGGAGGTATAAAAATTGAGATGGCACAAAGTTCTGACAATTATCTATTGCTGCCTGTATTTTTACATCAGAAGGGAATAGACGATAACTCATTAGATCTGATAAGGAAACAGATTCATCATTCTTCTAAACACATTTTTTATCTTTAATAAAACCCCAAATTCTTTTTAAGAGAAAGACATGGTTTAATTTAAAGTTTTAAAAGCTTAATAAGAACCAAAATAAATGGGAATTTAATTTAAAAATTCCATTTGAAATAATTTATTTTAAAATTGTTATCAATTTGAATGTAAAATAATAAAGGTAAAAATGAAAGTAATTTTAAAATTAAGAAATAAAAGGTTATTTTCAAACTGTCAAAATTAAATACACCATTATTAAGATTTGTTTTTCAATTTCTTTCCCATTTGAAAAATTGCTAAACTGATCTCTTTCTTCCAGGAAGCTTTGAGTTCAAGGAATTCACAATTCATTGGAAAGTCCTGGACAGCTGTAGATTTCAAGCTTATTCATAATATTAAAAACAGATTCACTGAAGAACATAACCATAACATGATCAAAACAGCCATCGATAACCTCTTCACAGCTCACGCTTTTCCCAGCCTCAACTTCAGCATTTTACTGCTCCTACAGATTATTTTTGAAAATGGCCCTAAGAGGAATTCTTTTCATTTTCTTGATACAAGCAAACAGAAACTAATCTTAGAATTGCTGGGGTTTTTTGCTTTACCATGTGCAAGTCATTTAATATGTCTATCCAAAATGTGTGGTATTTGCACAGTGCTGAGATTACATTTGTGAGACTTTTCTTAAGTTCAAAATAAGATGTTCCTCCCCCCCAAACTATTAATCATGTTTACTATATTACACTTCATAAGGAAGATTGATAACATTGGTATCAATAATGCTAATTTCAAAATAATGAGTGTGACACTTTTTATGGCACTGAGTTGTGCTTCATGGGTAGGCAAGACAATTACATTTTCAGTGACGTCAATGCACTGAGCATCTCCAGAGATGTGTACTAGCTTTACAAATATTGATCTAAAGAAAGGAAGGAAGCATTCTGAAAACAATTTACCATAGAAAATAACATGATGTTTTACAGCACTAGCTTCCCAAGTGGTAACTATGGTAATTTCTAGTTCTAACAATGCTGTATCAAAATTTTTAGACATTTTACCAGTAGATTCTTAGACACTTAGGCTAGAAGGTATTCACTGAGACATAATGTGCTTCTAAATCAGAAAACAAGAAAGTATGGCCTGAAAATCATTGACTAATTCATCACAACAACCCCATTTGTATGAAATGTTTATTACCTCTGTTTTGGAGACAAGATACGGACTGCTGATATTTACTTACCTGAGTTCAAGCTACAAGAGACTGACAGGAGCGCAGCTAAATGGGCCAACTTCTCTTCTTCTAAATGCTAGATGATGATCACATCCTTCCAAAGATGACAAAGCTAAAATTCACACTCATTTTTCTTCTCAACTGTACTTTAAATGAAGACTGCAGGAGCCATGAAATAGTTCCACTGCTATCATTGCATGAGAAAATTTTCCAGGCATGACTAATGTGAACAGCAAACATCCAAGCAGCTTCTATACCTGGATCACAGAGAGTTTGAAAATAAGAGTTCTGGGTCCATGACTGCACAGGACTGATTAAGAAAATTTTCAAAAGTGAAAATAACATACCATTGGATATCCATGGTGCAGGCCCTGTGGACCTACATTTCTGTCCTGTACCGCAACAAGAGGCTATTCCTTTACAACAGCAATAGCGTAAGCTTCCTCCTTCCCTCACCACTTCACTTGTCTGTCCTTGAGGCACATAACTTTATTAGGAAGGCGTTAAAGCCTCTTGGAAGGCAGGGGAATGACCCAGCCACCTCTCTCAGGATTACTGTAGCAGGTGCCCTACGGACTCTAATAGATGATACTGCTTTGTTTACTTTTGGCAGCATTTTCCAGTTTCTCCCTGTAGCCCTGAGGGCTGGAAACACAGCTTCTTGTTTAAGGGGGGATCTTCAAGGTAAGCCACATTCCTCAAGTACAGAAAAGCATAAGCCCTTAGAACTGAGGTCTTGAAGTGGCTTTGGAAACAAATGGTGAGAGGACATACAGGGCACATAGTAAACTTCTAGTTATCAAAGCTTTGAGATTAAGAACAGACAAAGAAGTACTTCACTGATCTACCACCCAATTAATTCTCTAGCACGCAGTTCCGTTTCTCAAATGTAATGAAATTTGCCCATGCAGCAAGTCGGCACAATGTTTATAAACCATGCAAAATGCAGCACAAATGAGAGGTAAGTGATACCTGGGTCTTATATTTGCACAGTGATGTGAATTACCCCCACCAGGGAAATGGAGCATGACCTGATGATATGTAATTTGTATACTCCCATCATGCATAAGATAACAAGTGCAATGGTCTTTCATACAAAGAGCGTGTGCCAGTCAGAACAAGTTTCAGTTACAGTATTATTGGTTCCTGGAACAAGAGAAAAGTTTCAGCTTTGGGTACCCATGGTTAATTACAAACAGCAAGAAAATCAGTGCAGAAAAAATACAAAAAATATCCCCTAATTCTTAACATCTTCCTACAGAATCACAACGGTACTTTCATTAAGCAGACGTGGAACAGGAGTGAATAGGTCTTTTCTCTGAAGTTTATGGCTATCAAATTGCACTTCTGTTTGTAATTTCACTACATCTCTAGTTCTACAGCACAGCAAAATCTTTGCAGCAGTACAGAATTGGGCAATAAAAGGAGCATCTTGCCTGCCAATCAGGAAAGGAAATATCAAAGACTAATTATTAATAATTAGACTGGTTATTAAACTGTCAGGAATCAGGACGCTGGTTTCCCAGTAGATTTAGATTTTCTAATTGAAGAAATAAGGAATACTGAGCAGCATTAAGTTATTTGGCCTGACAAGCTAATCCAAAAGGACATGTGCATCCCTGGCCCTTTTTTTCCCCTCCAATCACATAGAAATTACTTAAATAAATGCTTTGACAACATAAACTGTCAATTACAGTTAAAATGCTCCATGCTAAAACTTAACAATTGCTGGCAAATGTTGAATAGTCAGTCAGGCTCACTCTGTGTCCCAGCTGCTTTATAATGTAATCAGAGACCAATTAATTCTGTTCATAGAGAAATTAAAAACAAATGCCTTGGATACAGTGTTGAATATGATAACCCCTGAGTTTGGGGTGAATTACACATTTTAGAATCATAGAATGGTTTGGGTTGGAAAGGACTTTTAAAGGTCATTTAATCCAACTCCCCTGTCATGGGCAAGAACATCTTCAACTAAATCAGGTTGCTCAGAGCCCTGTCCAACCTCACCTTGAATGTTTCCAGGAGTGAGGCATCTCAGCCTCTCTGGGTAACCTGTTCCAGTGTCTCACCACCTACATCGTAAAAAATTTCTTCCTTAAATCTCTGTCTGAATCTACCCTCTTTTAGTTTAAAGCCATTACCCCTTGTCCTATCACTACAGACCCTATTAAAATGTCTGTCCCTGTCTTTCTTATAAGCCCCCTTTAAGTATTTGAAAGGCCACAATAAGGTCTCCCTGGAGCCTTCTCTTCTCTAGGCTGAACAACCCCAACTCTCTCAGCCTTTCTTCATAGGAGAGGTGTTCCATCCCCCTGATCATTTTC
>NW_008795885.1:7571115-7577812 GCF_000699145.1 Aptenodytes forsteri | reverse complement strand
CTCATGTCCAGCTTTTCATCCACCAGTACCCCCAAGTCCTTCTCGGCAGGGCTGCTCTCAATCCCTTCATCCCCCAGCCTTTATTGATACCGGGGGTTGCCCTGAGCCAGGTGCAAGACCTTGCACTTGGCCTTGTTGAACCTCAAGATGTTCACATGGGCCCACTTCTCAAGCTTGTCCAGCTCCATCCAAATGGCATCCCGTCCCTCAGGCATGTCAATTGCACCACTCAGCTTGGTGTCGTCTGCAAACTTGCTGAGGGTGCACTCAATCCCACTGTATAAGTCGTTGATGAAGCTATTAAACTGTACTGGTCCCAATACAGACCCCTTAAGGGACACCACTCATCACTGACCTCCATTCAGACATTGAGCCGTTGACTACTACTCTCTGGATGTGACCATCCAGCCAATTCCTTATCCACCAAATAGTCCATCCATCAAATCCATATCTCTTCAATTTAGAGAGAAGGATGTTGTGAGGGACTGTGTCAAAGGCCTTACAGAAGTCCAGCTAGATGACATCCGTAGCTCTTCACCTGTCCACTGATGTAGTCACTCCATCATAGAAGGCCACTAGGTTGGTCAGGCAAGAATTGCCCTTGGTGAAGCATCTTTTATGAAAATATTACATGATATGTAGAAGTAACACAGAATATAAACGTATAGTCTCTGCATTGCACACAGTGCCAGTCAGAAATCTGAATGGACCAAAGCATGATCCACCCTAATTATGAAAGAATATTTCTTCTGATATCTCAATGTTCTGGTACCTTTATTTTCCTGTATTGTGCTATGCTCTTATGTTCTTCTACTGTAATTGCATTTTACTGCTAAATACAGTTCCCCTCCAATCATTAGGGTACAAGGGCTGCTGAACAAGACGTCTTTTCCCTGAACTTAAGATGCCTTTTGTTCCCCAGGATCATAAACAAGATTAACACCCGCCATTTGCACTTGAATCAGTCATTCTTATACCTGTGATTACCAAGATAATAGATGTAGAGAATACCTTGCGCCTCCAGTAGACCTGCAATTTTCCACAATTAACCAACTTGAAGTTTTACTAAAAGAAAAATAAAGCAAGGACACAATCATATATCAGAACCATATGATCTAGAGAAACAGCTTTCTTAAAATAACTAAGCATATAGCACATTTTGGAAATTAAACCAAATCACCTATACAAATGAAATCTCATGGAAGAATTAAGTCCTAAAATGATAGTTCTACTTGATTAGCATGGAATTTATTTTGTATGTGCTTAAAGAGGTAGCTAGAATGCTTGTGCTTGTGAAAGGCTTTACTCTCCACCAAACCTTAAAGTGTAGTCATGGCTCTATTTTCATCTACAGAATTAGTTCAAGAACATCTACATTAATGATATCTTCACTGAATTTTCTAAGGTTAACTAAGAAACTCAAATTTGAATTTATATAAAAGTTGCTCCACTGTTCAGGAAGTTTTAATTAGAGTCTTAGTACAGAATACCTAGGAATTTGAAGACAAGCTATAAGGACTTTGTTTTTTTTCCTTTATGCTTTTCATTTTCCATTCTCTAAACAGCCATGTGTAGATTTTGGTGATTTTCTTCCTCTATGGACTGATATTGGATCTCACCCAATTCGATTCCACAGGTTATTATTATTGCTGAGAACATGCAGTTAAGTAATGCTGAGTATTATTCCTTTTCCTGTAGCAGAAATAGAGTTGTCATGGAAATAGGGGCATTAGATAACCCAATACTTTCCTTCACATCAGCTTTCCAGAATGCTTAAAGACATAAAGAAAAGATTTCTCTCTTATGTGAACTAGTGAGGAAGAACCACATTGTTTTTCCAGCTTTATTTCAAAATGCCTTTTAGAGATTTATTCATGTGCATAAAATTTATTCTCGTGCATAATGCTATCAAACTGAATGTTGACAAACCTCTCTAAGAATTGGATTTATAAACATGCAGAGACACAGCTCAACCGCATATTTACTGTGATATACAGACATACCAAAATTTCCATGAAAATGTGTTATTTGGCTACTAACTTTATAATCAGGATGCCATTCAGCTTAAAATAACAATGCCTTCCTTCTATTCAACAAAGCTGACCTCTTCATGGTTTGTTTTTATAGATTCCTTCTCATATGTTGTGTTAACTAACAGATTTGCTCAAAACCCCAAAAGCTCTACAGAAACAAGTATTATTCTTTTTTTTTCGGGAATATTTTAAAACATCTGCCAGTCCCTGTGCTTGACCTGCTGTTTACCGTGCCCTCCTGAACAGGAACAGAGCAAAGCACAAAAAAAATCAGTGGCTGCATGGCCTGATTCAGGAGCAGAGGAACAAGTCTTTTATTTAAGAACAATATTAATATGAAAGGACACCAAAACCCTGCAGTGGGAAGTAAAAATGCAGAATGTCTCACAGAACATGAACCTAAAAGGTCAAGTCACAGTCCTAAATTCCACCTTATTTCTTTCTCTCAAACACTCACAAAAGCCGAAGTCTTGAAGGAAAACTAAATTTAACTGGCTAAGGATATTCTGTAATATCATCGCCAAACAAGGCAACGTAAAATTAATAAAGAGGTATGCATATTTATCATAGAATTTCAGTCAGTGTCTAACCATACTTTTCCTTTTGGATCAAGATTGTAAGAGCATTGAGAATAAAACTGGTAAGTTGAAAGTTGTATTTATTTCTAAATATATATTCAGTTTCTACTGAAAGATAAGAAACCAGTAAAAACAGACATGCAGTGCCTGGAACCACATCACCAGCTATCATTAGGCAATTACTTCTCCGTAAGTAAGGAGACTCCAAACAAACTTAGGTGATTTTTTTTTTTTTGGTCCCCTTAGTGAATTTTAATATTAATTTTCATGAATACTAGAGGACAAAGAAGTCAAGAAGCTTTCATAGGCTCAACTACTGGTCATTAGATCATATAAAATCAGAACAGGATCAGCATGCCTGCTACATCGTTGTGTGTCTTCCTTGTCCAAATGCAGCTATTAAACTTGATGCACCACTCTTGAGGGTGAAATATTTGTTGTCTGTTTCTTTCTTCACTAATTGCTTTAGGTGCACTTTTGTGAGCACATTTTCTAAGTACTAAGTAGTAATAATAGTAATCCTGTGTCATTGGTCTTCATTTGAAACAGCACTACCTGATTCTTACTTTTGAAGTGCTTCATGAACTCTTAGCAGCCAGGATTTCAAGCTATCAATCAGTTTAAAGAAATGCAACCTCCTTTTCCAAGCAATATAAAGAAGGCCTGCAATAAGCCAACAAAACTGCCAACAGATTTCAGGGAAAAAAGCACTTGAAAGTGAAAAATGTGTCTTGTTTGTTTTCTAGAGAAACTAGCACACCAAGTCTTAGTTTAAAGAAAAACAAGAAAGAAAGAGGGTAAAAAAATACTTCAAGAGTGATTGTTTTTGCAGCCTGAACAACCTAAACAATGTTTTCAAACATTTTCTGAATCTTGATTTGGGAGAAGTGTTACCATAAGCCGGAAGATGAAAAACTCTCCAAGACTCAGTTTGGAGTTTTAGAAAGCAGGCATTCTTTATTGTGGTGCCGGGCGCACAGGGGATCGCTCCACCTAGTGTGCACGTCGAATCTCTCAATTACCAGAGTTATGTACAATCAGAATATACATATCCATTAGATTTCATTAGCATATTCATGTTGTTTCCTGGAACTCATTAACATATGTAAAAGTCTTTAACGCATGCGCTCTTATGTTCATTGGTGGTCTTTCAGGGTCCTCTGGTGGTCATCGATAGTCTTCCTCACCGTGTCTGCTAACTGAACTCAGTCTTTTCACCTGCACAGTTTGTCTTTTGGCTCAGTTGCACTAACTAGCTGATTTCAGTACAACTTCCTTATCTATTCCACCCCTGTACACAGAGCTTCAAGGATTCCTTTTATCTATGGAATGTCCAGTCTACTGAACATTTAGCTACTTTGTTTTGACAAAGAGAACCATATGTCTCCTTAGTATTTCTTTTATTCGGTATCAGAAGAGAAAATTCCAAACAAAACAAAGAAAGAATTTATTTCTATTTCTGTTTATAAAAAAAACTGACTTCTTTCTATTGGTGTTGAAGGAACACCAATGGAAATAAGGAATATATTTTGGAATATATTTTCTAGAAAACAGTAATAGAAATTTCTTTCTAAATAGCTAGTTAGCTATCACTACACCATCATAAACAGCTATACAACATGCAATACAATGCTACTCAGCCATCTGCTTTATTAAAAATGGAAAAATCTCCATTAACTTAACTCAAAAATTTTATTCCAAGACTCTGTTGAGTTTGTGAGTGCTATTGAGGTCGAGCACACTCCTATAAATTCAAAACAAAACTAGGTTTCAGTGCTGCAATTCACAAGAGACCTTCTCAGCTCTGAAAAAGAGGCCTCCTATTGATCAAAGACCACTAGGAGGACAGACAACATCAGAATAAGACATTTCTAGAGAGTTTTCTTCCCTGTGCTCTGTATTTTGTCGACAGAAACCAATTGCAAAGTTCCCATTGACTTCAGATGGTGATCAGAGCTGAGTCAATGCAGACTGACCTGGGACAAGAGGAAGCCTTGCAAATCTCAGTATGAAGGAGATGTTTTCTTGGTATATTCAGAGGCATCAGGTCAGAAAGTGAGATTCCCGGGAACTATAATTTCAGATCATCAGAATGAATGGCATATACAACCAGAATTCTGAATTATTCAACAGTCTCAAGCATGTGTCAACATAATGCCCTGATTCAAAATTCTGAATGACACTAGAATGTGCAGTCATTCAGCATTACTCTCACTAACAAATTCATTGCCTAGAGGCCATGGATTTACAGAACTTGTTATGGTATGTTAGCACAGATTTATAGTCACTCTTATAACCTTTAAGTCAGTGCTTTTTTACCAAAATCTCCGTGGGAAGAGCTTATGGAAAATGCAAAAAGCATTTAAGTACATTTTCTAGGAAAAAATCCCTGCATATTGCTAAGGCGTAAACAATATTCAGACAACCCAAATTTAAATGAGATCATGTCCACACATATCAGAGCTACAGTAGTATATCATAAAAAAAAAATTATGGGACAACAAGAGTTATTTTATTTTCTAATTCTACTCTTTCTAAATGCTGATTGTTTCCCTATATCACTGCCTTCAGCACCAAGCCTCAGCAGCTCTGTCAGAATGTTTATTGCTTCCACGATTGTGCTACAAAAAATTGGAGAAACACAATTTTTTGAGAGATATTCTTGTCCATATGAATGAAAATTAAATGCCACCCTCCAAAAGAAATGGTTGTTGATGGCCAGCATAACTCTTTAGTGGTCTCTGAATTGGTATGCACCATTTAGCTCCCTTTAATGTCTTCTTCCATATTTTTTTAATTAGCTCAGCATGTCAAGGTGGACAGACAGCACTGCCCAAACATAATTCTTGTCAATCACTGCAATCCTATCTCTCTCAACCAAAAGAGTACACTGCTGAATATTTAAAAGATCTCATTTTATCCTTGGACTGGGACAACAACCCAAAAAACCACAAGCAAAGAGTTATGGTCAGTCTAAAAGAGATAAATTTTAAGAATGCCTTATGGGAGGATAGGGATCTCTGTTAGGACTACTCATATAGTAAAATGGTCACCAGTCTGAGACTCTTTAAGTTCTGAATGCCACTTCCAGAAGGGTCAGGATCCCATCTATCACAGATTTTTTACTAAGCTTCAGTGACGTTTGAAAACTTTAATGATCTAGGGGTAGCATATGGCATAGGTTCATGAATCTCAACTGGAAAAAAGCACTACTATGGTCAGAAAAACTGCTACAAGATCATCCAGACCTGGTGCACATACCATAATTTTTTTTTTGAAAACTGAGCTATTGCTCACAAAGTAACATTTCTAATCTTCATGTTTAAAAAATTAATTTGTGATGTAAACCAAGTGTGAACTGGCATAGACTCATTATGACTACAAACAGGCTGAAAAATACTGTTCTAAGATGTAAGATGCCTGGCTTCTCTTCAGCACAAAACCTGTAAAACCTTAGGCTTTAACAATTTCACTGCTGATTTGTTAAGAAGAGGTGAGAAAAAAGGAAGTATTGACATATCAGCATGGCAACTGGATGAGTGGAAGAAAAAGGAAAAGGAAGGAGGAGGGAAATAGAAAAAATTAAAAAGATAAAGAGGAATTCAAGAGCAGTTATCATGGTGTCAAAAAAGTAACACAACATCCATTGACTGTGTTTACTTGCCACCTTTTTGTCTTCGGTCTCTCGGGGCAGAAAAAAGAATCCATCCACAAGCACAAAAGTAGCTAATAAGTAAACTACCATTAAAGAAAAAATGGTTATAAATACATGAACAACTACAGTGAAACTCTTAGGACAACATTTAAGTCTTCAACAAAACTCAAAGTACTTAATAGATGTTGTCCTGGTTTCAGCAGGGATAGAGTTAATTTCCTTCCTCGTAGCTGGTACAGTGCTGTGTTTTGGATTTAGGGTGAGAACAATGTTGATAACACACGGATGTTTTAGTTGTTGCTAGGTAGTGCTTACACTAGTCAAGGACTTGTCAGCTTCCCATGCTCTGCCAACTGAGAATGCTGGGGGTGCACAAGAAGCTGGGAGGGGGCACAGCCAGGACAGCTGACCCAAACTGGCCAAAGGGATAT
>NW_008795885.1:7569365-7570846 GCF_000699145.1 Aptenodytes forsteri | reverse complement strand
GGGCGGGGGGGGGGGGAGTGAGCGAGTGGCTGTGTGATACTCAGTTGCAGACTGAGGTTAAACCACAACAGATGTAAAGCCTGAAAAAAAATTGCTTATAGTACTTCATCGTGTTTAGAAAGTCTATTACACCTTCTGCTTGGTGACAAGCTCATCAGAATGCCCTAAAAGTATTTAGACCGTCAATTCCCACTAGCCTTACTGGATTTTTTTTCAGAACCTCCCACTATTTCTGATAGTTAGACTTTTTTCCTGGTTTTCTAAACTTATTTGTGGTCACTTTATTTGCTCATTTACCAGTATTGTTATATAGCTTAACTAGTTCTTACTTGCCAGTATTGTTATATAGCTTAACTAGTCCTTTTCCCTTTCTAGAGGTCATGCCTTCCCTTTGCTAGGCCAAACAGCCCATAGTTTTTTCATTGTTGCACATAAGAGATTGCACATTCACCTATGCCTGTATAAGACATAATTCCTTTTTCTTAAACACTGCCTAATAAACACTTTTATACTAGAAAAGAAAATAGTATGCTAGCAAGGAATCCTGGGATCTCACTGCCCCTTTTCTTGAAAACATCCTTTTTCATGACTGTTGCCTGATACTTTTTCGGTTATCAACTGTTACACTAGATTCCTCTAATCTTTTGTCATTTCCAACTGAACAGCTTTCAGTTAATAATGAACTTTCTTATTACCACTCCCTAAGGATATGACCAAGCAGTTAGTCATTTCATCTCATACCTTGCAGACTACTCCACAAGGTAACCCAGTTTTTCATCCCTCTTTTGATGATGCTCACTAACTTTGTTTTATCAGCAGCCTCATTAGTGCTCTTCTGTCAAGGACTGTAATGAAAATATTAAATTGTATTGGTCCCAAGACTGATCTCTGAACAACTCTACCTGTAACTTTCCTACAACCTGACAATTTCCCTTTCAGAGCAGGCCAATGTAATTTCCTCTTTAACCACCTTAAAGTCTTTACAAAATATATTTACAAAGAAATGTTTTGAATTATTTTTTAACGTGTTACCTTTGGTTAGTCCATGAGGTGTTTTTTTTTTTTTAAATTCATAGTCCATTACTTTTACATCTGTATTTTCTCTTTTCTTAGGAGGTTCCATTAAATTTGCAAAGAGCTAAGAATAGACTAATGCTCTTATTGCTCTTTTCCTTACAAAGCACTATAATGTACAGGAGTCCTTGAACTTTATTTAATGAAAGGTATAAAACTACCTGGAAATTTTCACTTTCCTAAGGAAAAGGAAAATGCAGGGAAGGGCTCCAAATCCTTTTATGTGCTCTTAGAATCACAGAATCATAGAATCATTAAGGTTGGAAAAGACCTCTAAGATCACTGAGTCCAACCATCGACCCAACACCACCAGGCCCACTAAACCATGTCCCTAAGCGCCTCATCTACTCGTCTTTTAAATACCTCCAGGGATGGGGACTCCACCACTTCCCTGGGCAGCCTGTTCC
>NW_008795885.1:7565946-7568787 GCF_000699145.1 Aptenodytes forsteri | reverse complement strand
CTTCCTACCCTCGAGCAGATCAAGACTCCCGCCCAACTTGGTGTCGTCTGCAAACTTACTGAGGGTGCACTCGATCCCCTCATCCAGATCATCGATAAAGATATTAAGCAAGACCGACCCCAGTGCTGAGCCCTGGGGAACACCGCTCGTGACCGGCCGTCAACTGGATGTAACTCCATTCACCACAACTCTCTGGGCCCGGCCGTCCAGCCAGTTTTTGACCCGGCGCAGAGTCCACCTGTCTAAGCCGTGAGCCGCCAGCTTCGATAGGAGAATGCTGTGGGAGACAGTGTCAAAGGCCTTGCTGAAGTCCAGGTAGACCACATCCACAGCCTTTCCCTCATCCACTAGGCGGGTCACCTGGTCATAGAAGGAGATCAGGTTGGTCAAGCAGGACCTGCCTTTCATGAACCCATGCTGGCTGGGCATTTCTTTTTCTGAAATATGCACTATCACTCACAATGAAGCTTGCTACACAGGTTTTGAAGGAACATGGGGCACTTCTTTTAGTAGTCAAGGGAAAAGGTTAGATAACCTGGTTTGAAACATTAATTTGAGTTCTACTTCTACCCTAGATGAAGCAATTTTTGTATTCTAGCCTTTCTCCCACCACTGTTGTAGGTTAGTTCCTATTTTCACTACTATTGTCCTAGATGAAAATTGACACAAAAGTTCAATCCAGTTTTAGGGCTTTGCCTAGACTACTCCAAATCTCTAGGTTCATAGGATAGTAACCTTGTTTATTCCCTGTAGTCAACTTTGTTGGTGAAGTACATTAAGGTTTTTGGTTTACTTGTTTTGCTAATTCAGACTCAACTTTCAGCAATTCTTACTTTATTCCTAACCTTCCACATATCTAAGATCTAAAAACTAAGCTCAGAAAGCTGAGAAAATCTTTTTCCATTTCTGAAGACTTCTGCTAGTCTCTGGTTTTGCTGCAGCAGGTACTTCAGGCTTTCTCCTTTGTTTAATATACAAATTCTAGCTATTTTGCATATATTATCTAATTACTTTCCAATGTATTTAAACTCATTCATTTGACTATATGAAGTTGACCTCTAATGTCTGAGATGTTGTTATTTTGCAGCTGACATACTGGCCTCCTTTTGTTTATTCTTCATTTACAGTGAATCAGTCTTTAATTATTGCAACTGAAATATTTTGTAGAACCAGTTCTTCTATATCACCCCTATTAATTATCAAAGTCAAATTTGAAACCATCAACACCTTTTGTCTGTTAAGTGAATTTGAAGAAATGTTAGCTATCATATCTGCAAATATCCAGACATACCTGACAGTACATTTATTTTCTAGTCTTCATTTGATAAATTTAATTCTCCCATCAGTCCATTACACTCTATCAAAACCACTCAACTAATAGCAGGATGACAGAGGTTTCACCAATATCCAAATCTGGCACAACCCCCACTTTATTTTAGTGGAATCTTCCTTACCATTCATTTCTTGAAGTAATTATGGCAGAAAAACCTCCTTTTGTACTATTCTTACCTCTTCTTTGCAATCTATTGCACCATAAACACTATACCCCTACCTTCAATAGTAAAGCTCTGGTCTTCCCAAGACTACTATCCTGCCATGTAGTTCTTCTATTCCTTTTATGACCAGACTCAAAAGATTACATACAACCCTCTCATTAACTCCACCAGGCATCTACTGCAGTCAGTAATAGGTCTTTTTTTGTCCTTCAACTCCATCTTCAGATGTGCCTTCACCCCTTTTTAAATCTTCATTTCATGTACCTCCCCTTCCCCCCAAGAGATAAACACTACAAGTAGTGACCAAATCATGATCTGTGCTAACTATAAATACCAATGAACAAAGAACTGTCAAACCACCTCATTCGCATTTACCCTTCTCCAAGAGCTCCCTTTCTTTTTGATTAACTCCCACCTTGCTGATTTTGTCCAGTGTTTACCACAGTTGATGATCTCCAGAATCACATTCCACTTTGCTGGGAATTCCTTTGGTATTTCTTTCTGTTTTGCAGAGTGTCTGCTTCAGAAAATAAGCATTTTCTCACAGATTTATGAGATTCAAAATATTTGGGACAAAACACACACAGACACAAAATACCAACTTTATTCTCTGTCACGGAGAATTTGAAAAACCTCCAGGTCAGTCCAGACCTCAGGTTGTTTTATGGATGTAAATCCTGGCACCAATAGCACTCCAGTCCGGTCCGCCCTCACACCCTCTTTTTGGGCAGGCAAGCCTCGCCAGAGACCCTAGCTGGCGGGGCAGTGTGGGCAGCTGCCTGGGGAGATCACTGGAGAGGATCACAGAACACATTGGGCAGGCAGAAAGAAAAGAAAAGAAAAAAACTATTTACATTTAAAAGGCTTTTAAAGACTTCTGAAAATCAGTATCTGAGGTTTGCCATTGCCCCAATGGTAAAAGCACATAAAATTTGGTTATCAGGATGACACTGCCAGCTGTCACATTGGCTTTTGTCAGCGCAGCAGCAGCAGGAACTTGTTAACGGCTGCTGGCTGTGAATTCAACATGAGCCACTCATTGCCTCGTACTCCTTGGAAATAACCGTTTTTTTGCCTGGGCAGCGCGAGTAAATAACACGCAGCACACCAGTAAGAGACAGTAGCTCCAATAAAAACTGACACTAGAGAGAGTACTTGTATAGCCACGGTGTTTATGACTCCCATAAGCAGCAAATTGAGACATATTTTTGCTCTTGCAAAGCACGTGCAGAACGCGTATGCACGCGCCTGGCCCCGGCGGGCAGCTGCAGGAGGCGCTGTGGCACCGTCCAGAGGCGGTGCTGCGGGGCGGGGCCCGGGCCCCCCGGCCGGGCTCGCCGCGGGC
>NW_008795885.1:7537579-7565633 GCF_000699145.1 Aptenodytes forsteri | reverse complement strand
TGGCACAGCCATTGCTGCCTCAGGCAGTGCAGTGAGGGACGCTGGGTGGCCAGGAGGGAGCTGCGGGGAGTGGTGAGCAGGGTGTGCCTCCCCGGAGAATGAGGAGGAGATTGCCAGGGTCGTAGCAGAGAATTCGCAGAGTCCAGATCCAGAGCCGCAGGCAGCCAGGCAGCAAGGACAGCCAGAGGCCATGTTCACCCAGGTGACAGCGGGGGATCATCGGGGTGGGGAAGGCCGGAAACCTGTTGCTGCTCCAGCTGCAGACCTGCAGCTTCAGCATAAGCATAGTGCCCTGGACAGCGGTGAGGATGGGCAGCACCCACCAGGGAATTCGTCAGGACCAGCTGAGTCTGAATTTAATGTCTGCAGGAAAGAGGAAGGTCATGGGGCAGCTATAGGAAACTCCCTCCTGCAGCGGCCGGAGACACCAATCTGCTGACCCCACCTGAAGTCTCGGGACAGCTGTTGCTTGCTGGTGACTGCAATTTAGTATCTTCATTTAACGACCCTATTAGCGGGTGGGATGGAGTAGACTCCCAGCAGGCTTGTGGATCACACCAAATTGTGGCGAGCAGCGAGTACAGCTGCCATTTAGGGGGATTTGGACACGCTGTAGAAATGGACTGACCTGAATGTCATCCCACGCCCTGGAGAAGTGCCCTAACCACTGTAGGGTTTTGTGGGTTTTTTTCTTTTTCTTGACAAGAAAATTGTATACAGGTTCCTCGCTCTAAATGACAGTGCAGGACTGACAGTCCTAATTAACAAGTCAGTTTAAGCTGATTCTTGAATATTCTTTCTTGCTCACCATTAGAATAATTTGTATTGGAAGTCTGTAAAGCTGTATCAGGTCTTAATACTCTAAGAATGCTACCTACTACCAGTTAAATGGTACAACTAGTATTTTGGAGGTTCAAGCCTTCAGGATAGTTTTAGCTGCACGTCATGCTAGGTAACCTTGGGGTAATCAACAGCCATCTAAGAGTCATAAACGTATTTGTCAAGGGTTAGAGTAGCAAATGAAGAATCATACATAGTACTTTACCATCAAAAAGTAAAAAAAAACATAATAGCTGCACAGTTGATGCAGTTTCACTTTGTCAGCTTTCCTTTGTCACCTCGAAAACAAGTCACTGAATACATTTTGGTAGGGAGAAAAGAATTCTGAATATAGCTTTGTGTGGTGCCTGCTTCAAAGGGAGAAAAAAACCCCAACATATCTTTCATTCTTCTTCAGAAAAGACACTCACAACAGAGGCTGAAAACTGTACATGTTAAATAACTGTCTGTTATAATGATGTTGCAATCATCATATGTCTCCATTTTCTTCCCACTCTGTGTAATTAGACATAATTGCACATACTTACATTTGTGATTGAACTGCCGAATGGAAACATTTGCTGTTTGATTATATTCCATGTTGCTGCACATAACATTTGAAATACTGCATTTTATCTGAACATTTTAAAATAGGTGAACAAATACTTCAAAACATCAAAGCTCAACAGCTATTTTTTACAGTTGGTTTATCGTTGAAGTAAGGTTTTCTGTTCCAGTTTCACATTGCTCATAACATGAAGTAGTGTCATCAGTTTAAGTGTTACTTCCCACTAATGTGCTTGGTAGTGACCCATGTATAAGTAATAATATATTTTAATTGAAGGAATATATAGTTACCGTTGCTTAGCTCATATTTACAAAACCCAAAGATATAAAATTTTTTGTTCATTAAACATATGACACAGTAGTCATTAATACTTAAGGCTGCGAGATAGACTTACCACAAGAGCATTAAACATTAATTGTCTTGGTTTCAATGCAGAGGAAATAAAAATATACCTAAATTTTGTAGCTAAACCACACAACTAGTGATTACAAATCCTCTGATAGAATTCAGAGGTCCTTCTAATCTGACCACCTGCTGAGCTTGCTGAAAATTTTGCGTTTTGCAGGTTGCGTATTATTTTTACTCTATCAGAAGTCATGAAATACATTTTCAACATCGCAGTAAAATGACAACAGAAGCCAAGTTTACCACAGAAGTAAGTAACAGGAGATGGCCCTGCTTAGAGCCATAAAGGGTCTTGCAGTGACACATTTTATAATTCATACTGAATGATTGTCAGCAGCAATAATGGCCAGTGGTCAGCTTGAATAGTGCGATTCACTACATTGTGTTAGCTGAACGTCCTTCCCCCACCAAAACAATACATTGTGAGGAGCATGAGCATGTACATCTCTTCTCTGCTTATAGTTGCCTCCAATAACAAAGGAGAGAAGAGAGCCAGTTCCACCTTACAGAAGTTCAGTGGAAGGAAGACTATAGACCCTTGTACATGTGAGCAAGTAGGAACAAGGATTCAAATACATATGATGCAGGACCACTGACATAACTTTTACCACAGCTCTGCACTTGGGCCCAATGAACACAGGGAGGGGTCTCTTAAAGCACCCAACTCTACTTACTGGACTGAGGATTTTAGATGTGATTAAATTATAAAAGCCTAAACCTTTTATTTGTTTTAAAATCCATTTAATTGGATTTTAATATCATTACAGGTTTGTAATTCTTTAGACATAGCTAGAGTATGAAATTTTAACAAGGCCATAGCCAGCTTTCTGCTAATGAAGATGTTCTCTTTATAACAAAAACCTCAAAAATTTGTGTATACATGCCAAGATTAGCTGACGATAGTTTCAAAAAGTCTTCACTCCTAATCCTGCAGTACCAAAAGCTAAATTCCCTAATCTCTTCTATTACATTTTACTGAACCTTTGTATCATTTTGTCATTTCTGGAAGCTATTCACAGTGATCCAGCTCCAGGGTCTGCACCCTTTTTCTGGGCAATATTTATCTTCTCCTTTTCTTTACTGTAATTACTCTCTGCTCCTTGATGTCTTCTTCCTGCCTTCAGCCCTCTTTTCTCATCGGCCTACTCCTGAGGGCTTCTTCCTTCCTTGGACTTTACCATCCATGTTCCTTGGCTTTAACCTACCTCCTGATGGTATCTTTTTTCCTCTGTGTACGGAGCTGTTGAAGAAAAAGACCTTGTGAGGCTGAAATAAATAGATAAACAGCCCTCCTATTACAAGTGACCATTTAGGAAACTAGTTATTTTTCTCAACCATGTAGTAGCAGCCTAGCTAGGAGTCATGTTTTTCATGTAGTGTACTTATGCTGCCCTCCATGCACAAAGTAGCAGAGAGAAAAACTTACTTTCTTTCCTGCTTCTGAGGTAAGGAGTGAACCGGTAGGGAATAGCATGTGCGTGAGAGAGGAAGGAGGGAGGTAATCAATTTAGCAAAAGAATCCTGCAAATCCTCCTCCTAACAGATCGTTACTGAAATTGACTCCTTGAAAACATGCCATAGTAGTCTTTGTTTGAATTGAATAGGAATAGAGAAACCTTCAACATATTCAGATGTTCTGAAGTGATAAATCACATTTAATGGCCTCAAAAACTAATGTTTTCAGATCAGAGTAAGGTAACATATCGTGAAGGGAAAAAGGAAAGTAACACCGCACAGCTTAATTCCCAAGCAAGGTGTGTACCAAAATCTGTACAGACCTCTTCTGTGGGCGGCACATCTCCTTTCTTCTAGGGATCAGCCTGTACTCATTTTGCTTGTGAGAAGTCATCCTGAACATTCTGGATGTGGCATCATATGCCAGTAGGCAAGACTTTCGCTAAGTTAAATTCAGAAATGCAATATATCTGAAACAAAATGGTTAATGAAGCAGTAGGATACTGTGGCCCCTTGCTAGCACTAATAAATTTGAGACCTCTACAATTTATTTCATATGAAGAGACACTGATCATAACTTGTCATCTTGTGAACACTTTAATATGAACCACAGACTCATTACACTTTTTTGAAAATTTAAATCAGCCTGGAGTACAGACCTTCTTCATAATAAGCATGAAAATGCAAAGGGATTTTGATTATTACTAGATTTTGACAACGCAGGGGTCCACAACTTAGTAATAAGAAGCCTGTGAGCTATTATTGGATTTCTTTAACAAGATCAGGCCAGAGAACTCTTTGAACATGGACTTTTCTAAAGTACAGAAAGTAGGGCAACTTCCCATCTCATTAGAAACATTTACATCATGAGCTTTTTTTCATCTCCTTTAAATCCTGCAAGTTCTATGTGAATGAATTCTGTTAAATACCCCTTGAGTATACACAGACTTTTCTGTCATCAGTTTACCTTCTTATATCCATATGATCACAAAGCAAAATCACTGCTACCTGTCAGCTGTTTTTGAATTAACGATAAACCTCAGTCGTCATTCAAATCTCCCTGGGCATAGCAACTTACTTCACAATCCCATGTGAAGGTGGTGCAGTGAGAAACTGAGAGTTAGAAACCCTATGTGATAATAGAGGCCAAATTAAAAAAAAAAGGGAAAACAAATTAACCTATTTTTGAGCTGATTCTATCTTTTAGTAACAATAATTTAGCTATCATGACCCCAAGGCTGGAAAACAAGTTCTGGAACACCAGGAGGTCTCTGAGAGGAACATTAACTTCAGTGAAGCAGCAGACAGAGTTTAGAAGCAAACATTTTTGTAAAACATATTTTCCAACATCTAGAGGTTGTGGGATTTGCTGCATTTCTACATGTTTCCACAGTATTAATTTCATTAAACTTTTCCATTTTATTTAGACACTTAATTCAACAATCAGATAGTATAGATGGTTCCTCAGGAGCTGTGAAGCACAGCTGACTCCTGTGCATCTCCAAGCACTGGGCCCTATCTTCAGTTGCCACATCTGGCAGTTCCAGTCAGAAATTGGGACATTCACCCTTCCACATCTGCCTCATACACAACCGCAGGTCAAAAAAGATGCAACCAAGATGCAAACATGAATCAGCAGGAGAATTCACAACAGGACATTGGACTGGAGCTGGAACAGCCATCATTATGATCGTCTCAGAAGTCTCAGAAGAAAAGCTGGACAAAAAATTTATAAAGAATAATTCTCTCACACAAAATGCTATTTCAGTACAATGCAAATCTTCCTCAGTAACGTGAATTCCGCTGGAGCCTTTGAGAGAAACCAACCTCTCTTGTATCTGGCCTGGCCTGCCTGCCTCACCATAGATGCTTGGATCCCTATTAGCTTCTCTTGTACCTCCTGTTTTTTTAAGAAAGTTCCAGTTCATGCTTCTGATCTCCTGTTCCATTCATAAAGATAAACCTTGTCTCTAATATCAACGAATATGCTAAGACATGCATTTGTATGTATGTAGGCTAGAGAGTGGAAAGAGTATTGTCTGTTCATTTCAGAGTAATTTTGAAAGATCTACAACTGCCAAGGTACACATATACAACATTCCTTTTTGGAACCTATGCTTATATTATATGGTCTTTATTAATGGCTGAAGTTTGAAGAGCAGGAATTGATTTAAAAATTCAAGGTAGAGATAGGACAATCTTTCTGAAGGACAAGCTTCAGAATGAAATCTGAACTTTCCCTCTTTTGAGGATGGAAGTCAGCGTAAGATTACAGCATGGTCCACTCTTTATGTAAGACACACATCTGTTATCATTTATATTTTCCATGTCAGGAGTTATTTCACAATACCCTCACCAAAGATTATCTTTAAAACAGAAAAATAGCCATCATGACATCAGATTGTCAGTATCTGAAGAAGCTTTGGTTTCCAGAACATTGTAGGACAATGAATTCTGCAGTTCGGCAATAGAAAAAGCAAGTTTGTGTAAACTCTGTTGAGAATTTAGTTTAGTACAGTCACCCATTGTGCATGCTTTTATAAGGTTTCCTTTTTTAATAGATAAGTAATCCCCTTATGTAAATTCCTTTTTTTATCAATATCTAAGTTAATCTGCCATTTTATTACTTTATAATTTGTTATTGTGAGATCCTTTTACAATATCATTTTCATGGACCTTACGTAGATAATACCAAAACCTTCAGATGAATGGGCAGATATGAATGCATCGACTTGTCCTGATGAAATGTCAACTTTTATGCAAGTACCTTTTAAAGTTCAGCTGAAAGTGCTTAAGTTCTTACACTCTAATCTGTGAAATTTAGCTTTCTAATTCCCAGTTTACCATCTCTGATCAATGATTTCCAGAATTACATTAAGAAACCTTTCAAGTAAACAGTATGATTTTTTTTCTATTTTCCTCCTTCCCTCACATTTTCTCTGTACACTTAAGCATTTTGTTGTTGTTTACCTTTTGTTTCACAGCTGGCAGATGTCTGGCCAAAACTGCCTCATATAATCACTGTTTACATGCAAGAAAAATACAAAGTCTCAAACACTGTTTGTCTCCTTTTGTCTGAATATACTATCAACATGGTACACTAATCAATATTCTAAGTGTATTTCAGACAATGCCTCACAGCATACACTATGTGTTTTAAAGACAATATTGATTTATGCAGTTACCTTCAAAAGGCTCTCCTGTATGAAGGGCAGCAAAATATAGGCCATTTGATAGTAATTTCAGCATCCAGTTTAAATGTGTGGATTATATAATAAGAAAAACGTGAACAAGATGTAAACCCCATGTGAACAGAAGGCCTTTTGGTCAAGACAAAGCATGATATTGGAACCCCTAGTTTCTGGGCACTACTCTTGCAGGTTAAAAATTAAGAAGAATGTCACAGAAATTAGATAAAGTTCCTGGAAATTTTATACTAAGAACCTTGGTAAGTTTTGGACATTCCTCCCCTTTAGGTGATTTATATATTGTAGTGTGCTGACACTGTACTAATAAAAAAGAAAAAGGAATCTCAGAGACCTAGAAAAGAAAGTTACCGAAAGAAGTCCAAGACTCAAGTAGAAATATTATTTAAACAAATTTAGCTTATGAAAAATACATTGAGAGTGTCAAGACCTAAAATGGCAGAACTATTATGAACATCAGGGCATAATATACAAGAGTATATTATATTTTATAGTATAAAAATAATGCAAATAAATGATGAGCATCCCATTGTAACTTGCATACACATTTTATACACACAGGTTCCATTTTAGTGAACCAAACACTCAATTATTTTCTTGAGACTCCTGTTCTCAAAGTTAAATATGTTTTGAAGTATTTTGCTGAATCTGGAGATGGTGTAACTGAAAGTTTTCCAGCATTTTCAGTTTAAAAATGATTGTTGTGGTCTGCTGGGAAAACTATGATCTCATTTATCTCCTTGTTTCTCTTCCAAAGGAATTATTGTTTCTAATGTGCTTCAACCATATGAAGTTCTATATAAATGTTATATTATTATTACTGTATTATTTATATGTTTCAGCTACATAAGGAACTCCCAGATACCTGAAACAGACACAAGCGATACACAACACTGCCCCAACAACTCCTTGTTTAAACTGACAGGGAGTAAGGAGAGTATTTCTAATTCTGTATCAAAAGTACTTACCTCACAGCACACTTAAAATCTATGAAAACATTCCAAGCTTCCTCTTAGTGAAAGTGCATGTGTATCTTGCTCCCTTCAACACCCCAAATGACAGAGCAGTAACTGAGTCATCCCTTGGATTAAAACAGTACACTTCATATGTTCAGAAGTTAATCTTCCGAATATTAGAGTAGCAGTCTTCAAAAGCATGAAATACCTCTATCAAAATTTCTCTGTACTCCATGCACCTCCACGCTATCCCAAAAGAGAGAGCTGTCTTCAAAGAAAATCTGAAACTTGAACTTTAAATGTTGAAGGTACTGGCCAGTTACTCTTCTTTGAAATGCAGAGTCAGTGCTGTATGTCCTGGAAGAATCTTACTGTGCTAAGATTCCATGAATTACTTTAAAAGATTCAAAGACCTATGCTGATTTCTTTGATTCCTATAAAATTAAATTATTCCATCAGGAAGAAGTTGTATCAGTTTAAGATTTAGTGGAATATGACTTTAATTTTCTTAGAGGATCGGTACCTGTTAGAACCTATGATCAACAAAATATATGCTACCAGCTTGGATTGCTGTAATAGTTGCTGAATGTCATGTGTGTTAGTCTTGAGTTACTGCATGGGAAATAAAAGTACATATTGCTCTGTATTTTTTGCTCTCGTGGTGGGAGTTGGAAGCCTGACACAAGCCTACTTCATCCACAGTTGTAAGTTTACCCGCCCATCAGCACCTTTTCATGGCATTTTGTGCTTCCCAGCCCAGCAGTGATACAGTCTGATCAGAGGTAAGGGAGAAATTTATTACCGTGGCAGTGGTCAAACATTGGAATATGTGGCCTAGAGAAGTTACGGTATCCCATTCCTAGAAATGCTTAAAAATCAGACATGGTCCTGTGCAACATACTGTAGCTTTGACAGCCATGGTCTAAGCTAGTGGTCAGACCAGAGAACCCATCACCAGACCAGAGGTCCCATCCAGTCTAATTTATTTTACAAGTCTGCAATAGTTGTCCATTGCCAAAGTTAAAAAGCCCCTTCAGAAAAAAAGTTTAAATTTGGTTCCTAGAAATGCTTAAAAATCAGACATGGTCCTGTGCAACATACTGTAGCTTTGACAGCCATGGTCTAAGCTAGTGGTCAGACCAGAGAACCCATCACCAGACCAGAGGTCCCATCCAGTCTAATTTATTTTACAAGTCTGCAATAGTTGTCCATTGCCAAAGTTAAAAAGCCCCTTCAGAAAAAAAGTTTAAATTTTTTCGGTTTTTTTCCATGTCTTTGCTATTTGTATAATTAGTGGGAATATCCACTAGTTAAAAATTCATTAGACTGTATACTATTAGGGTCAATTCCTTGTTCCTCCTGAAACATCTTATGTAAATACAAGTAAGGCCTTTGGTGTGTTTTTATTTAATTCCACACCTTTGAAAACAAGGATAGAAGCACTACTCTGACTCACAATATACCACAAGGCCATTATAAAAGTTTTATAGATGATATTGTGCTAATTTAAACATAACATTATCCATGCAAGAAATATCCATAGATGCATACATAGAGTTATACGGCTTCATGAAAAGAAGAGAAAAATATTAAACATATAAACTATCAAGAAAAAGCCATTTCACTGAAGTCTAGAAACATCTTAAGACCTTGCAAATTGGTAATATTAAAGTTATACAGGAAATTCATGTCTTTGATCTAAAAAATATGACAAAATTATAGTGCTGATCTCCTCTGATAATAGTTTACTCCTAGCAAGAAAAACAGCTCATACATAACATTCTTATTACTGAAAAAAGATGCATAAACACAAGGTGCGTTAAACACACTCTAACCACATTCATTTTTAGAAACACTTCATATATATTTTACAGATATTTATGGTGTATACCATTGATTTGATTTCTCAGATACAAAGGATATTAAAACAATACATTCTTCCTGATCTACCGTATGTATTTTGGACCTGGAGCTTTTCCATATAAACAGACTTCTGTGCCTGAACTGAGTCTTGTGAAAGTCAGTGTGCCTCTGAGCAGGTGCAGAGCCTGCCAATACAGAAGAGCCTAAAGGTAATGATTTGAATCACACGTGCATATGTTACAGTATCAGAGTCTTATTTTCAACCCAAGATGAAACCACATTTGATTCTGACAACAGTATGAAATATATCAGCTTTTCAACATCCACATGCCACCTGCTGTGCTTGTTGGTGATGTAAGGCAATATTAGTGATAAATATAATCATTAATGAATATGTGAAGAGTTAGAAGTTTAATTTTATTGCTGCTTTATAGTTTCAGGATTTTCACTGTTTCTTTTTTTTACCCAGAACACTGTCTTTATTGTAAGAACTGCAACATGACAGCATATTCCTTTATTCCCTTAACAGTCAAACCAGCATTTGATTTAACTTAAATGGAAATTTGTTCCTTAATGGAAAAATTTATTATAATTTTGTCAATATCATCCCAGAGCAATTGCATTTAACTGTACAGATTAGACCTTGCAGAATATCTATGGAAACTACATCTCTGTTACTGTGGCTCTTTTCCTTTACTAATATCAGTCACTGCTGTCTGTATTTCTGTCTTACTCTTTTCCATGCTGCGAAAAGGAAAAAGCAGATCTTGAAATCAATGTGAGCCCCTCTTTTCCCCAAATTAATAAATTAATCTTCAGGCCTACTCTTTTGATAGTGATGGGACCAGGTCTGTATTAAGAGCAGCAAGAGTGACACCCAATGGTCACTTAAAAATTATACTTCAAGCAGTGCCCAGGGAACGTGAGGTATATGTTGTCTACCACTGAAAGTGAATAGCTCAAAGTAGTAGTTCAAAGCGAATTCCACATGTATGTATTTCTCATTATGACCCCACGATAAACATGATATATATACTTAACTTAAAATGTTAAGTTGAATTAATCTTTCATTTGGATCAATCACCAATAGCCAAAGATAAAAAAAAACCTACTAGCAAAGGAAAAAAGCAGCTTAGGGATCCATCATACTCTGGAAAAATCATGAATTTATAAGACCATGAGCTGGGACTATTTTCCTAGAGAACACAGAAATACGGCCATCCTACGTCAAACTTACTTAAAAGTTTAATGACTTCAATGATTTCCATTGGTGGTGGACAAGCCAGCCACTCAGATTTCCTTGGACTGCTCCATACAAGTTCAAACAGGATTGTAAAAGTACAAAAGTCATTACAACTTTTCCATCACTGTCTTATCTTGAGGGACTAAATTCTGTATGGAGAAGCAAGTACTTGGAAAAACATATGATTCCCACAGTAAAAATTCTCCTACAAATATTAAACATTGTCACTTATGACCACACCCTGATAAACTCCTAGGACATTTATGGACTAAGACAAAGGTATTTATTAAAAGGTACTTATTAATCATCAGTGAATCTTCTACTACAGATCAATATATATGGATTACCACTCCAGAGACTAACGAGGGGGCTGGGGGTGGGATAAGGCTTTTTTTTTTTTTCCTAATCAGAACTTTTTTGGCAGTCGTTTTGAATTATTTTTAAAAGAAGTCAATAGTTAGTGATGGAAAAACAAAGATCCAAGCAGAATAATCCTAGAGGAATATGCACCAGAAGAATAAAACATGAGAGCCAGAGTCTTTTCTTCTTGTCACAAACACAGACATTCAGATTAATTTAAAAAATATGCAGAAGAAGAGAAAGAAGGTCTCAATTTTTTTTTTTTCATTTATAATTACGAACACATTCCAAGTGTGCAAACTGATGGGAAATTTGGGTAGGAACGTGAGGGATTTTTTCATAATGTAGTATTATGAAACAATACAGGGACTGCTAAACTGCACTGAAATGTAAGGCATAGCTTGAAATTCCAGATTCCTTCTAGATTTTGTTCAAAAGACCATAACTTTAAAAACTGATATAAATCCCATGATGATCCCTTCAGTTTTTAACCTGCAAAACACAGTCAATAGATTTTCATTCAGTGATTTCCATAGACAAGACGAATCTCAGCATCCATCAATACCTACTGAGCTATATGAAGATGAACAGCGTAGCTGTATTTTGAAATCCAGGACAACGTAGCAATTGAATTATTTAAGTTAATACTTGTCGTGATTTAATCTGTCGGCAACTGAGCACCACACAGCTGCTCGCTCACTCCCCCCCTCCCCGGTGGGATGGGGGAGAGAATTGGAAGAGCACAAGTGAGAAAAACTTGTGGGTTGAAATAAAAAGTTTAATAATTGAAATAAAATAATAATAATAATGCAATAATAATAATAATAATAATACACAAAGCAAGTGATGCACAGTGCAATTGCTCACCACCCGATGGTATGGAATATCCCTTTGGCCAGTTTGGGTCAGCTGTCCTGGCTGTGCCCCCTCCCCGCTTCTTGTGCACCTCCAGCCTTCTCAGTCGGTAGAGCATGGGGAGCTGAAAAGTCCTTGACTAGTGTAAGCACTACCTAGCAACAACTAAAACATCGGTGTGTTATCAACTTTGTTCTCACCCTAAATCCAAAACACAGCACTGTACCAGCCACTAGGAAGAAAATTAACTCTATCCCTGCCAAAACCAGGACAATACTCTAAGAGCGAGTTCAAGACTGAACACTGGTTTGCAACTATATCACCATTTAAGTAGGTATATAACAGCACCCTCACTTGTCAATGAGTGCATTCTTTTGAATTTATTATTTCTGCCCAAATAATCAATTTTGTATTTTTTCTTATATATCATGTACATATATCAGAATGAACACTTAGTTAAAACTTTTCTTGAGATGAGGATTTTAGTCATTATATTTCAGACTTCACATGCAATTTATTTTACATCAGTTTCTTCATGCATTCAGAGTCCACACCCAGCAATATTCCTTTTTCCTTACTCTGTCAGGAATAAAGACAGTGCTCAGCTACCCATTACTTTTAGCTGAGGTATTTCTCTGAAGCAGTACATTATAAGGAAGAGCATACTGCAATGTCAGTCTTCAGAACAGTCCACACAAACCTGCAGACTGGACCCATCATGCCTGTGATTATTCCAGTCCTGCTTTCACGAGTGCGGAAGGCATTTCAGTCTTCTTTTGTTACAGTTATAGAGATCCATAAACAAAATGTATCCACATTCTACCCAGATCTGGAGCCTGTTTAATGTTTACATATTAAAAAATATTTCTGCATCTATAAGACATTTTAAAACATGGAGTTTAATGAGGAAGAAAAAAAGACTAAGAGTATTTTAATTTAAAATGGTTGTTTCAAATAACAATAAAAATTCTAGGCATCATACTAAATTCCTCATTAAAGGTAAATTGGTCTTTGAGAATAACTGATCTGAGTGACAAAAAATTAATGGGTTTAGAAAAAACCTAAATTGGAATCTATGAGTTGTAATAAAAGAATGTGAACATCATGAATACCATAATTTTTGTTCTTACCAATGCAAGCAAGCTACTCTCATCCCTAGTGACGATTGAATCCCTGATCAATAAATTAAATATAAAATGCTGAGGGCTACCCACTATCTTTCCTCTGCTGATTAACTGTGCCAAACAAGATGCTCCCAGGAAGAGACGTTTCATGTTAGTGCACAAATTGCTAAGTGAAATGGTAACAGATCAAATTCAAACTGACTCTGTAATACCATGTCAAGATTAACACTGAAGCTGGACAGAAGGAAGACAACTATTTCTGACACCAGAGGACTGAAATTTGCAGGAATTTCACACTAAAGCAGCAAGGAGCTATCAGTCCAAAAACACTTACACGATCAACCAGGTGCAGCAAATCCATCCAGACTAGGTCCTGTCTGCCCTGTAGACTGTCTGCACCGGTTTGGGAGATATGAAGAGTTACAAGCAGGATTTATTTCCTCACCTTTACTGGCATGACATGGAGGCCATCTTCACTCCCACACACCAGATGGCACAAAGCCATAAGGTTGCACAGCCGCTAAGGTAGGGTAGAGCCGAGCTCATATCTTACTTTAGCCCCCTTACTTTAGCACTGTGAAGGTATCATTCCCCAACACCTCTGTGAGGTGCATTTCTCAGCTTTCTTATCAGTCTTGTAGACCTCAACCAGCTCAAACGTTTCTGTAGCTGACATATTCCAGGTACTATCGTGACATCACAGATGCAAGGCTAAACTGGTGCTTTTTCCTGTAAGCCCATAACAATTTATTTTTTGTTGCCTTGTGAAATTGTGTTGCCTTGTTTTTCTCACATCTTTACAAGAAGTTCAGAGATAGACAATAAAGATCTAGCATATCCCCTCAATAAAGCATATACTCCCATTAGTGCTGATAGGGATTATAAATCTGATTAGCGAGATTTTCAAATGGCAAAAATCATATTAAAGTCACAATAAAGTATGTAATGCCACATATGTGAATAAAGCCTAAATTAAGTTTAAGGAAATGTATTTCAGCAGGAAGAGAAACTGTACATTGAACTTTTCCAGCATCCTTCATCTTGTCAGAAGGTAAATAGCGCTGAATCTTTCAGCACCACAGAAAAATTTCCTCTGGCTTCAACTGGCCTTTTTGTCTAATTGCTAACTACAATAGTAGAGTCATTGAAAAGAAAAAAAATGGAATTGCCCTCAATTGCCCCCAGAATAAAAATTCAAAATATGAACATATTCATAAGTTTAAACATGGTGCTTCAGGTTATGATGTCAACAACTCTAAATTAAAGGCCTTTGCTATAGCAAATACATAGCCATGCATTTTTGCATTTTTATATTCATTCATATGATGAATTCATATATTTATAGTCATAGGTTTTAGATTTTTTTTTTTTTTTTTTTTTGCTATAGTTTTATTGATCAAAAAGTGAAGTACATGTAGTTAAGTAACTTGTTTATGGTCAGGTAATGAGTCAAGGTTCATGTATCTGGTGACTGCCAGCCCAAAGTACTGGTAAGCACTTAATTGGGACTTGAGTAAGCAATGCTGAATTCTAGAAAAAAAAACAGAATGCTGTTATGACAGTGCTAGTTATCAAGACTATGTGTCTCCATAGAAGCACGCTACTGTGGGAGGTACATTACTGGAAGCATGCACAGTCAGTAATTATTTGAATTCTGCATTAAGTTAACTGTAGTGCAGACATCACATCAACAAGAAGAAAATATAACACTCAAAGAATTAACACTGAACGAAACTTATGTCAGCAAGTACTAATTTAATGTAAACTTTTCAGAAGAGCATCAAATAAATGAAGTTTTGTTTATCCAAAACAGATTTCAAAAGTCAGTGGAGTACATTTCATTGAATCTCTTTCTTGGCAATAGACCTACCAGTATTTGAAGTAGATTAGGACACATAAAATCATCTCTGTGCTGTAACACATTGTAAATTCATGTTTGTAACATCCATGTTTGTGATATCCCATAAAGACTTCTCTGTGTTTGATTATTGGTGCATGGGTATTTTTTCACTCTTTACTATTGATACTTGGAAGTATGATGTTAATAGCCCCTGACAGGGTGACCAGAGAAAGTTCAAAGGATGATCACATCTGTTGAGGGCAAAGACTAAGCAAAATAGTCCCCATTAACCTAGAAAACAGATGACTGAGGAAAGTTAAGACAGGTACATAAAACCATGAATGGCAGGTAGAAGGTGAATAACAAATGACTGTTTGCTATTTCTATGGACTACCTATCTTTTATTCTTGAAAATAATTAAAATTAGCTGAAGTTCAAATCACAAGATGCATAATCTTAGATCCTACTCATTGTAATAATTTTACAGCAATAGAATCTGTGGAACCTAAACTCTAAATAGTAGAGCTTACCATGTTTTATGTGTGCTGGAGCTGACATAGCACTGAGCACAAGTGAAAGTCAAAAAGGACAAGCTTACACTCTAAATCTAATAAACTGTGTTACCAAGAGGTTAATAAGAGGTTTCAGAAACTCAAAATGTGACAATTTTATACCAGAATTTATACTAATTGTGTGGTTGATTTATGTACTAAATTGGTATATTAGCTAGTTGTGAGGAAATAGAAGCAAAAATATGACAGGTTTGCATGGTACTTTTTGAATTTAGGACAGGAAAATATATATCGAATTTAGGTTATAAGAAATTTGCTGATCATTAACTTTTCTCTACTGCCCTTCCCCAGGTTAATTAGGGAACAAATTTTGCAAATCAAAATTTTGGAAACAGACCTTAGAGCATCATCCCAAACCTCAGTTCTGTTGCTGAGATGGAAAAGAATCCTTTTCTTTACTATGCATCGATCATTTGTTAGGGTAACAGGCCTAGAGAAAAAAAAAAAATTAAATGTTGGGAAGATGTTATTTTTCAAGGCCAACTGGTTTGGTGTGACCAAACTCTCACTTTTGTTCATCTATCTGCTTTAGTGGGTATATAAAGTATGTCATCTTCTCACCAAGTTCTGTAAATAAATTTCATAATTTATTTAATAATTCATTATTGCTGAACATTAAGGAAGCCTGTATGTTTCACTAGCTAGAAAACAGACTAGTTGCAAGGCCACAAATATTGGCATACTTCCATTCTTTCTTTTTTACATTGGCCTGCATTAGTTATTATTTAGTTACTTCAGCCTTGTTGGAAAATGTGCCATTGCACCAAGGAAAAGTTAATTGCATGCTCTCTGTCAAGACCTGTTTGCTTTCAGAAAAAATGGCAGCAAAATGGAGCTCTTTGATGTAGCAAATACTTACAAGCATTCTCCAAGTCACAGTCTTCCTTCACAAAATGGGTCAGACTATTAAAGAACACATCTCAGCTAATTAAAAAAAATGGCAAGCCTTGTTCTGTTCATTAAAACATATTTGATTTAAGTGGGCAGTTTTCTCCTCCAATGTGTTCTGACAGTTTACCCATTTTCAAAGACAATGTAGGAGTATCTCAGTCCCAGTGAAAAGGTAGCTGAAACTTAAAGCCATCATATTTTTAGATGACTGGGTTTACCATCAGTGTGCCTTCCATGGAAAAAAAAAAAGCATGCATATTTGAGTATTTTAATCCTAAAGGACGCCATTTTTGCAGCAAACTTCCCCGAAAAACAGGACATTGTTGCAAGTTGTAGGGTCAGAACAAGGACTTGGGAGGATACCTGTCAATACAATTGAAGATAGTATCTGCTCTCCATAGATATCTTCTAAGGGATATTTTCCATATTCCTTAAACTGTCCCTCGTCAATATCAGAGAAGTTTGAATCACCCATGGGAGCTTCAGCTCTAGATGAGGCAAGACTCCATGCGCAGCAAATCGTTGGCATCCTTGTTGCAACTGTTCAGTGCACAGTTTTGTGGAGAACATTTATTATTTCACTCTGTGCTATAATTTCTTTTCATGTCTGTGAAATACCAGTCCTGAAGGTCTGTGCAAAAATGAGAACAATGGGATCCTACTTGTCCAGATGGCCTCTCTCAACAGCAGCAACACTGAGTCCTGGCATACTAGAACTTCAAATCTCAGGACTGCTAGCTGCTCCTGAGGTGTGCACAATACAAACTCTGAGCTCTTCAGAGCTCAGTCCCTAACAGTCCTCAGGAAGGATGTGATAACACCTAGTGATGAAGGGGACATGAAACAGGGCAAGACTCGAGCCACCAAGTGGTCAGGGATTCATCAGAACTTCCCCCTAGGTGGGAGTATATATCCCCCTTTCCAGCATATATCAGAACATTGCTTGATGTTTGAGGGCCCTTTATCCAAACAAAAAACATTCTGTAAAACACACAAATTTCAATGAATCACCATGATTGTGTGGAAAAATTCTGCATCCAGGTTCTCCCATGATTTCCCCTCAAGAAGTGCAAATCCTATTAACAGAATGTGTGTGGTTGGCAGGGGGAAGGCTGTTGTTTTGTTTCACTTTTAACTCCTGGCACTGATATGATGATTTCCTGACATATGCTGCTGCAGGAGGAAAACACATAGCAGAAGTATAAAGCATGCCAGCGGTCCTCACTTAGTACCGTATAGGAGATGACACAGAGCTAGTAGAACCAATGCTCTTACGTATTCTCTGCTAACCTGCAGATCTTGGCTCCTTAGTCATTACAAAGACAGTGAAAAGACATCACCACTTCTTCCCAAAACCCTTCAGGAAGTTTATGTTGAATGAGGCTGAGAATCTGATGCATGAATTCAGCCATGCAATCCATTACTTAATCATATAAAGAAGTTATTGTGGTTCTGCTGCTCTTTTAGAAATGAGCCCTATACTCACAGCTGCGACCTGCCAGCCATAACATCTGTAACCTATAGACTTCTAACCTGAATGAAGCAATAATTACTTTTTAGATGGCAGTGGGGTCTTTAAAATCCATAAAATGCAATTATTGGTGCTACAGGCTAACTAGTTATATATTATTGGACATATATTATAGCCAACTGTTCTTAAAATGTGATAAGTACTTATGGTGTAAAGAAGTTTATAGAGGAGTTCAGTAAAGTTATAAGTAGAAGCACAATAATCACTGTATATTGAGACAGCCTAAATGGACTGTTTGGAGCAAAGCCAGCTGCCAGCAGCCTATCTTTCAGTGCTATCTATTAGAGTTAGCTTCATTATTGCATTTCTGTTTTACAGCCATGGTAGAGAATACAATGTAATTTACAGATCCATATCTTCGTTCAATTATCTGTGCAATCTAGCTTCACTAGAAATTGTCCTGTGCTTTAAACTAATGCATCAGACTGTTATGATTAGCTGCTTAAAAATTTACTTGGCGTGTTTATAAATCCAACCCACCATCGGCTTCTGCTTATCAAAAAAAAAAAAAAAAAAAAATTAAGACCAAGGTTCAGTAGTTCTGTACTAATATTTTTCCCAACACATACTTTCTTATTTTAATTACAAAGTCTTTGGATCATTTGAAGTTGACAAATTAAACCACTACTAACAAAAGATTGTTTAGACTCTGCTTAAGCTCTCTTATTTACTTAGCAGAAGATGTTTCAGCACCAATTAACCTCAAGGGCAGTTCAGTGCTTTTAATTCAGTGGTTTATATGATCCCTGGATATAACTGACATGTCAGCTTGTTAGGTTTTGCAGTGCTTTCAAGAGAGTCACTGCACATTAATGTAAGATCAGTATCATCTTCATGTACCTATCATTATTTCAGTAGGAGGTATTTCAACATATACTGTTGGCTGTGAAGCTCAACCTTTTTACTTCTTTAAAGAATTCCAGAAGATCCTGCTAGAAGAGAGAAGCAGATGGCTAGTCACCAGTTGGTAAGGAGGAGTAGAGGAATCTACATACCTCTAAATATAAAAATAACTGTTCATAGCACTTCATTATTTATTTACATTTTAGTACATGCAAAGAGATAACCTTGTATGTCTCATTCAGACATTAGCACTTCTGATGTTTATAGCTAAATAAAGTATTGTGATAGGAGTATAAACCCCATTTCTGGAAAGTTTACACACTTATAAACATACAAACCATACTTTCTTTTAATGACTTTACTTCTGCGCATTTGTGTAAGAAGATTTCAGCCCATTCAGATAGTCATAATTACTCTAAAAAGTCACTCCTTCAATAATCTCTGTGAAAACTATTTCAGCACGTAAATTATGGACAAGCCATTAACTGTGAGTATTCACTCTTTATTGGTTTTGACTGAATATGAAAATTTCATTATAAGATTTTCCTTATTAGAGAGATCCAAAACAAATGTGGCACAGCTTTTCTTCCCACAACTGCCATGGCTGCTGCTACTATTGACTGAAGAGTGGAAGTTCAGGCTGCTTTGCAAATCTTTTCCTAAATACAAAATACTAAAGACTTATATAATAAGTTCCAATTATTTAGGAGTTAATAAGGGAATTTTATCTACACTTTCTATGGCACACTTTGAGCTAGTAGTCCTACCATTACATTAATGTTGCTGGAGATATGACTGGATTACTAATAGCAAGTGAACATCTAAAGTCTTATAACACTGGTAGGATAAAGTGTTTAAAAACTGAAACTAATTTTCTTACTAAAACAAAAGGCAGATGATCAAAGGAAAAAAAATGCTGATACTTGACCTCTGCCTTGCAGCAAGTGAGAAATTGTAGCCTGTGCAGGGTTACTTTCAACAGAGCTAATTTTCTCTAAAATGCATTTTTCCCAGTGAGTGGACAGTAGCAAAAAATTGCAGGTTTAAAATTGCCAAAGAAACAAACAAGAAAACAGAAGTCCCAAGGACGAAAAAGTTAGTCTTGTTCAATTACTGTAAGAGTTTTAAAATATCATTTGAAATCCACTTCAAAAATACATGACTCTACTGATATTGGCACCTCAGGTAACAGCCTGATTCTTTCCAGAACAGCAACACAACATGGGCAAATGGACAGATTTTTGTAAAAACTTTGTGTCGTAATTTTGTTTAATTATAACTTAATATAATGTAATTATAATAATATAAGCTATGTCTTTCGATAGCACAGAAGTCAATGGGCAGGGCAACCCTGCTCCCTTTGGACTTGCAAGTCAAAAATAAAGTAGCAATAATACCTTCCAAAACTCTGCCCCATAGCTTGTCCTAACCACAGGGAATCCTAATATCCTGCTCCATCTAGCGGCTGAAATTCTGACAATCATCAAGGAGACAATGTATTCAGACGATAAATATGCCATACCAGCAAGAGCTGCTTTGCAAGATACATTTATGTATATTAACACCTATGTACACATATATACAAACAGAAGTTGCAAGTTATCAGCCATTAGAAACTGTGCATTAAGTAATAGTATTCTGCATTATTAACTTCTCCCTAAAATATTATTTATTACTTTCTCATACAACGTATCTGCTCTTTGATGCACTCTACTCTCAGCAAGTCAGGCCCTCTGAATAAATATGCATTCCAGTGCTGCAGTCATAATCTACTCAACAAAATGCAAACGAAAACAGATAAAAATTTCCCGACCCAAAAAAAAGGTACTTGTATTTCACTAATTATTTTATTCCAAAATCTTGGAAATTGTTCCTTAAAATGTCATTGACAGCAAAAAGTGCATGTTGGGAGGAAGCTAAAGTTTAAATTTCGAAGTGCAAAGACCTGTACAAATGTATCCATTTATGTTAATGTATCCATTAACTTAATGCACAAAGTGTAAAAACACCAAGCTCCAAGCACATATCCACATGTATTTGAACTTTATAAGTAGTCGCATTGCAGAAAATAAAAAATATTTTCCAGCACAACCCAAGGTATCACAACCTGAGCTTATATAGAGTACACAACTGACATCTTTTGCAGAAGTATCTCTGGCAGTATCATTTTAGTGCTTACTTATTAAATTTCATGCTATGCAACAAAATTAAACACCAGCTCTGTTGGGTAAACTGCACTGTATTACTTAGCTAAAGTGGTTTTGGAGAATGAACTGTCACTGCTGGGGTTTGCATTGTGGTTTTAGAGTCTTATCTCCACGATTCTTTTATATTCAGCGTGAACATGAAACTAGTCGAGTTTATAAAATGTGTAAAATATTAAACATAATATAGTCATTTTATCTCCAAAAATAGGTAAAAAAAAACTTAAACAAGTGACACTAACACTAGAATTGAGGTCAAACAATATGACAAGCAATAATTAATTTTATATCCCTTAAAGTACTGTTTATAATATTACTCTCTGCAGTTTGGCAAGAAGCAACCCCTAGCTAATAAAACATACAGTAATCTCTGTCAGCTACACACCAATAACTCCAAAAAGCTAAAGTAGATGAACAGATTTCACATGCAAAAACAGTCACTTTTAACAGAAAAACCCAGTTACTTTTAACAGAAAGCCTGGTAGCTACCCATAGCCAAACGATCAATTACTCATCTTCAAACAAGCTTAATCTTTAAAATGATGGATAAAATAAAACCTAAGTCTGTATTTACCAACTGTATTTTTATCATTCTCAGTGGAATAGAAATACAGATTTTATATGAGTACATTCAGTAACATTGAAGTGTCTCAACAGTAGTAAGTACCTATCCCAAATAAGCTTTAATTCCTGCATTTGTATAACAACACTGCATTGCCATGGCCAACTCAGTGAGAATAACTGTTCAGTCCACAGAGGATGGTCAAAAAAAGAAAACACTTTAAAATATGTATACACACACACACATCTGGGGGTTTTGGTTGATGGCAAGTTGAATAGGAACAATGTGAATAGGAACAATGAATAGAACAGTGTGCCCTGGCATCCAAAAGGGCCAACTGTGTCCTGGAGTGCACACTATTAGAGTGTGTCCAGAGGAGGGAGACCGAGATGGTGAAAGGTCGCAAGGACAGGACTTACGAGGAGCGGCTGAGGTCACTTGGTTTGTTCAGCTTAGAGAAGAGAAGGCTGAGGGGTGGCCTCATCACAGTCAAGGCATCAACTTCCTCAAAGGGGGCAGTGGAGGGGGAGGTGCTCATCTCCTCTCTCTGGTGACCAGCGACAGGACACGAGGAAATGGAATGAAGCTGCGTCAGGGGAAGTTCAGACTGGATATTAGTAAAAGGTTCTTCACTGAGAGGGTGGTCGGTCACTGGAACAGGCTCCCCAGGGAAGTGGTCACAGCACCAAGCCTGTCAGAGTTCAAGGAGCATCTGCACACCACTCTTAGTCATATGGTTTAGTTTTAGGTAGTCCTGTGAGGAGCAGGGAGTTGTACTCGATGATCTTTATGGGTCCCTTCCAAACCAAGATATTCTATGACTCTCTCTATATATAGCCTAATGTTGAAAATGTTTTATATAAACCAATGACAAAACTGAGTCCAGCCCCATCAGAAAACTCCATGACAGTAAAACTGTTTGAGATACACAGTAAAAGTAATGACATAAAAAAATTACCTTGTGAAGAGAGATGAAATGTCACAACTAGATTGAAGAAAAAGGTATTTAAAGACATATATGAAATAATGAATTAAAAAAAAAGAGAGGATCAGCTGAAGCATTCAGTTGGATCTGTCATAACATGAGAAGAAAGCAACATTCTCTGAAACTGAAAAGTGATAACTTGAGAATTCATTGCCACAACATAGCAGAGGAACCGGCTTAGTGAGATTCAAAATAAAGTAGGTACTGATATAGTTAACAAGAACAACTCTATTACATTACAGAAGATGAAAAACACTCTATAAACTCCTGTGCTGTAGAGTCAAAGGTTAGGAATGTCAAGGTTTCAGAAGCAGCTCCAACTTGGTTATTTTCATAATTACACATTACAGAGATCCTAATGCTACCTCTCTGAAAGTACAGCCATGGTGACACTAGTTGCAAAGGCCAAGGGATTAGAGAGACAAGCTGACAATATGAGCAGAAGGCAGATGCAGGAGTTGGAAGGCAGATGGGCAATGGGTAGGAACATTGTGGTGTGCTCTGAATACTCAAACATCTCTGCTATCGCTTTGATAACAGTATCAAAGATAAGATACCAGAGTAAATGCAAAACGAGGTTCACCAAGTATATCACTCTCTTTTTTTCATTTCATCTTTTTTTTGATTGTAAGAAAAGATGGTAATGCCAACTCTTCCATGGAATTTCTGAATCCAAAGAAAATTTGAAAACCTACATTCTTGCTATGTGAGAATTCATACATAGACACAGTGGAACCATTTCATTTAGAACAAACTCAGAAGTTTTCAGTTTTTATCATCTTTAAGCCCACTCACATAAAATTTGTCCTTTTTGCTGCAAGACACGTTCCCATAAGCTACTTTAACACAGGATGCCATGGATGCAAAAGTCTTCTAGAAGTTAAGGGAAGAATGGACAAGTTCATGGAAACCCCAGCTGCTAATAAACACAGAATGCAGATAGAGAAACCACTCACAAAATCCCTGAGTCAGAAAATTGCCAGAGGTTGGAATAGTCCATAGGAAGCATTACTGTTTGCTGTACTGTCTCTTTCCATTTCTATTGCTCCTCTCTAGACGTCCAGTCTTGGACCACAACAGAAGAGTGCAGAGTGAACACAGTTGGACCCAGCAGGGCTCTCTTACAGAACATTTGCCTTACAGAACATTTTCATTTTCTGTCAGATGCAGATAGAATAAGGAAACCAATGATATGACATGATCACAGCAGTGAAATACATGTCTTCGAAAAAAGTTGCAAGCCCTACATTGCAATACCCACTATAGTTTCTTAATAAATTCTTTACTCTTTCCTTCAAATAGGACAGTATGATACATTATGATACCATGGCATGAAATATGATCAAGTGGGGTCCAGGTATGACAGCATTCTGGTCAGTTCCTACAAGTCCCATTCCAACCTTTCAGGTCCATTTTGTGACCTTCCTACCTTCTTTTCCTCTGAATGTTTTCTCCCTGATGCAAGTTCACAAGATTCTCTCTGGTGACTGTCTAAATTTCTGCCTTTATACCTATGGCAGCAGAACAGTGCATTGACTCACTTTATTCTTCCAGTGCTGTCCTTCAGCAAGGATGAGCCTTCATTCATCGATGTTTTGCTTAGTGGCCCAACCAATTGTGACATTCCAGCAGAAAAGACAAGTTCCCATTTCCTTCTTTCTAGATTTTGTTTTACTACTTGAACACTGAATAGCCCAGGCATATTGTGTACAGCTTCAACCCCAAATAGCAAGTTTTTTTTCGTAAGCTAAGTGTTTTCAGATCAGCTATAAAGCAGAAGCAGACCAGACTGAGCAGGCCTTCTCTAATTTGAAGCAGTTCTGTTGTTCAGAGTTTGTTCGATGTTACAATAAAACAAAAGCAATTACTTTTACTATACCTCCCTCCCAGCCAGGACAGAAGTGTTTAAAAACATCTTTACATCTTTTACATCTTTACACATCAAGCTCAGCATAGAACTTCCACTACAAAGTAGTCTTTTATTATATTTTGTTTGTCAAAAAACATCAGTTGGTTGGGTCCCCCATGAAGATTAAGTCAATGAGAAGAATAAGGGACTACATTTTGCCATATCATTTTCAAAATTGATATGGGAAATCTGAAATATGGAAGCTGTTTCGTAATGAATTCTGCTACAAGTAGACATTCTGTAATACTATGGGGTAGAAATACTACCTCTTATGGAAAGAGAAGGGTCTAAGATTTTAAAGTTGTAATATGGAAAAAGAAAAAAAGAAAAAACATGGGTAATTTCTAGAGCTTTTGTAATTTCCAGGGCCAGTAGATAGAAACATTAATTATATTAAAGATACTTGCTTTACGTGGAAAATTTCCAGAATAAACTCACTAATAAATCTAAGACTTTCCCCCGACTCCCATCTTTTCTGACATTAGGTGCATCAATTGATTTGAGACAGTACAAAGATTTCATGATCATTCATCTCAAACTTATTTGTACAGCTGTTGCCAATAAATAATAAAAGATGAATGTAAAGAAAAAAACTATAACACAATGAGTGCATTTATGTGCAGTGTGCATATCTCAAAGAGTTATCATAGATGCTACACAATCCCAATACGCAACAAACCCAACACTACTCAAATTACAGAAATTACATGCAATCACCATCCTTATCTTCATGCTATGCCCAAGCACACTGTGAAGGACAGAAATAGACTAGGTTTCATACAATGTTTCTTCCTTGCTCAAGTGGATTAAAAAGAATGGATTTCAATTCCAATAACAGAAAATATTGGAGTATTGATTCCTTCAATTTTTAAACTGGAAGGAACTTCCATTTTGATGCCTTCTTTGTTGACAGTTTAAGTGGTTAAAGTTAAAGTTAAGTTAAGTCCAGGCAATGACATCACACATGCAAAACAAGTTCAAGGAAAAAACCCACAAGCATTTCAGAAAACATTAAAAGACATTTAGCTTGTAATAGTAAAATTCTTAACAGCAGGCACTTACTAAGAGATAATGTCCTCAGTGGTTAATGGTCCAAGATGCAGCTGAGGACCATTAACTCCTCCCCACTGGTCATTAACTGGCAAAAGAACAAGAATCCAACTGTGATTAAGAATCATTCATTTAGCTCTTTGGATACTAAGTCACCTTTTTCACAGCCAAACATTAAAACACAAGGAATTTAGCTTTTCTGTTTCTTCAATTAAAGTTTAAAGAAAGGAGAATCACCATTCATAAAGAATCATCATCATTAAACTGTCAACATTTGCAGCTCACCAAAATAAACTTCCTGCCTGATATATCCAGGGCAGTATTATCATAGGATCATAGGCTTGAAAAGGACTTCTGGATGTCATCTAGCCCACCTTCCTATTCCAAACCCTAGTTCAAAAACTAGACTGATTTTCTCAGGGCCTTGTCCAGTCAAGTTTTTAAAACCTTCAAGGGTTCACAGCCTCTCCCGACTACCTGTTCAGAGTCATTGCCCCCTCTCATTATAAAGCTTTTTTTATTCCTTAGAATGTGCATTTCAGTTGCCCCCTTATAGAACAACAACAGAAAACCCACTTTCATCCACTTTTATTCCTGTTTCAATAAAAGGTTGAATGAACAGTCACAAGTTAAATAAGATTAAGCAATGTTGAATGATAGATGAACAAGTTTACATCTTGACTCAGTCAGATACAGCACTAATGCTCACCAGACTTCCCACCCTTCATGGCGCGGTGGGTACGTTTCACTGATGTGTAATGAACCCGCACTAACTCCATGAAATACCATCAGGTCATCCCTTCATCCTCCTCCTCACTCACTCCTCCACCACCACCTTTCCCCCCCCCCCCCCCCCCCCCCCCCCCCCCCCCCCCCCCCAGCCGCTTCTTTTTGCCAGCATAACATTTTGGTCAGGAAGTCAAGTCAGAGAAGTGACCAGGTTAAAACTATTCATCTGAGAGACAGGTAAACTTTTGGGGAATGTGATGATTGCAGCCTGAAGTAACTGCGAAACTGCAGTCCTGCCCTATATGTCCTTCAATACTGGACTGAACCTCCTTGCACACAAAATGTGCTCTAACCTGATTCACGGTCTCTCAGTACTATTGCAGTATAATAAATATAATATTGTATCATGTTTTAAAAGTAGCATGTAGATTTACTTTATATATAACAATGACCACCATCCTTCTAAATATTCTCATTACTTCCAGGCACTAATTGGAAGGAGGTGCTAGGCTACATTTCTGAGATTTTGGTCATTCTCTACATCATAAAGTAAAATTTTCAATTTGACTTTGAACAGGGACAGACCAAAAGTTAGCATAAGCACTGAAGTTTTAGGTGTCTGTTAAAAGAGATTCTTATATACCATCTCCAAACCAATTTGTTTTGTTTACAGTTCTGATCAAATGATTTTGGAAAAAAGTAACCGTGTCATTTGCACATATATTTTCCTTTTCTGCCTTCTGAGATACAACTGTTTACTTCAGTGTCCAAATCAAGTTTATGGTAATGTATACTGCCAATGTCTTAGAGCCAAAATAACTGAGGAAAAGAAAGATGTTTCATTTGCAAAATGCATCAACAGGATTGCCAATGAAATTCTGACTACAGACTGTTCATATTGGTGATGATGTAGGAAGTGGAATGAACACAGCTTGAATTTCAGATAAATCACTGGGTATGCCATGTGGGCTGTTAGAAAACTCTTGCTTTGACTTATTAACTGAGCACATCTGATCTGGAAGCTTCAACAGAAAATAAATATGGAGCATCAAGATGTCATTTTCACAGAAATACTTTTCCAACCGTGCTTTACATGTTTTTTTTACAGACATGCTGTTGTTTCTTCTTTTTATTCTGTTTTATTGTATGTTATTGTATGTATTGTATTTTCTCCTAAAAGTAGTTTCCCCATTTATGCAATATGAAGAAAAAAAAAGAAGGTAAGTCTGCAGCAGATAGAGCATATTCAGCCTTTCCTGTTCAGCATATTCCCTTATGTATGGAACCCTTCAGTACTTGCTGCTCAGAGAGGTTGGAGGTACCAGGATTGTAGACACATAAGATGCTCCATGTGTGCTGAGCCATGCAATCATGTTAGCACAGTGCTAAGCCTGAGCTACAATGCCTTTTCTTTCAGCAGAGCTTATTAACTTGACTTTAACATCACATTAATTAAAGTCATATGCCTTTTGGTCAAATCAGAACAGGAGCAGAACTAGTTTCCAGCTGCTTGCAACACACTATGACAATGCATTCATTAAAGTCTTTGTTAGAACAATTAGCTGGAAGGTAGGAGACATGTATTCCAGCTCCAGTTAGCACAGAAATATAATTAGTTCAAATACAATTAATGAGACTTACCCAAAGGCGCATCTTCAAGCATATGGAGAAGCTTGCAAACAGAAACTGAGGTGCCTCTAGACTTTGTGCATTTCCTCAGGTAGACAGCAACCACTCAAGGATTTATAGAATCATAGAATCATAGAATAGTTTGGCTTGGAAGGGACCTCATCTAGATCATCTAGTCCAACCCCCCTGCCATGGGCAGGGACATCTTCAACTAGATCAGGTTGCTCAGAGCACCGTCCAACCTGACCTTGAATGTTTCCAGGGATGGGGCATCCACCACCTCTCTGGGAAACCTGTCCCACTGTTTCACCACCCTCAGCATAAAAAATTTCTTCCTTATATCTAGTCTAAATCTACCCCCCTTTAGTTTAAAGCCATTCCCCCTTGTCCTGTCGCAACAGGCCCTGCTAAAAAGTTTGCCACCATCTTTTTTATAAGCCCCCTTTAAGTACTGA
>NW_008795885.1:7491076-7535604 GCF_000699145.1 Aptenodytes forsteri | reverse complement strand
TGCTCTTGAGCTTCACATTCCCCACCAGCCCCTCCTTGTTGGTGAGAACAAGGTCCAGCATAGCACTTCTCCTTGTTGGCTCCTCTACCACCTGGAGAAGGAAGTTATCATCGACGTATTCCAGGAACCTCCTGGATTGCTTATGCCCTGTCGTGTTGACCCTCCACCAGGTATCAGGGTAGTTGAAGTCCCCCATGAGGACCGGGGCTTGTGAGCGTGAGGCTGCTCCTATCTGTCTATAGAGGGCCTCATCCGCTCGGTCTTCCTGGTCATTTCAAGAATCTAAAATTTGGACCTCTGTCCCAAACACAACTTTCTTCCTGTAGGTCCTACCTCTGGTTCAGTGTTATCAGCCTTGCACAGATATTGCACTCCTCTCAGACTGAATGTGTGTGGTTGCCCATGGGTGCTGAATGGCTTTCTGAAATGGGCAAAGGTTTTTCTGAATTACACCAATGATTAAAGCCATTATGGCAATACAAAAACTGCTCTCATGTTTTTATTGATTTTCCTAAACTAAAGAGGAAGTGAATATTTGAATCAGTGAGCCTTCTGGTAGATGTGATATGCAAAACTGGCATGAAAGCCTGAAAATTAAAACAGATCCATCACTGTGACCCAAGACAAAGACAGACCCATGGCTGCCCCCAACAATACTGAAAGCCCAGATAATACTTCCACAAGTGGATCATGAGATAACTGGGTGAGTTTCACAGTAAAGCCCAATACCAAGCAAAAATATTTCCATAATACCCAGAGGTTGTTCTAGCCATTCACTAGCTTGACACATTTGCAGTATCCTGAAGATAAAATCAGGAGATTATAAAAGATATAAGAGGGAGGAACTAAGTAAAGGGCAAAAACCCCAGCCTATGCACGTAAAGGATGGAGTGGCTCATCTCACTGTTTTGAATGCAGCAGGAACAGCTACAGATTTGTACTTTCTTGACGCCTTAAGGCCTATTATTGCGACCTCAACAATCATTTTAATGGGATACAACTCTGAAAACAAAAAGGTATAGTACCCTATAAAAGGTGTTTGTAGCCTGTCACCAGCAGATTTATTTTAACTTTTAGCATATATTTCCAGTGCTCAAAGTCACATTTTTTAAGAGCTACAATTTAAGAAAAGATAAGTTTTCTATCTGTTGTCCCAAGACCTGAAATAGGCTAACCAGGTACCTGGCATGCTGAAAGATTTACTATTTTCTTTAAAATTAATTTCAATATTATGTAAAAAAATATAGTATAGCATAGGACTTGTGCTCACTAAATTTCTATACCGATGGACCTTTCAAAAATTCAACCTCCCTGCAGCTGACATGGCGTGTTTCAGATTTTACTCCTTTTTAGTCTGTGAAAAAAACAAACCTAACCTTGTAAGAAGCTTTATAGGGCTAGGACACTCCATGAGAACTCACAGGAAAATTTAAACCCACGGATTGGAGGCTAATACTGTAGAAGGGAAAGGGCATTTTGTACAGACATACAATTCTTTAAAAAACAGGCTCTGCAGCAGTTTTAAAAGTGTTAAAGAAGGTCATCATCATCATCATCATCCCTTTCCCTCTGCAGAGAGAACAAGAAGATTTAATGGTTACTGGTGTATTGCTCTGCATCAGATGCTGACAGTTACAATTTTACTTTCATTTTAATTTTCTGCTACCAATATGCTGACCTCAGCGAATGAATTTGCTGCTTGAAGAAATAAACTCCCATTAGGGACATAATTTTAAGAGAGCAGCAACTGCTTATACTTGTATTGTTAGATCATGTAGTCACTGCAATGTAGTTAATACAATAATTTATAAGCATATGGGTGGGAGGGGAAGAAGGGGACCTCAGTGCCCCATTTTATCTATCTATCTCAATTACTCTTTCTTTCCTAATATCCTTTCTGAAAAGAAGTTACTCACTTAAGAACAACTACACATGGCTCCCTGTGACAACAACAAATAAACACTTAAAATGACAGATAGGAGAATCACAGAAGGCTCTGCTTTTTAATGCAAGCTGAAGTTTAGGATCCCCTGAGGACGTCTACATTGAAGACTTCTATTCACCTAAAGTTGCCTGAACAAGCGTAAAAGCTGAAATGTTGGATAAATTAGTCCATGCAGGAGCTTCTACCTTCAGCATTTAAAATGGAGCTCAGGTACCTCTAAATTTTGCTGCAGTTGGACATATAGATGCCCTTCAGGTATCTCATTAAGCAGCCTTATTTTTCAGACTGCTGAGGACACAAAACTTTCAGTGGAGCTTTCCCTGGACACTCTGAAGACTCTCCACAATGAAACACATGGCTCCTTCTAGCAATGCTCATGTTAAAATGTGTAATATGCTGGCCTCCTAATAATGTTCTCTTACCACCTCTAAGTGATGTTATGCAGTATGCTAAAAGGACTTTATTGTTCAGGCAAATACTAATATATCCTAATCAGTACATCTTTCTAATGGTTTTGCTTCTTTATATCAAAAAGTAACGAATGCTCCCCATTTTTAATTCCATATAGAATGATGTAAATCAAATTTTAAAATGGAAATGAAAGGAAAATATTTTGTCTGCCATAAATAATGTGAAAAAGTTACAAGATAAAACTAGTAACCATCACCTTGTACTTTATTAATTTCAATAGGAAAGTGAAGGACAACAAAATATATAATGAATGCACCAAGATATCTATGCAAACAGCTATGGAGTTCACAGGCAAATGAAATACCTTTCAAAGTAAGTCTGAATCTATTCAAAGAATACAGTTTTACAAATGAGACACTATAGGCCATTCACTGTGTGTATAAAAAGATTTCACACTTCTTCCACTGAGCACATAGTGACAGCATTGAGCCCTGCTGAGCCCAGATCAGTTGGTTCTGCTGGTGATTTAAAAACCACAGTATATGCAGAGACTGTATATATATATAAACAAACTACACAAACCAACAAATGGAAGAATTAACTAGATCACTTCTATCGGTCTAGTTTAGTTTGTCAGTTCTTCAGAAAGAGGCAAATTTAATCACTGTGCCCGTACCAACTTTAATATTGCCAATTATGTACGCAAGGGATATCATGTTGAATTGCACTTATTTCAGTATCAAATGCCACCATAAGACAATGCACAAAACGCAAACTTCCCCCAAACACTGAAATTGCAGAGTAAGTTCCAAAAGGCACATTAATATGCAATTAAATATATGCAAGGTACTACATAGAATGTCCACTCAAACCTATTGCATAAGTTTTTTCCAGATTTATGCCTGCAGCAATTTCATCTCTTCTTTCTAAGGCTTCTCCTGAAATTGACTTCATGGTACAATAACCTTCATTAACAAATAGCATATAAGAATATATTCTAGCTGAGTAGGAAACACCGCTAGCACAAAGCTATTTGAATGTAAAAACACCTAACTGAAATGTGCACAGATCTTTTTCCCTGTTTATTCAATTATATTATCCTGGGAATATACCTCTTGATTGGTTCATATTCTATTCTTAAATAACTTTAATTTCCATGGCCACTCAGTACTTTGATTAAGTAATAATGTGCTAAAACTGATGCATTTCCAACTCTCCATTATTTATATAGCTTTTGTATGTAGCTACACAATATATCTTACTTCTAGCATTCAGGACAGATGTTCTACTGGATCAAATTCTACCCAGTCCACATTGATTTCCATCACATTTCATTGTCAACAAACTGTTGCTCTGTAGCTTAAGGGCTTCAACATGCACATCATATCATCCCATTACATGATACACTTTCTGGCCCAGCAGTGATAATCTTCATAAATATTTCACGCAGTTATCATAGCAACTGCTCATTACGGGTTTTGAGTTTTACAGAAATTTTTGTTAGAGGTCCCCATGCTGTTCCAAGCAGTTATATGTTTGTTATTTTAATTAAAAGGGGAGGGAAAAAAAGCAAAGTTTATTTCTCAATTAATGCAGGCAGCCTGCAGCAACAGCCATCTTACATGTTACAAGCACTATTGCACAAAAAATAACCCCAAAAAAAAACCCAAAAAACCAAACCAGAAAAAAAACAACACACAACTGTGCATAGCAAAGAATACAAAGGAATTCAAAGCTCAATCACGTTAGTAAGTGGAACCGTTATTTAACAACAGTGTGCATTCCACACATCTGTATCATCCCAAATGCATCCATTACAGCAATCCATTTAGAACATCATGATTCTGAACTGACTTACAAAAGCTTTAAAATTACTTTAAATCAAGTGCATCTTTAGCACAGCATGCACATTGTACAAGTTCAAAGGGAAAAAAAAGAAAATCAAAATACTTAGCATCTACCACTGATTGGCTGAATTCTTGCCCATCTTACCTGCTTGGTCAGAAGACTAAGCTACTTGACTGTTGCACTGAAGTTTTTTTACACAGCATGTTCGGATAGCATTTTTTTTCTCCAGTAGACCACTTAACACTGAGTTGTTTGAGTGAAATGCAGGAAACCCCAGAAAACATGTATTGTTTCCTTTTCACACATAATCTCAACTTTTTTTTCAGTTTGCATGCCTTGAAACAAAAAAAAAAAAACCAAACTGATATGTAACACAGGAAAACTTTTATTGCATTAGTCAATATCCCTCCAGTTAGTTTGAGGACTGCTCACTGGCAACTGTGTAAAGCACTTCAAAGTTTGCATGGGAGACCAAGTAACAACATACGCAAAACTCTTGAGTAGCTTCTTAGACTGACTGGGCTAAGAAATTTAGTCCTCTTCATTGCCTTAATGCCTGACTCTTACTGTTAAACAGGAGGAAAATTTCATTAGAATTGGGTAATTTTTAAACTTACCAAAGCTGAGGCACTTGTCAGTTCTCTTCACATGCATAGCCTCAAATTTTTGAAAAATAAAGAAAAAGCTAAACAAAATATCTGTTTAACTATTCCCTGGACTGTAGCATCAGTATTCAAAACCTGTCCGATATACTTCAGCTTATTAACATAGGAGGCAAGAAAACAGAGTGCTTTTTGTAATATACCGATAAAAAAATTCTAACTCCAAAAGGCTCTGGGGTAGACTTTCCATAAGAGCTCAAGTATTCGAGAAAACAGAAATGCCCCAAAAGGTTGTAACAAGTCCTACTCACAAATGCAGGAAGATCCATAAAGTAGGAAAGATTTACTCACACAGGAACTGAATTAATAACATCTAATTGCTTTTGCAATTGTTTTTAATAACTTTGTCTTTCCTATGGGCTCCATGCTTTAAATGAGAGCATATGTTTGTCTGAAGGTGTGAACAGGATGAGAAAACCATTTCATGGTAGGAGCCACTGCCTAAGTAGCTCACAGAGTTGCTTATATCCCTTTCCTTACAAACATTTATGCATCTGCTCAGCTCAAAATCTATGGATACTTTGAGGGAACTGCCCACATGATTAAAGTTAAATATTTGCACACAGAGTGGTAGCATCAAAACACCAGGCAAGACCTTTTCCACCTATTCCAGTGAACTGGGTGCGCAAGAGACAGTTCTTCAATAGTAAGTGCTAAGTAATGGTAAAAATGGTACCTGTGTGAAGTCAGAGCCCTGTATAAATTAAAACTAAGTTAATCTGAAATTTGTGTTATCTTGAAGATTTTTAAATATAAAAATAATTGCCTGGATTACTCCCAGCATTGGTTTAAACCAGAAAACTTCATTTTGTTCTCCACTTCTTAGGGAACCATTTTAAAAGAATAAAGTTGCTTTTTAGAGGGTTTTTAAAATTCTCTTTTTCTGGGGAAACAATCAGGGTAGGACAAGAGCAGAGAGGTATATGGTCACACAAGAAAGTAAACAAAAACTATATCTAAGTGAAAGGAAAGCAAAGGATTTTACAACTGGAAATCTGATCAATGAGCTTGGATCAGCTAAGCCCATTTTCCTGTGGACTTGTCCTACATCCTTGGCACAGCTCCCAGCCTTCCCAGCACTGCCTCGCTGGGCATCTACAAGCAGCAGTTTTTCTCCTCCAGTTTTACATGCAATCACCTGGCTGACCTCTAGCTGTAAAAAAAGGCAGATGGCTGAGTTATAACTTTCTTCAGTGGATGGCACCCAGCTATCCAATCTGATGAAGTTTGATGAACTTTTATGGAAGTTTCACATATTTGTGTCTTCTGTGTCTGTCAAATTTGGTACAGATTCACTCACAGCCAAAAAATTCTCAAGGAGGACATGGAGGAGATCTTAAGCAAGAAGGGAACTGACAAGAATAGGTCATACTTGTCTTGTTTTCTTAGGAGGTTAAGCTAAAGAGATTCCTCATTGCAGTGTTGTTTCAAATGATGGGACACCCAAAGAAAAGCAGAGCCATGCTCAAGAGAATGTTGTTAAAAATCAAACCCAGCTAGTTGGAAAGGAAACATTGGCATATTATCTGGTAAGCAAAAATCACAAAAATTAGACTAGCATATCCGTATGAAAGACACAGCCTTACAAGAGGGTAAATAATTTTTACAGCATCAGAAAGTTGAACTTCTTTAAATTGCATACAATGTATCTTTTTTCTTCTAGCTATCCTACCACATATTGTAATGTGAACACAGTACCGGATTTGTTTCCAGGGTTTGCTTCCTGGAGGTCATGCCCCTATGCAGTCAACCACTGTACATCCTTGTGTTCTCATAGGCACAAATAACTGATTTACAAAGCATCTCAAATGAAGGTCGTTCACTTTGACTACAATGAAATACAATAGCAATGTAATCTTCTTCATCTCCTGTATGAATTTCCTTCCATGTGTCACACTTTCAGCCTTGATTTCTCTTGTCTCATTTCATGTCTCCTGTTATAGCTGTTTTAGTATGTTTATTTGCCAATATCTTGATGGAACTGCTTCAGTTCACTTATTGCAGGTAACTACTTCAGTGTTTTGGAGCCTCCATTATCTGTAGCCTGACAGTTTGCCATTCGAAGGAATGGCAACAGATGCCTGAGAAAAGCAAAGTGCAAAGGTGGACATGTGGATTTGCATTAATTGGCAGGCCTTTCCTAATCGATGAAACCAATCTCTACATCTAGCCAATTAAAACATGACAAGTGAGACATTTTTAAACCATGAGTAGGTAGGAAAAAACTTCTGAGAAACACCAATTTTCTCTCTCCAGCTTGCATTTCTGTCATAGCTCAGTCATTTCTTACAAGGTTTATAGGTTACTAAAGCCTTTCAATTTTGTGACACCAACTTCCTCCAGCTGGATATATAGTTAAGTGCATCAAATATTAAACAATTGTCTTGCAATTTGTCTAAGCACCCTGATTCCCTTTAAATAAATAGCAAAACCTTCACTGTCTTCAGACCAACTGACCGTACTTTATGATTTTGTTTTTATTTCCAAACAAGTTAAGTATTTCCTCACTTTGCTCCTTTAAAGACAATCTCAGAGCAAAATACGGGGGTCAAAACAGGTCTCAAGTTAGCCCAGCCAGTATTAGAAGTTCCTGAATAATTTGGAGGAAATGACAATCTCCATACTCAGCTTGGATTTTATTTTCCTGGTTTATACTTCACCTCTGCCCAAGAGCTTCAATTCATGCTAAAAATTCATATATTCAATATGAATGCTTAAAGATTAATAATGATCAGAAAAAACTTTGCATGTGCCCCTGGGACTCCCATTTTCTGCATTTACAAAGGTATTCTGTAGACTGGAGAGGAATAGGTGTTTTATAACCAGTTACCAGCACTCACATCATGCAGATATTGAAATGCATATGCAGGAGTAGGCAGCCCAAATTCATAAGACTCCTTTGTATAGCAGACTTGCTCTTCTGGGTATATTTGCCATGGGAGCAGCACACAAATAAGGTATTCCAGCTTTTTTGCATCATTTATTACCAAGATTCATGGTCTCCCTCCGCATTTTTGTAAAGCTTCTCTAATCTAACACTGACCCTTGTTGCCTGGGGATTTCTGTCTTTGGGGAAAAAGAAACACAAGAACCCATACAAAAATAGAGTTGCATAGAGTGCTGCACAGACACATCATAAAAAGAAAAGAAATCATAAGCAGGCATATTCATGTATTTACCACAAGAAGAAAGTCACTGCCACTGCAAAAACAGAAATCAAGCTGACAAAAGACACCAGTCACGATTCCATTAACAGAATATTTTTGCAAAAGCTGCGTATTTTCTGCTCTGCATTCTAAAGACCCATAATGTTCCAACCAAAAAAAAGAAAATCTGACTTTTGTGAGCAGAAACAGAGCCATCTGCTGGCAAAAAAAAACCAAAACAACAAACAAACAAACAAACAAAAACAAGTCATACATTTAATCACAACTGTATGTTGTGCTACTGTAACAAAAGATTACGGAAGTATTTCACACTCATTCATTCCCAAACTGAACTATTACTCAACCCACAACCCTTTTGAAGACTTTCAGACCTAAAAGGTGCTTTTTCAGTAATTTTCTTACATTTGTTTACACCTGATCTACCTTTAACATGTTTTAGACCAGGAAGCAGTGCAAGGCCCACTGTCACCACCTCAGTAATGGTCAGCAACTGAACTTCAAATATGTAAAAACAGCTAGCAAGCTGCAGCATTCCTAAGGTTCCCATGTTTCTGTCCATAATATATAGTAGACATACTTTGGTCTACTCTGTTTACAACCAATCCATTTCAGGTCATTTTGTTCAGATACCTCTAATCATGTGCAAAGAGACTCTGCAAGCAAGGTATGTATACACAATACTTTATACTTTTAAGTAATGATATGTATGGTAGCTACATGCAAAATAAAATTCAGATTTTCCCCTTTCTCAATATTCATGAAGCCAGGAAGAATGTTCTCTTGCCATTGCAATGGATTTCAATCTTAAGCTATTCACTTTAGAGAAGTGCTCAAATACAAAGAATTAGCTCATTTTAACAGGGGCTCCAAGCTTCCACTCTCCAAACAGAGCTTGAGATTACCTTATCATCATCCTTCCTCTGCAGAAGAGAGAAATGCAGTCTTGATTTTGAGATAAAAGAACACACAATGACAAAGAAAGTTTAGATCAGAAGTTTAGTCTCAACTGTAACAGCTAATTACTGTCGCTCCCTTGTAAGATTCCTGGAATCCTACGGATTTACCAAGCAGAGGCTCCAATAAAGTTTTGGAGACTTTATTTGCACTAGCCATGCAGAGCAATATACTTAGGTTTAGAAGCTCACTTCTGGCTCCCAGATGAATTAAAACTTTTGCTCAATTACAATGTTTAGTTGGACAGCCTCATTTGCACTAGGATTTGTTTCTAAAAATAATCATGCTAGTTAGAAGAAGCAACTTTCAAAAACTTTTAAATCATCTTTATTTTGGAAAATACTTGAGATTCTTCTTAAACCACAAATCTGTGGTAGTTAATACAACCTCAAAGACATGAGTCCATGAATTTAGCAGTCCAAGCACTCTAAACAGTAGTTCACAGAGCATGTACAAATCACAGAAGACTGTCAACTGATGTTTGAAATATTTTATCACTGTTAGCATGAAAAGAACTAATATCACCCAGTGAGACATACACACAGTATTAGCTGCTAAATGTTGCTTAATCATAGAATCATAGAATCATTAAGGTTGGAAAAGACCTCTAAGATCATCTAGTCCAACTGTCGACCCAACACCACCAGGCCCACTAAACCATGTCCCTAAGCACCTCATCTACACGTCTTTTAAATACCTCCAGGGATGGTGACTCCACCACTTCCCTGGGCAGCCTGTTCCAATGTTTAACCACAGTAAATAAATTTTTCCTCATGTCCAATCTAAACCTCCCCTGGCGCAACTTGACGCCATTTCCTCTCATCCTAGATGCAAGATACAAGCTGATATTAAAAAAAAAACAACCAAACAAAAAACCTAACAACAAAACCCAAAAAAAGAAACCAAAGGACACTTTGCAAGAAAAGACAAGTCTTCCCTTGCAAGAATCCATATAGCAGTTACACATCATATGGTGAATGGGACAAAGGCTGTGGGGGTGAAAAGCGGCACGGACTCCGGCAGGCACGGCAACCAAGACCTTTGCTTGCTTTTTGTTAGCATCTTTTATAGCAAGCAGAAGTGTACACGCGCTACCTGCAGCTTGCAGATAGGTTATAGCCTTGTGTTCACGCGCATCTATGCTCTAGCAGATTGGCTCGTTCTTCCTGATCATGCGAAATGCCTTCATGGCCTTTATCTTGTTTTTCTCCTTCCAGCTCCGTTATTTTCTGCTTATGTGCCTTGTCATGCCAGGTGGTACAGTGTTTGCTCATTAAAATCAAACTCAGGAATGTCCGTTAGTGAGATTCCCATCCCCACAAAAGGCCACACTGAGGAGCATCTCACAGAAACACAGAACCGTTTAGGTTGGAAGGGTCTGCTTGAGATCATCTAGTCCAACCACCCTGCTCAAGGAAGGTCAGCCAGAAGAGGTTATTCAGGACCATGTCCAGTCAGGTTTTAAACATCTCCAAGAATGGTGACTCCACAACTCAGGCAACCTGTTCCAATGTTTCACCACCTTCACAGTTAAAAAAAAAAAAAGGTTTTTTGTGTTCAGATGGAACTTCATGTGTTTCAGTTTGTGCCCACTGTCTCTTTTCCAGGCAGCTGGGCATTAATAAGAAGAGTCTGGCTTTCCCCTCTTCAAGGCTCAGATCCCCCTGAGCCTTCTCTTTTCCTGGCTGAAGACAGCTTCCCCAGCTCTCTCAGTATGAAGGATACTCCAGTCCTTGATCATCTTTGTAGCCCTGCACCACACTCCCTCCAGTAAGTCTGTAATGCTCTTGTTTTGGAGAGCCCAGAACTGGACACAGTACTCCAGGTGTGTCCTCACCAGTCCTGAATAGAGGGGAAGGATCACCTCTCCTCATCTGCTGGCAATACTTTGCCTAATGCAGCCCAGGATGCTATTGGCCTTTTTTAAAGAAAGGGTGTATTGCTGCCTTGTGGTCAACTTGTCCACCATAAACCCAAGGGCCTTCTCTGAAGAGCTTGCTTTCCAGCTGGATGGCCCCCTGCATGTTACTGGTGCGTGGGGTTATTTGTCCCTAGGTGCGCAGGTCTTTGCACTTCCCCTTGTTGAACTTCATGAGGTTCCCATTTCTCCATCTTGTCAAGGTCCCGCTGGATGGCAGCACAACCATCTGGTCTATCAGCCACTCATCCAGAGCACAATCTACTCCATCATTCAGGTCATTAATGGAGAAGCTGACCTGGACTGGCCCCAGTATTGATCTGTGGGGTACAGCACTAGTGACTTGACTCAAACTGGGCTTTGTGCTTTGACCCTCTGGGCCCAGTCATTTGGGCAGTTTTTAATTCACCCTCCTTGTCCAAACACCTAATACACACTTGTTCAGCTTGTCTGTGATGTTTACCTTTAGTTAGTAAAACCTTTGACACAACATCTACTGCTCTCCACTATCTATTGCTATATCTATTAATTTAACATTGCTATGACACAAGGTAAATGGGTAAACTTGCCCAGTTCTAAATATTTGGTCTCTCTTCTAATCATTGTGCTGCTCCTCCTAAACTAGAGAGGGTAATATTTAACAAGTCATAGGCTAGATTATAAATTGCAACAGCCTTTAGCCTTAACTGTAATGTTACACCATGGCAAAACTTCCTTCCTTCTCCACCCAAATAACCACTCTAGTGTAACTAAGTGCACTGATAACTTCTTCAGAAGAGGAAGCTCCTGTTGCTCTGCCCCACAAGTTTTGTAATCTGTGCAATCACATTAAGCAGCAGAAACTGTAAACTATGATCTCACAGGCTAAGACAGAACAAGAGAAGCAAGTTTACCAGTTTAGCTACCATGCTGCATGTCTTTACTATGAAAAAGTGATTTGCTATACCCCACACAAACCATGTCAGGGCTGGAAACTGAATTCAGAGTCTTAGGCCATATTCCCAAACCTTATGGAAGATTTAGTTTTTTTCAAGGGAAGTTACCCACCTTGCTATGAGCCCATTTATCAGGAAATTATGTTATCAGGAGACATTCAACTAAACAGAGCAAGCATAAATTCAGTTGTTGTATTCTGCCCCTTTCGTCCTCTGCCTCAAAAGCCATGAAGTCTTTTGCGTTCAGGAGGTGTAGTCTATTTTGTTTCCTGAATAGTTCTTTCTAAATAGTTATAAAGGATCATCTTCTTGAGTTGTATACTTAACCTCTACCTAGTTTAACAGATGCATTTAAAGAGTTAGACGAAATATGACCCATATGCCACAGTCCTTTGCTGTAGCACTGGTTGAAAAATCTTGGTAGAGTCAATGACTAGAGTCCATGTAACCAGATGAAAAGGGCACACGCGGCTGCATAAGAGTGACACGCACAGCTAGTGCAACAGAAAGGAAGCTTACCTTGTGGCAGGTGCACCCACCCCAATAAAGACCGGGGGCATTAAGACTGCTGTGTCCTTACTTTTTGTGCCCTTACTTTCACGCCTTTAAGGTGGCAAGTGCTGACTGTCACGTACACACCTTGGGGCAGTAATTATGGCCACGTATACACCCCAGGTAAGGAGTAAGAAAGTCAAGGCCCTCAGACAATTAGAAATGACCATAGGGCAGATTCAACTAGGGTATAAATGGAGCCCCGTCAGAGTCGGTCCTCCGCAGAGCAGGGGGGCTGCAGTCAGGGACTCTCCCCTTGGGGCAGGGCGCCGCCCAAGGAAACTCCTCAAGGTTGAGAGTCCTCATCTTGTAGGTGAGTGACTGTGCACATTTTGGATCCTCCTTTCTAAAGCCGGCTGTGCAGTATTAATCCCTCATACACCATCCTGAACCTGTGGTTTACTGATGTTGTCAGTGTTGAACAATTTTGATGAGCCTCATTTCTAATTAGTTTTCTGCTAAACAATTTTGGTTTAAAGTTTATTTTTGAATCTATCACCTGCCTAATTTGATTTTGTGAGCCTCTGTGACATACATTAACAAAGTAAAGCAAGTGCAGACAATATCTTGCTCATTAAAAATTTCCAGTCAATATTGAATGATATTTCAGTAGCAGGCAATACAGTTTAATATCTGGTAAGAGTGGCTAATCTGTATAGCACATGCGTTGTGTTATACAGTTTTAACAGCATGCAGTGTATAAGTCAAAATGAACAATTAAAGCTGTATTTTCCTGCTTTTGATGCTTGCATACATATTTGTTGCTAGCTTTCAGCATTGTGTTTCTTGGAGTTGAGAAGCGTAGAACGTAGTCACTTAGAAATGACATAGCATACACAGAATTAGTAAGAAAATAGGTTTTATTTTCAAATTTTATAGATAAACATTAACAATGCCTAAAGCAAGCAGCTGGACAGCAACTTTCTGTATATATTCCAGATAGAAACTCAGGCACTTAAATTAACAAACATTTTGCTGTAACAAACTCAGCTATCCTATAATAACTATTTACATTTTTCTACAAATACTAAAAAGTGAACTTATGCCATTAAGATAACATGTAAAACTATTTTAAAACATGTCCATACTTGCACATTCCCAAAGTGTATCTACAGTCAAAATCCCCAACTAAGGCACTAGCCCAGATTATGTGCACATTAAAATAAGTCCATTTTAAACATCCACAGTTCCCTTTAATATACCAAGTTACTTGTTTTCTCCCACTACAGCCTCACTCAAGTATTACTTTATAAGCAGGGGGAAATGGGGCTCACAGTCAGCCCAGTTCAGCTCATTTTTCCTGTTTTTTTGATCGGACTATTCCACCTTGTTTCACTCAAGTTATAAGTTAGACATTTAAAATTAGACTGCGAATTTAAATGTCACTTTTTTGGATATACACAGTGGAATACTAAGAAGGATCTTTAGCAAGTTAGAGAACACTACACATTCACAAATATTTTAAGTTGTTCAAGAATTGAGTATGATCTTTTATATTTAGATAATGGTGTATAAGAACTTTGGTACAAGTGTTGTAGCAGTGCTTATTCTTATTGGTTTCTTTTGAAAGCCCCCAGTTTGCTCATGATTTATGTGTGTATAGCAGATACCATTTCTGAATCCTTTTGTGACAGGGCTGCACTTGCTGGTGGAGGCTTGTACAAACATACTGCCATGACCACAAAGATGATCGTGATGATTTTGCAAGCAGCACCTGAATGCAAAGAATAGAAGAGTCCTTGTTGCAGTCACCTTCAATAACAGATAAGAGTATTTCAGTCATTTATAAAGTTTCACATGGTGAGTTACGCTGTAAGACTTTTAAATCGATGCTATGAATTTCAGTGTATTTTACATGAACTGCAGAGGGCAGGTAAAGGCAGTCTTCCAACTGACTTCGGACCCCTCACCTGCCTGCCAGTTCTTGCTTGCAGCAGCTATTGCCATTACTTCAGTTCTGTATTTCTTCACCCCATTCTAATCTGAAGTGCAAGTCTTTCTTACTTCTTGTTTCAGTACTGTTCTTCATTGCATCAATATTCTCTTTGCCACAAACTAAAACGCCCCACATACAAACCTGTTAAGTATTCTCTCCTCAGCTACCTTAAAAGGTTGTTCCATTTACTCATCATCGGTACACAGTGGTGTTTGTGCAACTTGGGGGGGCAAGGAGAGGGGGAAAAGAGGAGGGATTCTATTTTATCACAAATATGCCTGAGAGATACTGAAACCTGAAGTTATGACTCCTGCTTTTTCAGTTTCAAGATTAGATGTTAGCAGTTCCGTTTATGCACTGTATCACAGTTGCTAGAAGACAGGACAACAGCAGTTATCACAGATGCAAGCTTAGCCTGCCTCCCCTCCCCCAGATATACCTCACACACTTGAAGGGAACAGATTATTAAACAAGTTGGGAAGAGTTTTGACTAGTGTTCAGAGAGATTTTCAAGATCTTGATATTAATTTAGGGAAAAGAACTGAAATATGACAAGAGGAGGAAAGGTCCTCAGACCTTCAGCTGTCAACAGACCAAGCCAGATAAGACTGAAATGTGTGCCATTCCCTTAAAATTTAGTAAATACAGTGTGACAATGAAGAAAGACCAAAGAGCAAAACTATTTTGTATTATTATTAAAAAAAGTTTCCTAGGTCATTTTTTAAGAGCCACTTAATGTGGTCTTGCTCTTACCATGCTATTTTGCTTTTTATTATGAAAAAAATAAAGTTTTTTTTTAAAAAAACACTGCTGCTAAAAAATAAAAGGTTAAGATTCTATTTTAAAATAATTCCCGTCTAGCAGTCAAGGTCAGTATATCTATTACCTTGTACATGTACTTAATATGAAGAAGTCACTTACTTATGCCCATCAGCAGATAAGCCATTCTTTCATTGTCATAAACCCAACAGGCTCCTTTAGTTTTACATTCATTAATACCCCACAGAGTACAACTGTTGTCTATAGCAACACCAAACAAAATTGGTCCAGGAATAGTACCTAAAAAAAACCACAGTAACATGTTAGAACGTTTGAGTTACTTGGAATAATCTTACCTGGTCTTAATGCATATAGTGAAATGCCAAGCTGGTGGGGAAGATAAAATGGGATAGCCACACACTAAACATTACATTTTAATCAAGCTCATAGGGCTCATTAAATAGCAAGTGTACCTCTTCCATTGCTCTCAATTAATAGGTAGGGTGCATAGTGTCAGTTAATTCTGTATACAGCTCTCACTTTACCAAGCAAGAAGTTTGTTCAAAGACTTCAGCTTCTCATTACTTCCTCGGTTTTCATTGGAAAAGAAAAATTTGATTAAAATTAGGGGAAAAACAGCTAATCAAGGAAGCAGGATTTTAACAGAAAGAAAAGAAGTCCCTTTCCTCAGATGATATACACTAACCTGTTCCAAATGCAGAGAACTAAAATATTAACATGTTCAATCACATAGAATTTATTAGATTTGTGTGATTTTTGTTACAACAGTGCTTTATAAAGCACAAGTGTTTTGCATCCAGGTATAGCCAATTTCATTATAAACACCCAAAGTACATCACTGCATGTCTACCTAACCTACTCAAGGCCTAAACTGTTCTTGAGCTAACAAGCAGCTATATCCTCACTACAGCTCTTCTGTCTAGGACCCCTGTGTGGTTCCTTCAGCCTACAGCATAAATATCTTGTCGGTAGTAATGCTGTTAGTCACTGCCTTCTTCAGCCACAGTCAGTACAGGCAGTGCAAAAAGTTCTCCTATCCTCTGCTCCACAAGAAAGTCAAGAGTTAAGACTCAGCCAGAGATATCTTAACTTTGAGTAAAATGAAACAGAGAAGCCCTCATACAACACTTTACACTACCTCACAGCTAATTTCTACCTGTGAGGATGTTTACTCTTGCTATGCTTTATTGGTAGAACGACTTAGATTAATTGGAGTTTGAATAGGTACAACAAAGCAGAACTCACACTGCTAGATATTTGATCTCAAATGGCAGGGAATGGCTGCAGTACTAAATATTGACATAAAAGTCTACTCGCTGACCAGGCCTTGACCCAGTCTTGAATTACACATGCCATTTAGAAAGTGTCTAAGACAAAAACAAGAGTTAAAAATATGCCTGAGAAAATTCAAATGAGTGGTTCAGAGAATACCTACATTTAGCTTTATGTTTTATTTAAGGTGATTCCCCTGTCTTACTGAGATCCTAGAGATACTTAGGTTTAGAATTTAAGTAGTAGATTTCCCACATCAAAACTCAGTAATTATTTATGTACAAGTGTCTACAATTTCAATAAAGGATAAAGTTAGAGGAATTGAAAGGGAAGAGAGAAGAGGGAAGACTCCACTTGTCCACTTTAAAATATACTGGCATGGCCAATAAGGATACAACTGTATGAGACGGTGTCACTTTCTTTTAACTTCTGGAACTTGGGATGTTAACTGCATGAAGCTGTTTTCTATTACATCACTTTTTCTTATCTCAACTTTCAGAATAGGCCTCCTTCTGGGGCAAGTGACAGCAGGTGCCTTTTGCTGATAGGATGACAGTTACCTGTATTTTGTTTATGCCGATAAGAACAAGAAAGGCTAAAATGAGCACGCATGCCCTATTTAAAGAGGAATTTGAATCCAGATGGCATCTGCCTTATAACAAGTGTATTCTATAAACCAATGACAGGCTGCTTCAAGCTCCTCTGAAAGCTTCTTAATGCATTATTTTTTTAAGTCTAGAAAAACATCAAATAAGTAGATTATTCAGAGGCAAGTGTTTCAACAAGAAAGTCATACCCAGTAGTCGTAGAAATACTGACTGTACTCCAAGAGCAAATGAGCGCTGTTTATCCGGCACACACCTGTAAACAAGATTTGCAGTTTAAGACTTGGTAAACAAGTTTTAACTGTTCCATTTCTCTGCTTTGTCTCTCAGTGAATATGCTTTGTCTTAATATACTCTTTAACCTGTTAATTGCAGAGGGTTTTAGAAATCCAGTGTGCAGAACAAGTAACCTAAGAACTTCAAGGTTCTTTTGAGGTGTTTTGACAAAAGATAGAAGCAACTCCTATAGCTCATCAAGGCATTTTAGATTGCTGTTTTGTTAAACTAGTTCAAAAATAAAAAGCTAGCTTACCAGCAGCACCCTGATATACTGTTGAACTTTTTTTCCCCACAGAACCACCAAGGATTTAAGGACAATGCTAGAACGCAATCCTGAGCTACTATTCCAAAAGAAACAATACACGAATTGAGACTAGGCTTCAGGACAGCACAAGGTGTTGTATTTCCCATAACCTTTACATACAGTCACCTGACCTTACAATTAATCAGTTCTGGCCTATGCTATACAAATCAATATATGATTTAACAACTAGCAGAATTTACCTCCTTACCTCCTACCCATTTCTTTCAGATACTTCTCTACCAACAAACATTTTTATCCTGCCAGTGTCTTAAAGATACTACCATAAAGATTAAATACAACCTAACTTAATTTATAGAATTGAGTTTCAGCAGTATTTTCTTTAATAAGCTGTATCATTGAAGAACTGTCAGTGCTAAAAAAAAAAAGACAGTATTTAAATATTCAGGAGTTATTCCCTCATTCTGGAGTATGTATTAGGATTAGCCATAGAAAAACATCCAAGATGAGCAGTTATCAGCAGTCACTGTTAGAATCCCTCTAGCCATAAGGCAAGTAGAGGAAGGTGAATGAGTTTTGCATAGTGTGGATTGTTATTTCTAGCACTAGAACACTGTCACAAACACATGGGTTTACACTCAAAGTTGAACAGAGTAGGCCCACTGAGTATCAGATATCAGAATACACTGTAGTAACTTACCTCACGTTTAACTATTTAAATTAGGTTTTGCACATTTAAACTGCTCTACAGTCCTCTCTTCCATAAACTGTTTCACCATTTCAGTTGAAGTGTACAAGGATTCAAAATGCCAAATGTTATTTCTTAGAATTATCTAAATAAAACTATGTCAGCTCAGTTTTGAATATAATGCAAAACTTCACATTATTTTATCCCCACACTAATATGACAAGCTGTTAATTCTAGATTTACACCAAGTCTGAAGAGGAGGCTACTACAAAGCACTGTTGCAGTGTATCACTCCCCTCTCCAACCCCCTGACTAGAAAGTTGGAAAAAGAGCATCTAACCACACCCTCCCAAAGCATCATGTGTATAGTGCACATATACCTACGCATCATGAACATTTTCCCTCTAGAAGTATTAGAGGTACAAGTCAGATTTCAACATAAAGTGAAACAGCTCTACTTTCAGAATGAGGACGATGTATCTAGCTTTCACGCATATGAGTTTCAGCGATTTTAAAGACAGTCAAACCGCTGGTTAACAGCCACATACATGCTGTCACTTTTTATATTAATGATTACCATACATACAACATCAGTATCATATGAAAGGTAGTCTACAGTTCTTGACAGACTACAATTTTGCAAGTCAGAACTCTGAACTGAGACAGGAAACAAAGGTTGAGAATATGAGACTGATTGCTATTTTGTTCTTTTCTTGGTACAATTTAAAATCCTGGCACTACCGATACACATACTAGTTGAATATTTTCTTCATCCAAGCACATAGCACATTTATGCCTTCTTGCTTTAACTAAAACAATCAGGAGTGCTCCCATAAGAGAGGGGTTTTGCTACAAGTAGGAAAGAATTTTTTTTTTTAATAGATTCAAACAGTATCTACTAACCAAATGTAATTACAGAGATGACAAACAGTGGTATGACTGTCTTCTGCTTCAAGTACTGCCTGCTTACTACACAAAGTACTACAACAGGAAATCCCTCACACATTGGTTTAAGTCCACATTCCAAAGAAAAACAAATTAGAGTATTTTACTGATCTGAGTTTTCACAAGAATGCTACCTACTTCTCAGCCCAAAAAAACATACCTGAGAATGGCCACAGTTGTTGGAGTAACAGCCATAAATGTAAAAACAACAGCAAAAAAGAAGAAGGTCAGGAATAAAGGTAAAAATTTGCATTGTGTTGGACATTTCCCAGGGACAGCTTCATAGAGAAAGTCTTCTGAACCATCTTCTCTTTTTGGTTTCCCAATACAGGAACAGTTGTGGTACATCTACAAATAATTTATAAAACAAAATTCAGCTCTAAGAATGACACTAAGTGGCACTAATATGGTGGATGTTAATTGGGTCTGCATCACACTGAATACAATAAACCCTGACTTTACAGTATGGGAAACCATCCATTTCCTGATAATCATATAACACTATAACCCTCATTTTTAAAACTGGCTCAGTAGAACTTGACTGATCCAGCTCACCTGAGCAAAAATTATTTTTGGTTTTGTGATCTAAAAAGACAGTGATAGTCTCTATTTTGTGTGGAGCAAGTTTTTAGGTACAAACATAAAAGACTTAAAAGTAAAGAAGATTTTAGAGTTAGACGAATGACCATATGCAGTATATAATATTATACAGAACCACCATCAGAATAAGCCTTGAAATGCTAACTTTTGCACCTGAATCTTGCTACGGATCAGTGAAGATAACACCAGTTACTGTATACAATTAAGAAAGGACAAGCTACAGTTGTTCAAAACAAGATTTTTTTTTGTATCAATATATATAGAGAGAGATAAAAAAAAATTAAAATATGTATTTTTCAAACAAATCACCTCTTTGAAAGTGTTAAACACCATGGAGGGCATCAAGGGTTGAAGGAAGGAAGGAAATGTCCCTTTTGTCTTTCCCCATATGAGACTGGTTTTATTTACAAAGTGTAACTTCTGAACAAAGGGTAGCCAAAAGCTTCAGTTCCCTTACAGCAGGCAATATCTTACATGGTTCTCAAAAGTCATTTTTGAGCAGGTAGTGTGGCTCAGCCTAACATAGAATATAAAAAGCCAGACAACTAGCAGAAAAATTTCAAAGAGAGCAATGGGTTTGAGCTGGCTTCAACCCACATATGCCTTTCCAACAACTAAGGGAGGCCCAGCATCATGACAGTGAGCATGCTATAGATACCAGTAACGGGAATCACACTGGTATTGTGACTGAACTGTGTATTGCAATTGCTATATTTCACTAAGCATAACTTGTATTTGTATTGTGTTTTCAGTATATTTTGTATCACTCTGCTAAATCAGAAATCCTGTGTAACATCAACTGTCATCAAATAAGTAAATTTGATATTAAACATTACACCCTCCACAAGTGGAATATCTAAAAGCACCTGTCAGAGAGTATTGGACTGTGACACATACCAACATTCATCCTACTTACACGTGTTTCCTAATCCACACCAATTTTTGCTGTAGTAACTACCACTTAGATTCAGAAATACTGCAATTTCCCGTCATACTAAGGGAAGAGTGTTTTTAGTACAGCATGCATTTTGCAGGAAACCAGAACAGACCATGTCATCTATCTTCATAGCATAGAGTACCTTTTTCATGTTGTTAAAAAGATGTGATGCACATCCCGCAAAACAGGGAGAAAAGTACTGGACTTCATCTCTGCCACAAACTGGGTAGTACATAGAGCGCAAACATCTGCAGTTAGCATTGCATGGCGCTGTTAAGTTATACAGCGTACCTGTTCTGAAAGGTAAAAGTTAATAGGCTTTTAATAAAGTAATTTAAAAACAGCAGATATGTAAATAAGTAATGCAGTATTTATAGGATAATAAATCTCAAAATATTCAATTCAGGTGATTTATGCACTTAATTGTTTAAAAATAAGCCATGTTCCTAGTAGTTACAACTCTAGAGGAAATTCCCATTTATTCTGTACCTAGTTATTTTTGTGCTATTATTACTTCCATAGATTATTCCTCCAATTTCCATTCACAAAACAGATGACGAAATTCTGTGTCCCAACCCTATTCTTATCTCCTCTCTCCCACACATTCTCCTACACTTGAATTTGTTCAGTTTACAGTTTAAAAAACAAGATTAGAACCAGAGTTCGGTGTTTCTTTTACTGATCATATTCTAAGATTTTTTTCCTGTTTTGGATTCAAGTCCAGTTGCAAGCCCATTGCATTTTTACTATTTTTAACACTGCTATGCAGACATCTAGATTGTTGCAGCACCAAGATGACCGCACAGGCTAAATGCGGAGTGCCATGACATACAAAGTCTTATCACACCCAAAAGGACCTTAAAGATTTTCTCTGGCTGTTTAGAGAATAACTAATGAAGAACAGAGTTAAATTAAACTCTTGCTTACTATAACTACTCTCAACTTAGGCATTCACTTCCAGTATAGGCCATAGTATGGTTGTATTTGAAGTAGTCCCACTACACTATTAGTATGAAAAATCAGTTTGGGATGTGGGGGGACCCTCTTAAGATATAACTGGAGATAATGAAAACACCCTTTGATTTTCTAACAGTAGTTCATGTAATAAGTAAAGAAGCTTCACAGGTTAAGAGTTCAGTCAGCTGAAACCAGGATACTGACACTGCCAGAAGTTTAAATACTGTACTGTAAACTGAAGGTTCCAGATTCATTACCTAAAAGGCAGGTTTCTTCAAGAGAATTTAAGAAGGTCACAAATACTAAGAGAAGAAATAATTTATCTAGGAATTAAGCTGATTACTTACATAGAATTCAAACTACACATGGAATATTAGGGACATCATAACTACCTACACACTTCATTTGGTTGTGGTACAGTTGAACCCTACTAAGTTACATTAGTTCATTCTTCATACATAGAAGAATCAAAGTTAGTTTGCTCTGGCTTAAAGCACTACAGTGCACCATAAGCAAATTCACTAATCACAGGTTTGTTCATACAGTGCCTTGTTAGCCTATGAGGCATGCCAAGCCTAGAAGTATTTAATCAATTCAATGGCAACATTTGTCCTGTTTACATGTGCAGACAATGTCTGTCTTCCCTGACCTACAAAGAGGCACTGAACCTTTAGTTATGCATGGTCAGAGAAATCTTAAAATACAAAAGAAATAGTTTAGTATATATACTTTCTTATGAAATGGAACTTCTTGTTCTAGCATCACTTTTCTAAAGAAGCCTAGTAGATGAGGCCATTAAATGGTCTTTAAAAGCTCTATAGGTTGGGTATTTTTTTCACATCAAAACAAAAAAAGGAGTCCCAAAGACTTGTGGGAATAAACAGTACTACAGAAATAGTCACTGCATTTCTATTCCTTTAAGTTTTCAAGGAAATACTGGGCAAAAGAATTTGGCAAAAACAATTCTTTTAAGTGTTTACTAGATGAAGTAAGCCACATTAGTTCTGCTTATAGCCTACCTTAGTAATAAACAGAGTTACCACAAACAAAATACTTTGTTCATTAACATATGAACTCAAAAGTGATCCTGTACTCATGTGGTTCTGGTACTAAACTTACAAAAGCTTTCCCCACCCCCCCACCTCAAGGCTATTCTTCAATAAAAAGAGAATGCTTGCCATGAATGATTTCTTCAAAACCTCCACAAAAATGAATCTGCATCAATTTCCAAGTCAACTCTCAGAGCACTCTCACGATTCATTCTTTCAGAAGCATTTGTTCAATGGCATAAGCAGTTAGACACTTGGCTATTCTTCCACAAGCTTATAAATTTGTTAAAGCTACTACTACATATTTTAGTTGCTTATTCCTTCACGGAAAGCAGTTTCAGAACTGGCACTATATTCATGCCACTAACTATCCTGATGCAGGTCACATGTCCAACAAACTATGGTCCAACATGTAACAGTGAATTAAATAAAACTGAACCATTTTTTATAATGGATACTGAGTGGAAAGAGTTATTTCAGGATTGGTTAACTCCAAATTGCTGTAGATAAGAGGTCTTCAGCAACAGTTGAACTACATAACTGCTGAAGTTACACAAAACTATTCAATACAAGTTAACTGCATTTAACTTAGGACGAAAATCAATTCAGCTGTACCTTTTGTCAGCTGCTTATTATCATAGGACCTGGTATAGAAATATGGATAGCTTCACATACTATTTTCTATACAACCTCTTCAGTATTCAGTTGCTACATACAGATTCTTTTGCTCAATATGTAACTACAAGCTTTCCACAACCAAAGTCTGCATCCTAGTTTTCACAGTTCTGAAGTGTCCACAGTAATATTACAGCTAGCATTTTTTCAGACCCTGAAGCAGTGCCATGTTTTAAGTGTCAAATGTCAACACTAGCCTTTGAATATACTATCAATTGATACAGCAAGTTGTAAAGATAGAAATCAGAATGAGTCGTAACTTGAGCTTTAAGGAATTTTTTTTCCCAGTCACCAGTGTATGAAGATTGGTTTATTCATTTTGTATGCCTTCTGGAAAAGGAAATACAAATGAATGGTTAAGGTATCATGGCATTAAATTTCTACTCTGTTAGAGAACTGGAAGCCTGACTGCCCTCAATCACTACTGCCTCCAAGCCCCCTGAATTTCTGTCCCATTAACCTAAGGTTATCTATTTTACTGTTTTCACATTTACTTGAATGAGACCTGAAAAATATCTGGTTAGTCTTTCATGTCACTCTTTGTATTTTGGGGAAAACCTTTAATATTTGTCAGTTATGTTTATGTTAATGATTCCCTTAAAGGACCTAGGAAAATTAGTAGCCTTCATATTCTGAGATATTTGTGCACTTAGTTGCCTCCATGAGAAAGATAGGATTTTCCTGGGTTCTTCTATTTGTTATATGTTCATTTTAAGTCAGTCAAAAAGTATGATAAATATCAAGTGAAGAAACCATCCAAGCCTAACTGCTGATTAGATGTTTATCATTTTTTCCTAAAGTATTACCAACTTGTATGTGCATTAGAGGCTACAAAACCAACTTCCCCCCCAACCCATCTTTTGCATTGTCATGGTACATTTCATGCTATTGTGTTAGTAAAGAGCAAACATCCTCTTCCCCATCCTATTTAGGTTCAAATGCCTTTTTATGCATTGGAGCATAACTTACAGATTCTGCTTTTGTACAAGATAGTGGTACCTAACCCTTTTCTAAAATGGGGGATTTGGGGAAAACAACAAAAAAGTATTGATGTTCACCCAGTTGCACAGCATGCTGCTCATGCTTATGATTTTTTTTTCCCCCCAAACGGCAGCTAGCAGTCCCTAGCTACCAGCCTACTAGAGTTATTTTGCACAACAGCATCTGGCTTTTTGGCAGACCCTCAAGCAGCTGGAGTTGCCTCTGGCTCTGTCAATTCATGACAGAGTAACCAACCACTTGAGAGCACAGTTTTGGCACAGCTAGCTGCCTTCCTCCTGCCTTTAAACACTGCTCGTGCTACAGAAATTTGTACTATTTAAAACTATGAGAATTGAAACATTACAGTCTTATGGTTAATTCCTTAATAAGGCATGACTGGGCATTTTACACAACATAGTGCCTATGCTGGTGATTTGATCACATACATTCAATGTTGAAGTTTTAAAAGTGGACCTAGAAATCCAATCTCTAAAGAATGCTTATCCTTGCAGATATTTGTTTTTAGTCTTGCTTCATTTTTACTGTCACTTTTCTGACTTTTTTTCCCACTGCCATACTAGTTTCCAGAGTAAGCTTTGGTCACAGCAACAGGAAGAACATTCATCCTAGAATTTTTATTACAATTACTACAAATATCTAAAAATGACTGCATTCTCATTAGGAATGAGAATTGTGTTAAAGGAAAGAAAAGTACATATTGTTTAGAGAAGTCTTTTGAATATTTTGAATTATGTTTCCGTGTTAACCATGTTACTCCACCCATTTTTATTCTTCAACCTATGTCACTGAGCTGCTCTCTTTGCATTAAATTTCTACCTCTATCAGCCATTTTAACAGGAAAAGAGAAAGCCTCCTTTGTAAATGGAAGCTAGATGTGCTAGAACCTGATGCTACAATAATGTCTTTGTTTTTCTAGGGAAAAATTTGCAATCAGTTTAAGTTGCAGTGCACCTCAATGCTCTCTCATGAAATTGTTGCACATGGCAGACTCCTTCCAGGAACAAACTGCCCAGATTGTCAAGAGCTGGTTAATAAAACAAGAGACAAAAGACATACTACTTCTACAGAGATACAAAGTTAGCTGTAGTCAATAACATGGCTACTACACCTAGAATGTTTACAGAAGCTGGGATTTTTTTTGTTGAGCCTGTACAGTCTGCTCAGAACATTTTGTAGCATTTCCTTAATCATCTATTACATGAAGATTCCAAAAACAAGGTTTGAGAGTTCCATAAAACATTTCAGTTTCATACATCAAGGCAAAATACAACATTTTTAAAGGTTTTGTATTCTGTGATGTAGCTTATTTATTTTAAACATTAACATCAAACTCAAGAGTGCATTAAAATATATTTACCCATTATATGTTTCAGAGACACCTGCGAAAGGTTCATTCCCACATTTAGCAAATAAAAACACTGTGTTTAATAGCAGGGCCACTGAACAAGTGCCTATCATGAACTTGATCATGCTTTTGCAATCCATTTTGCACTTGGAAACCAAGATGCCACTTATTATTTGGCCTAGTGCTGCTGCTGGAATTAATACAAGCCCTAGAGGAAAACAAGACACCAGCAATTACACAAAAATGCAAGATACAATTAGTGAAGCAATTTAGAGTGCAATTTCATTAAGAAAAAAATCACAAAAGTCACCTGTATCTTAAGATGCAGTTCATGTGATGTCATTTTCAAACCATCCTACCAGAATCTGTCAGCATGAGTAATCTATTCTACCCTTACATTATCTTTAGCCTTTCCAGAAGTTCAGCTTGACTGCGTAATTTATAGTTGTCCAAAATCCAAGTTCAACACAGCAAAACTAGATTACTTATGAGTACTACATACTGGGCAGGAATCTCTGAACACCAGTAGGCCACTTCATGAAAACAGAAAGTGTTCTTTCATTGCTTCAGTGTTTTTCACATGTCCATGTTCTTTGTTATACATTTGTGTTATAAACTTTTTAAAAAGAGAACATAATTGCTTTTATACAAGAGACAGCACAAGGTACAATAAGGCATCTATAGAAAGATTTAAAAAAGTCTAGATCAGTGTGTCAGTTTTGCTGTCATAGTCCATATAGTCCACAATGATTTATCCTCTTTGCACTACTAGGACTCCAGATGCATAACTGAGTATTCTTATATGGCTAATCTACAATACAACACAGAACTCAGTGTAACTTGCACTGACCTGCGACAGCTAATTTTAAAGACAGTTCAGGTACAGTGACAGAACTGCACAGGCCACAGACGTCTATAGTCAAAGGTAGTTTAAATAGTTAACATGGTCATTGGTAACACTCAGACTAGCTAGCTCAACGTTAGTTCAGGTACAACTAGCTTTCAACATTAGTGTAGGCATTTCTTTAAAGCTCTACATTTGATTAACACTATCAATATTTTAAACTCAAATCAAAAAGAAATTCAGACAAGGTCTGTAGGCAAAAAAGGAACATGCAGTTTTCCGCTTCACTGCTGATGACTGTTTAACAATTAAGCATCTAGTCCAATGTATTTCTATGTAAAACTTGCAGATACTTTGTTCTGAAGCAATGATGCCTGAATAGTGATAGTACTATCTAGTATTATCCAGGGAAGTAGGTCATTCAGAAAGTCTATCCCAAAAGTATTTGTTGGAGAAAGAGCACTTCAACTAGCATATGCTTATATTGCAGCACTATACAGCTTAAGTAATTTAGCAAGACATGTTCCAGAAATATTGTCTGCCATATTGCAAGCATCTGTTGGCCTATCTGCCTTGATCTAGTTGCTGTTCTTCAGAAGTAATTGTGTCAGAGTTAATCATGTAACCCCACCTAGTACAGCTCTTCCATCAGATTTTTCTATTTGTTTTTCCAACACTCAGGTTTTCATAGCCTTCCCCTGTTCTACCTATTACTTCTGCATATCAGATAATAGGAATAAGTGACAGTAAGCCAACTATAGAAGCAGTTACACAATATTTTTATAATATATCCTGATTAGTCGTTTTATTCTAAGCTATCTCACTGTAATGTTATGGTGGAATTGAATAAGGGAAACGCCAAGCCAACCCCTTACTTGTGGTAAGCACTGCTTTTTTTCCAGCTGCCCTTCACCTTGCTTCCTTTAGTAGGGACTAAGGCTTAATGCTCCTTCAGCTGATTTTAAGTGAGGAAAATTAAATGTTTTTCAACCAAGAATAAGAAAGGGATAGAGTACAGTTTCAGCAGCACACAAAATTCTCATTCTACTTTGAATACGAGTATCAAAGTCTTCTGAACTTAGAGACAACAAGTAGCTTTGCACCCTTGATGAATTAAGTACCAGGGTTCTCATAGGGCAGGAAAGAATAATACAAAAATACTGTTTCTGCTCTGAAAACTGCATTTCATATAAGTATATTGACAAATACCTCAGACAAACACAAGATGCCTGTATAAGCTTCCACCCATAATGTTAATAAGGTGTTCAGCACAATATATTTAAGATTTAAAAATGAAAAGCCACATTACCTCCAAGAGTTGCTGAAAAACTCGACGTCTTTCCAAACTGATTTTCTATAAACTTTGGTAGAAATGTGGCAAAGCCAGTGGCAACTAGAGCTTCTGAAGAACTGGCTATTATTAGACTCATAAGCACTGGATTCTTCAACAGTATCTATGGAGGGAAATGAGCATAACACTCAGGAAATTATTTCACTGTAGTACCATGTAAACTAGAAGTCACTGTATTTTAAAGTAGATACTCTCATGTGGAACTTCACTAATATGCTTTTCTTGCTTTAACAATCTTAAGCATCAACAAAATGAATATGCATTAAATTATCAGTAGCACTGGAGACTTTCCTATCACAACACGATAAAGAAGCAATTACCTTTCTAAACATTTATGTATTACCTGAAAAAGAATTTCATTTCTCAGAATATATCAGTTTTAGTAAATTCAAGATTTCCTTACCAGGAGAGCCATGGGAAAGTCTTTAAAACTTTTTCCAATATTCTTGGTCTCAACAAGCGCCTCACTTCCATCATTATGTGTTTCAGAGATTTTTTCAGCTTGTATTTTTGCTGTTCCTACAAATGGGCATACTTATTGACAATGAAGACATCGAATACTTGTGCTCTTAAAGTCAGAAAAAGCATCAAAATAAGTGTTTTCTTTCCTTGGGAGAACTAGCTTAGACACTGTAAGTCTTCTTCAATATTATATTGGTACAGATCCATAAAGAGATCAATAATGTATTGCTGCGGAAAGAAGAATTTGGCTGAAAGCATCATGTTTCTGTTGGAAGGCCTTTACTGTAAGAAGATATTATCAGGGATACGCTAAGAATTTCAGACTATCCTGAAGCCCATTCAATTTATCTTTTTTTTTTTTTTTAAACAGCCCTTACATTCTCCCCAGTTCCCTACTTCATTGTTTCTTTTCCTCCATCATTTCTCTCTCCAGATAAGCTTATTGAGTTCCTTCAGATGCTCTTCCAAGGGACTCCTAGATAATATCTGCCTGAACAGAAATTATATTAAAATTATTCTTTTTAGAAGACTGCTCTGGGATACTTTGATGCTTTATTATTCCACCCAAAACAATAAGGCAATAAAGTCAAAGACAACAACACGAGTTCAGTCAATGGAATTTCCTTATGATTCTTGGTGGATAACATAGCAGCTTTAAATATAGTCCTGGGTGCTTAGCTGCAAGCATTTTCCAAACTTTGACCATCAGTTTCCATGCTCTACCTGTTTCCAGTTCTACTGTACATCGTTACATACACAAGATCCTCTCTAGCCCATCCACCTTGTTTTAAAGGCAGCATATTGGAAACAAGGTATTTATCATCAGGTTTTAGCCAAAGACTGAGACTCAGTTAACTGAGAAACAGAATCAAAGAGGAATCAATCACTCAGTCCAGAAGTCTATAACCCACAAGTATAAACAACTCTCTCTTCCAAAGTAACCCATTACTGTTAAACGTTTACCTGGTAGGTGCTTCGGAAAGCATGAAAAAGGTATTATAAGAAGCCAAATTGCAAAAAAACATGCAAGAAATGCTATCCACCATGCTCCAAGCCAACGTGGGTCATCTTGATCCATCTTTGTACTGGAAAAATAATTTGGAAAAAGCAGGTTTACCATTCATGAATTCAAATCAGCAATTTTAGATGTCAATGAGCTGTAATTTTTTTTTATATTGATTTAACAGAAAGCCTTTTAATATTGTCATTTTCTTGTTTTCTACATGTATTATTGTTTGCTTGTTTAAAGCACATTCATCAGCTCTATTATAACAATATTGCATTCTATCAAATATAGCTTTCAACTCATTAGTCAAATTCATTCTAATTTAAAGGCCACTATTTGGCCCTGATTTCAAGATCTGGTAACATTATTAAGATACTAAAAAAGCTGTTTTTAGAAAGAATCTTCATAATCAATGAGTTATGTGACAGCCAATACAGAAGTTCAGAATGCCATTGCATTGATCCAAAGTCCCTAAAACACATGAAATAAAAGTGTAAATGAAGTTGTTGGTTTGGACAGTAGTACAATTTATAACATTATTTTTTGAATAGTGGACTATTACTCAACTGGTAGATTTTTTTAGCAAGCTCCTCCCCAGGAGGTAAGTAGCAGTATCCTACCCCTCATATTCCACCTCAGGGAAGCTTTTTGCACAAGAAATCAATAGTTGCGATCTAACCCTAAATGAGCAACTAATCAAAAGACAAAGCACTTTTTGTTAATCAGCTTTAAAATAGCTAATATCTCAGAAAGCTAGAACTAACTATTTGCACTACAGAGAAACTTTCATGCACAATGGAGTGACTACTCACTGTGGGAAGTAACTCGCTTCCTAGAAGCCCTTGTGAATGCAACTTCTTACCAGGTTAAAAGAAACTCTTGAAAATACAGTATTTTCCAAACAAAAATACTCCTCAATTTCTCCTCCTCACATGGAGGAAAGCTGAAGATTTTAGTAAGAACTATTAGGAAAAGAAAATAGAAAGCAAAAGACTAAGTTGTATCTTGCCTTTCTGGGATCTGGATATCAACATAAACATTAAGTAGCTGCCCTCCTAAGACATAGCCAATAGCAGGACCCAGCAGTGACATGGCATAGCCAATTCCTAGAAGAGAAAATACATCAAGTTCACCATACATTTTTAAAGCCTTCTTTTAAAAAAATTCCTAAGTCAACTTCAGACCAAATGGTTTCTGTAATTCAACCTGTTCTTTCACTGTCATTACTTTAACTATAGCATGTAGAAGATAAAATTTGTACTTGTCCCTCAACAAGAAAATTTGCAGCTCTCATTAAAAGCTGCAACTCAGAGGTTCAGCAAAAGACACTTCATTGACAGCATCTTTATGCATTATTAGATTGCCTTTTGCACATCTTGTGCCTACAATCACAAGCTAGCTTGTGAATAAGTTTCTGAAGTGAGGTTTTTACAAGCATCAGTTGTTAACAGTATGTGCTCACAATCTTTAAGAACCTACATATTTATATTTTTGAGTCTTAAGTTGTTTTTTAGATCTGCCAAGACCAGAAGCCGGGGTTCCATTAAAACTTTTGACGCCGGGGTTCCATTAAAACTTTTGACTCCAGTAATATCTACCACTTGAGTTCATTGAGAACTCAATCATATGCACTTCCATTTATTGATATGAGCCTTAAAATACAAAGCCAGGGCTCTTAACAGCTCCTGACAGTTCTAAAAAAAAACCCTGAAGTTGCAGGTGTAATCATATCCTACTAAAGAGCACTCTTAGGTCCATTTTTTTTGGCCTTAGAACAAGATTTTCTTGATGTCACAATAGTCTCCCTGGCCTACCAGCCAGATTTCTGTGGCACTTTAGCACTGCTGGCAGGAGCACTGTCTCTGCAGATAATGGCTTGCAACTAATAGTAACTAGATCTAAATAATTGGTAAGACATGCATCCTTATTGCTGATATTCTATGCTCTTCCCCAGTTTGAAGAATCTGGATTTCTCATTTGTTTCCAAAGTGCCTGAATCCTGAGTATTTAGTATTATTTCACTCTCTTTACGCAGCAAGAAGGAATTAGCGGGGGAGAGGTGCAAGAGGGAGAAGGGACACAGAAGGGGACACTCAAGTATCAGTAAGTCAAAATAAATAAATATTGACATATCCCAAGTTTTCCTGTATTTTGGAAATAATGACATGCTCATAGGATCTTTCCAAGTTAAGTCCACATTCATCCCACAGAACTTCAAACCTAGCTTAGGAGGTGCGTATTTCCTCCTGCAGACCATGCAGTTTAAGTTACCATTTGGAATTGCTTAACTTTTCATTGGCTTTAGATGTAGATGCCTCAGTTCAGCAAGAGAACAGTCCTCATGAAAACACACATGGTTTCAGAAGAGAAAGAAACTACCAGCTTATGAGTTGCAAGCTTATAGTCTAAGATGCTAGCAGCTATTTACAGAGTCTAGCAGAAAGTTTTAGGGGGTTTTTTTGCTGCCTTGCACAAGCCTTCTTGCATTAGGCAAAGCAATGCAATGTATTTTAAATCCTCAGTACATTGCATAAAAGCAAGAAAAAGAATTAAGGCTTAATGTAGCTACCTGTCCACTCACTTGCCTTCTAGCTTTGTTATATTAGGCAGAATACACTGTTCTTCTGAACTCCGCAGTTGTCTGAAGATTGCACAAGCATTGATTTATTATATTGGTTTGTTATATTTTAGGTATGAACGCTGACACCGTTCTCCTGAGTTTTCAGGCTACCTCTTGATCCCCTAATCATGCAGACAGCCTTAATTTTCCTCTATTTATTTCACTAGCCTCAGAAAAAAAGTGTAACCTTCTCTCTCAGTATAAAGAAACAGCAAAAATAAAAGCTGCCTTTGTTATTTAAGATTTAACATATGCAACTATTCTATTTTTTGGCATCAAATGAAGTGGTTTGCCTGGAACAATTAAGCTAGAATTGTATGCAAATAGATGATGATTTCAATTTTGCACCCTAAAATATTGATTTAGCCTGGAAAACAGTCCAGGAATCTAAGATGCTTTGAATTCCTCCTGCAAGTTACCAGTATAGCTAACATACTTTTATCAGCTTACACATAAAATGGGGAAAATAGCAAATATCTTCATACCCATAGAAAACACACTTAGACTGCAATGAACTTGGCAATAAAAATGCACGTAACCCAGAGAATGCTGACTGGAAAGATTAAAAATCACTGCTAAGAATTAGTATTCCTTAGCTTTCAAACAGCCCCACAGTAAGACAAACGCTTTCTCCATGTTTCTAGGCAATCCCTTTACTTTCAATTAAGGAAAGATACTTCCAGTATTTCCTCCTGAAATGCCAAATTTGTATGTGGCTAGAGAACTGCTTTGATCACATGACCCACAGGAGTGTCCCTGCACTGAGGGGACAGCCTACTGTTAGAAGGTAAATAAATAAAACTGTTAAAAGGATACAGTAACGTGTGGCTACTGACCTGATATACAGTAGTTTAACACCTGTGACAGTAAAAAGCAAATTTTTGCTACAACTTACTCTGTTGTTAACAGGCAGCCTATATTTACCACTTAATCACTTTCAGTTACTGACATAAAAAAACAGCAGCAGAGGTGCACAAAGTAGCCTCACCGTGCTCTGCAAAATAACTATTGAAAAAACATGACACTTATAGCAGACTAATACCTAACTTGCACAGTAATTGATATAGAAACACTTTTTGAACATAAGTAAACAATGACAAGATTGATTTAATTAGAGGAATTCATAATAGCATTTGTAAGGCATTGCAGTCTATGATCTATCCAAGCAATGTGTTATAAACCGTTTTAAAATTTACCTATATAAAGGGAAGACTTGTGTTTTGGGACACTGTCATCAATAAAAGCCGTCCCCAAAGTATATAGTGGAGTTCCTCCAACTCCCAGCAGCAGCTGTCCCAGGATAAAGACATACAGATAGTTGGGAAGTGAAGACTTTGTGCTGGCACTGCAAGTGAAGTTAGCAGAGCTTGTTCCTGGAATTTGACAGGTGTCTGAAAGAGAGACAGCAAGTCTTTAAAATTCTGTTACCCAGCTCATCACAGTCCACCTGAAGAAAAACCTGTACTGAAAGCTAAACTACATATGAAGTGCTGTTAGTGCCAGGCTCCCATTTTAATCTTGAGGCCTACTAATATACCCTATATGACAGTTCCCTAACCTTCTATGATATCATACCCCCAAAAGAAGTACTATCACGTCTTGGTTTTTGTTTCCTTACCAGGAAGGAAAGATGGATAAAATAATCTTATTAAAACATTTTGGCTTGTTTGAAAGCATTATTGACCAGATGTATGCAAAAAACTGTCAAATGGTCATTCAGCAGGTTAGTGAATACTCCTAGGTAACAGATGCTTCATTTTGTTCTTGTACTTTATAATGATTCTGAGGAGCACTAACAACAACTTCCAGAGTGAAGAGCAGAGCAGCCTGAACAACCTGAGGAAAGCTGGACTGCTGGAGAGGAAAGTGCAGTCATCAGAGTCGCAAACAAAGATAATCCTCCCTTCTCATACACTGTTTTGAGAAGTGTTTCCCTCCAAAAAAAAAAACCAACTTAAAAACCACACCACTATCTCTCATAGAGCACACACTGCCATATCTCCAGAATGAGAAGTTAATCTAAAGCCTCTGTACTTGTCCACACACACAAAGAGGGAAGCAGAGGCAGAACAGACTAAGGTTGCGCCTGCCCTTGTAATGTTTGGCACTATGAGGAGGGAAGAGAAAAGAGGAAGTGAAGACAGGGAGTATGTTTTGTCTTCTCCTTCCTCTTGCTATCATTGCACGTTTAGTAGCAGACAGTCCCAAGTGACAAGATCAAAAAGAGGAGCTTGGTTCTTTCCAGGTTTTTCCACAGAACAGCATACAACCCTAAGGAAGAGGATAAACCCATCAGTTTGGTAGAAACAAGCCATACTGAGCAAATATGAAAACACCCTTCAGATCAGATGAGCAGACTGATTAATTCTCAATACTTTGCTACAAAATTATTACATCATTTCTCTCAGGTCCTGTTACATTTGAGAAGACTTTTTACTTAAGCAAACAAAGGGCAAGCTTGTCCACACTTCAGGCTCACAGGACATAAAACACAAGGAAGTGCTTGCCACACAGCACATATTCAAAGAGAACTGTCTACACTGTTAGATGTTATCATAAAGGCATCCATGGGTTTCATCATGCCTTTCTCCAGAAGGAACAGCACCATAGTGGTGGTGGAGTCATGTAGCACACAACAGGTGATTCAGTGCTGTTGCACAGACACTGGCCAACGTAGAGTGATGGGAAAACTTCAAGAGGAGAAGTCACTAAGATTTTTCCTTCCTTTCCACTTAGGAACAATCCTCATTTTAATGCTATACTGAAGCCACATGGGGAACATCTTATTATGAATCACTACTCTAAAAATTAAAGTTTTTAGAGTATATTTTCCATTTGTTGTCAATCTGCCTTCTTTAGCAACATTCTTCTTTTCTGCAGGAAATTAAGTCTTAAATCAGGTTAACTTTGTACTATTTACATGCAGAGCATCTAAAACAGACTACAGAAGGACACCATGTCCTACAATATCTTGTTAACATACACATATTCGTGTACAGCACATATATAGAATATACCTGCAGTTATAAGTTAGCCTCTAATACCTATTGGGCAAGTCTAAAACAGCATTTAGCTAGTTATTTTATTGCAGTACACTTGTTAAAATATACACATCAGAAAACAAGTAATGCAGAGCAAGAAAATGCCATGAACGATGTTAAGTGACAAAAGTGTAGCCTAATTTGAGATGAGAAATAGCTTCATGAAATAAGCAGATTACATACAGTAATAGCAATCAAACTCTGACAGACTGTGGTTCTTCATGAATCCCCATCCCCACCCCCAATGTCTCAGTTCATATCAACCTAAAAGCCTGTGCCATTGTGTAACTAATTGATTATAGCCTCTCTCCTTCAGTTTTCTAGCTCTTCAATTTATGTGCCCTAGGAAATTTATCGTGACATTGATATGAGAGAAGCTTATGACACTAGTTTGTTTGCAGAACCACATAATCAGGTCTAACTACAGAATTAAGAGAACCATCAATATGCATTTCAATACAATTATAATCCTTTTATTTGCATCAGCTATCAGACTTTTTTTTTTTAAAGTCAGCAAGTACACATGCACTTGCTGAGTGGAGTCACGGACCATATTTCATGTTTCAAAGAAACATTTTAAAAGCAAAGATGATTTACCACAAAACTATGAGATTAGTTTAAACCAGCATAAGCCAAAACTGCCATCAAACAACAGTTTACTCTCTCTACCTCAGCCATTTACATCATCCCCTTCTTGTATCAGTCCAAGGTTTAAACAGATTGGTAAAGTGATACAGGTTAAATCTAACCTGGATTAGATCCACAAGCCTGTTTGCTGCTGTCATAAGAATGGTGGAGAGAGAAGGCACTGGCTTTTACACGATCAAGAAAGTCTAACTGAGATAAGCCAAGCTCTGGGAGAAGTTTAAGATGGGTGGCTGACCATTTTTAACTACCTTTTGTCATTAAACTTGTTTTCCCTTCTAAAAGTCAGTGGATTAGACTTACATTTTATATCCCTCCATGTCCTCACAAAAAAGTTATCTTCATTGGGTCAAATGAAGATCTGCATTTCATATTTGCTGTGACAGACGTCTTTTACGAATTTAAACATGTTTCAATAAGATCTGAGATGGAAGTTTAAAAGTACATTGCTTTTAGCATCTGCAGTTTTTACAATCCTCTGTGCTGGCTACAGGTAATCAAATACAGAATGGTTTCATTACAGACAAACCACTAGATGGAGCTCGTGACTACAAATACCAGAGCCAGCTAAAACACTGAAGACCCTATGTAACCTAAAAAAGTTACCAGCACAAATAGCTCGTTACATCTAGGTTACAAATTTGAGTCTGAAGCCTTTCTGGAGATTAGCCAAGACAAGTTTGCTGTGGCTAAAAATTTTTGTAAATAGGTAGACCATTAGTTAGCTACTCTTTCAATATGAAATGGATTAAACTATTTCTAAAGAGTGTTATTATGATAAATATTTCCAGTGGAATGCTTTTGTACAGTAGGATGTGTATATATTCAGAATAAAAAAATTAGTATCTCAAGGTAAAACAGGAAGTTCCAGGAATTCTCTAAGCCTTATACTGGAGGCTAGTTGTGTTTTATATTCCAGACTAGATCTATTAATTAATCTGGCAGCCATATCAAATATTGCACTGAACTACACTTTAATGTTGTCCTGCACTGTACTTACATATAACAGATGAACATAAATAATCAAGTAACCAACTATGACCTGTTCAAAAATAAATTAGGTTGTAGATTTTAATACAAAGCATCAAATAAAAGAGTTTACTCCCAATGCATTAAAATCTCTATAAGCTATTCATCCAAACAAATAAGCAACAAGGAAGGTTTTTTGGGGTGTGGTGCTATTAAATTCTGCAACCAAAGTATAGTTAAGATGCTTCATCAACATCAGAACTAGCTAAACCAGACATCCTATAAAATCATTTACTGCGGTTAACTTAACTGTTACAGGATGCTGTTGCACAGCACCTGCAGATTTACATCGAGTCTGTTATGGGGCAGACATTCCCTGCACTCTGTAGTCATTTATCTTTGATAGCATATGTTTAAGTCAGCATAAGCCCTTAAATCTGCTCACCACAGTCACAGCATAGGTAACTGCATTACAGCAGTCAAAATAGCATGAATTCAGTCATCTTACAGTGCCATGAAGAAGAAAGCACACATTCCATTTAAAGTTTTCCCTACAGCTTTTAAATTTCAAAAGTCCACGTAGAACATGAGCCCTAAGGTATCAACACCTACAGCATCTTTAATGGCAGATGAAGTGGCAAATGTTTGATGAAACAGGAACAGATTTTTTGAGATTTTGACCAAAATTGGTAGGAGGGGGAAAGATCAGTTGCAGTAGTTGGCCATCTCCCTTCACACTCCCACCCTGTCAGTATCTTGTTTCAATTAAAGAAACCTACAATCAGGTTGGAACTTTTTTTGTATTAAATTCAGCTTCCCTTCCATACTAGTGAAGTAGGGCGGGTAATACTGAAACTGTAGAGAAATGGGACTGTAACAGAGCCAGGAGCAAGTAAGCTGTTGCCCCTCTACTAAGGGGTAACAAGTAATCATCTGCTCATAGCCTCCAAACACTGAAGACTTTTTTTCTTTTGGCCTTGTTCCATTAAAAGTTCAATTAACTTCTGCCTCAGATGCTCATTTATTAGATGAGGAACAATAGTTTACCAAAGTTATTTAACTAATGGTCGATGTCTGGACAGCTCATGGAAGTGTGTGATGTGATTAACACTTAAAAAAACTAATCTGAGAATCAACAACTGGAAGACTGAGAATCTTCCATCAGATTGCTTAATAGCTACTGATTTTTTTTAGTGAACGCTCTAATATGCTTAGTCATTGAAAGCATAAATCTGATTAAACACTGCAATAACAATTAATACAATCCTAAAAGATTAAGAAACATCTAGATATCATTAGAGCAGGATGACTTTGTTAGTTACAGGTGTGCCACTAAGTTGAGATGCAAATAATTGGCATTAAGCAGACTGCACTTAAAGTCTTGTTTTACGAGAAAAGATATGCAAGATCTGAGAGCTGATTACTCCTGCTATTTCAGTAGTGCTTAATTCAGTACAATTCAGTACTGTTTGTTCCTTCTTTATTTCAAAAAAACCCACAAGTTTTAATCAACATTTTAGAACTTAAACTTGTTAATGAATTACTCAAGATGCCTTTAAGAGTTCAAAACCCAAAAGAACTGCAACATGTAGTCACCTTTCAACAAGATTAAGTCTAACAGCTTTCCCTTAACATTTATTCTACATCACTGACCTAACCTGCATTCCTATTGACAAAAGAAATGCCACATCATTTTTTACTCGAATTTTAATTGCAAGTCAAAAAAAGCATTTTATTCAAGTGTTGCTTATGAGCAAGAACTGATTTTCACATTCAAATCTCTTCTGAAAAAGAAAGTTCACTGTGCAGAGAGACAGCTCTTGAACTTATGGATTTCACAGAATCATTTTATTTTCAGTTTTAGAAATAACACCCTATTTTTAGGACTTTGACAGAGATTAACTATGTTGTGCCAAATTAAGAGTTGCACCAAGTCACTACAGAGATTTTTTTTTTAAATAATTTTCAAAACATAAGGATAAACTTACCTTCAAGTTTAGCTCCATAGTGGTATTTTCCACTACTGAAGTGTGGTAAGGAAAATATAAGTGAGCCCAATCCTAGCATAAATGCTGAGAAAGCAAGCCATCGTGGTTTGTGCCCTCTTTCTCCAAAGAAAGATACAAACAGTGACAGTATACAAAAAGCAATGTCATAGCTTGCAGAGATTAAGCCAGTGAGGGAACTGTTCAACTCATAACGCTTCTCAATTGTTGAAATACTAATGTTAATCAGGCCATTTACCACAATACCTACAAAAAAGAAAAGGAGATAATTAGTCAAAGATACTTTAATTTTATAGAGTTGCAAGGATAAACTTACCATTGTGTGATGGAAGGGTTAAAATGAATATATTTACAAAGCTACATTTTAAGCTATTTATTAGCTTTAAAATCCAGGTATGTAGTGGATTGATATAGTGCCAACTTAAGCCAGCCAAACTGCATAGGACCTATTCAATTTTGTTCTCTCCTGTGGGCATTGAAGATTCAACACTCAAGTATTAAGCCAGCAAAATACCATGCCTCAAACTCTGTTCGTGTATTAAGGTTCCAGATTCATTTGAAGCACAGACAGATTTCAAAGAGAATACATCACAGTGTCATAAGATACTGTACACATTAAAAGGAAATTAGTCAAGGTTATGACTTGCATTAGAATACAAGCTATGACTGAAGCAAGTTTAGGACACAGCTTTCAAATTATGATTGTCAAATATCATTTCCTCCCTGCCATCATGAAGGGAAAATACAAGAAGGCTTTTGAACAGACATCCTTCCCTACAATATAAAAATTGTAAAGCTATTTAAAAATACTTTGCAACTGTTTCAGAGCAACTGAGGCGATTTACTTTAACCGAGAAAAAAGTTTGCCCTCTGAACCTTGAAGTTCCCTGAAGCAGAAGTATCAGACAACCTAGAGAACAGGCCTTGCATGAGCTGCCCTACTTAGGCATGGCGAACTCCAAAAAACTGATCCAAAAGTAGAAGCAAGCAAGCTGCAATTGCCAGTGCATGCTTATACACACTGTCCATTTTTACAGAAGCGTTGTTTGTAGATACTAACTTGAATCTCCCATCCTGCCTCACATGCTGTTTGTATGTGAAACACCAAATAGTTAAACTTACAGGAGTTCACTTTTAACAGTCCCAAAATAGGATTCTGTTACAAGTGAGATTAATAGCTGTACTTCATAACAGTGTCAGATAACTTCACAGTAGTCTAATTAAACTGCACCCATAATAAAATACATACCCTGGAAAAAAGTTAGGAAGTCTTGGAGTCACGGTTGCAAATAAAATTAAGAGTTCTGTAACCTCACAGATGACTGATGAGCATCTCTCATGACACAGGCCCTACAGTTATCCTTCCTCTTTCTAAAAATCAAACACGATTCTCTACTGTCATTCCAAGAACAGAAGGACTGATGGCTGGGACAGCAATGGATTTAAGTTAGTTTTGAACAAGCATTGCACCATCCAGAAGCGCAACTACACAGGATGAACTTCAACAGATCTGCCTAGAGTGCTCTACATATGAAAAAAATTTACTCCAAATCTGTGATCAACCAGCTGTTTTCTTATCAGTGCAATCCCCACCGTAACTAAACACTTCAGCCTTCTGTAAGGAGGCAGCTCTCGGCACAGTATTATTAATTTTCTAATACCCTACTATGGCCTCTTTATTAAGGATGACAATTTCACCTGTCAGTCTGACCACCACACTTAAATTCATATGGGATCCACAGAAGTATTTGGGTATTACTCCACTGCCATTATTTATACATTTGGCAGCTTTCTTTTCTTCTTAAGGAGCATTGACCAAAGAACAATACTAGCATGAAGGAATGAACAAACAAGTTTCTCCCATTTGCCAGCACTTCAAACATTTACTAAGGCCTTAAAACATTCACATGAAGTAGGTGTGCTATGTGGCAAGTTGATTACAGAACTAGGAGACATTGTCTTTTACCTGTGGTTTAAGTTGCCACCTTTAATTTACATCCTAAAAGCCATAAGCCTTGCACTTAATTTTATTGGATAATTAGTTTTCATCTGTAAAAACGCAGATGTGATGAATGGCAGTATAACTTCTCCAATGCTATTATCTAGGGATTAATCACAAAAGCCTCTTCAGGAAAGATGGAACCTGGCTGATACTAACTTGATCTGAAAAACAAATCCTACAAGGACATCTCAACACTTAAATACTAGTATAGAAATTATTTTTTAACTATTCTCATCAAAAACGTTATTGTCCTGACACATCTGTTAGTTTAGGAACAGTGTGTACTGACCCACAAAATCCAGATTAATCATAAGCCAACTTCATTTGCTCTAACAAAAAACAAGAGTATTTTTTCTTCATCCATTTAACAGAAAAACATGCTCTACAATTGTTCTAAGTATGGTGGCTTTAAAGCAGTGGTTCGCAGACACCCAGTCAAAAAAGAAAAAAAATTTAAAAGTCCTTCCAGTAACAAATATAATCTGGGTATAAAATATTAGTGCTATCTAAAGTTTTCAGTCAGATTAGACTAGACCAGTCTCAAACAGTGGTTCTGTTTTATTTAATAAAATTATTACTGACATGAGGAATAAACAGTCCTTCTTGTACTCAAAATAGTGAGATAACTTCTACCTTGTTTGCTACTACAGCTATGAACTGCAGCATATCCGGTTATTGTATTACAAGATGCAATCATACATTTATGCAACTCTAAGTGCCATACAGAAAGCAGGTATTAGTCATGTAACCACATACTATGCAAAGAAGTGTTTTCTATTCTGGAAATACAGGTTTCACATGTACTTGAAACAGAAACAGCCAGAAATGAAGAGTTACGTTTCACCTGGAATCTCCGAGAAGCTGAAATACAGCAAATCAGGTACTAATGATAACAATAACCTCTTTTCTAGGGCAGCTAAAAAATAACCTAATAAATACATGCCTTCAGTTAGACACACACGTACAGAAATCTACACACATGTACCAGGTCACTGCAGATAATGACCTACTATGTTCACTCATTGTGTAAAAAGTCTAGTATAACAATTCATACACATCAAAAGTGTGTTAAGGATTACTTCATTATTCCTCAGCACATCAGGAAATAAACTTTCCTAGAAGTACATTAGCAAGTTTTATAGATATATTTTATCTTCTTCAGTGATGGTTTCTGTAAGTTGGAGGGTAAATTAAATAATTAGACCCAAAGCTAGAGTACAGTAGTAGCTCACAGAACTTCAAAATCCCAGTTGTGTTTTGTATGCTCTTATCTGAACTCTGAAGCTGCAAGACCTGAATATTTTTGCAGTTTCACATGCAGCACTGAATTTCTTGTCTGAAAATTACTTGTTTTTTTCTGCTTCTCAAAGAGAGTTGCAACTTGAGTCTTCAGTGCCCAATTTCCTTTCTATGATCTAGCCAAAGGCAAGGTACTCGTTCAGAAAATCCAGATAACGCATTATTAAGAATGCCACAAGGTCTATAACAGCCATGCCTACATCAGCTTTCAAAACAAGCATCAGAAGTTTCCTTACATTAAGGCACTAAATCTGAACTAGATTAGATAGGTACCTCTGAGGTCTGGCATACATCTACAGTTAGATAACGGAACCAAGACCTGGATAAGTGGCATAACCAACACCCACAGCATCCTAAGGGGACAGAGATTCTTATGATACAAGACCTTTTAATGATTGTCAACCTATCCACACTAATAATAACAGATAAAAATTTAAATGATACTGAATGTGTTATTCAGCTGAGCAGATTATCAGATCAGCACAGCAAACTGGATTTTAAGAAATATTGCTATAGCAAATTTAGAAGTGCTGGAAATATTCAAGACGCTTTGTCTAGTGTAATATAATCTGAAGCTTTTCAGTGTCACATTCAGGGCATTTTTGGTTGCCTTTCCATATTCTTAAGCTACAAAAATATACGTGCATGATATAAAAGTCTTCCACTTCTCAGCTGCCATTTAAATCTGTTATGCAAGTTCTTCCACCCCTCCCTTTCTTTTTACTATGTTAGAGAAAATAAATTTGAGCTAACAGCAGGACAACTGCAACAGTAGTCACCTCCCGGTCCTACCAGCTGTAGCATGGCCTTTCAAATACAAGCAAGGAACAACATGCTCTGCCCAAAGCTCCCTAGATACTTATTTTCTAACACAACACGTGTATGCTAAGAAAAGATTAGATTCTAAACAGGCTGAAATAAGAAAGAGTTCATGGAAACACATACTGAGAGACACTGGTTCTTCTAAGGATTTTCCAAGCAACACAAATAGCAGTCAGATCCTTCTAGGTTTTAAGCAGAACCTCCTGCTCAGCTCTCCTCAGACCGTCCCAGTTACCTCAGTGTGGTCCCAGGCAGGAACACAGCCATCCATATCCTGCGAAGTCTTCAGCATAGGCTGCCTGCTCTTCTAGCACTGAATCTCTTCTTCTGCATCTCCCCCACCCCTCTACAGCAGTCTCATCCTTTATGAGCAACAAGAATGAGGTTTAAAGCCTCATAATTTTTCAGAAAACATTTTCTTTTCTAGCTAGTCCAATAAAGTTGAAGGGTTCTGAACATTAATCCAATAGCTCCATTTGACAGATATAATATCTAAGCTTTACAAACCTCAAGTTTGTACACTTGGTACACTAATGCTTCCCCTCCCCCTCAGCCATTATTACTACTTTCTAAGCCTAAGGCTTGCCAAGGCCCTAACAAATCTTGTTACAGAAAACAAAAAATATGGACAAGACAATCTGAAGCTGAACAACAGAAATTAAGAGCAAGCTAAACTTCAGGTTCCCCCCAAGGTTAAGCTAAGCTGTTAGTTAAGTGTTAGAAAGATGTCTGCACTGGGATCCACAGAACAAAACCAGGTTTTTTAAAGCCATCTTAATCACCCAAAGTCCCACCCAACCATGCCAAGGTACTTTTTTAATTGGCAGGCAGGTAGCAAAGTACATGCTAGGGCACTACAGTTTTGTCTATTGGTTTGTATCATGTGTTTTATTCCCTGGCTCCTATGTCTCAACCTGTGAGGTGCATATGGAGCAATACTTCCCTGTGAGCAATGGGGACACAGTGTAGGCAAGAGCATGAAGCACAGAGCTGATGGGACCACAGACTCAGCAGTAGTCAAAAAGGTAAGCGGGAAAAGAAAAAAAGGAGGAACAGAGTGAAGTACAGGGAGCAATACTGTATGAGCAACTTCCCTACCCAGGGCACTAGGGTACTTTCTTTCCCTTGTGAAACCACTACTGTCACTCTTCAGCAACAGCACCAGACTCGGGCAGCTGGAGGAACCCTGCCTCCCCTCACCCACCACCCGAGTCACCACCACTCTTCCCCTGCCTTCCCCCACGGCTCCAGGATGGAGAGCAAGATGCACCCAGGGCAGTGGAAGGCCTGCAGGACCGGCTCCCACAGGGAAGGTGAAGAGGAGGACAGCAGCCCTGCGGCTCAGGGCAAGGTGGTGGGGACGGGTTACCTTGGAAGATAGCCAGGAGGCTGTAGGCAGCCAGGTAGCCCTCAGGGTTGTTGCAGAGCTGCAGAGCCTTAGGGGCGCAGCGGCCCCACCCGCAGGGCCCCTCCTCAGCCTCAGCCTCAGCGACGCCGGCACCTGCCCCAGCGGGGCTCGCCTGGCGCTGGCGGCCGAGGTCAGGTGGCTCAAACACCGGGTTTTCGATACCGCCACCCTTCATAGCGCTAAGAGGCCGCTGCCCGGCCTCGGCTGCAAGTGACACCCGGGCGCAACGCTCCTCTAAATACCACGAGGGCGGGCCGGCGCCGACGGGGGCAGGTGGCGGTGCTTTCACCCTCCTCCCGAGGAGGACGGCCCAGCCCGGCCCGGCCCGG
>NW_008795885.1:7488216-7490614 GCF_000699145.1 Aptenodytes forsteri | reverse complement strand
CAGAGCCGCGCACGGCAGGCGTGGGGGGGTAAGGCGGTGGAGGTCGGCGGATGCGAGTGGCACATACCCAGCAGCGGCAGCAAAAATGGCACATAGATTTTATATAGCAACATTCGCTCTGAAAAAAAATTAAAAAATAAAGCACCTGAAAAAAGTCCTCATGAATGTTTCTTCCAAGAAACCTAAAAATTCAAAATGTTCTTTGGAAAAAGTTTGTGTTTGTGTTGGAAAAAGTGAAAGGGATGGTTTTCCAGATACGGTACTTTCCCACTTTAGGCAAGTGAGTTGACACATGACCCACTTCGGTGTGGAAACCCATCTCCAACAAAAAAAAAAAAAAAAAACCAAAACAGGACATTTGCAAATGTCATCATCTGGAAATACTATTCCCCTACTCTACCACAGAAAGTTTCCACCTGCAGGAGTTTCCAGTCATTGAACAAGTTTTCAGTTGCAGGCATTGACCATGAGAATTTGTCAAGTGTACAAGGAAGTACCAAGTTTGTTTGCATATAGTGGGAATTACTTTACTCATCTGCACAAGAACAATTGGGAAGGAGTCCAGGGATCGATGAACCATCACCACTGGTGTTAATCTCTGGGCGGTACAGGTTTGTCCTGAAGAGTCCTTCCCCCCTCAAGAGTGCAAAACTTTTTAGAGACAAGTGAAATAAGACTGAAACTGGAGACATCAGCATTGGTTTTGGTTTCTCAGTGAAAGCCAGGGCATCCTGAATTCCCAACCATTCTCTCTTCCCCTGGTGTCACAGCTTTTCAGGGAGAAGCACACATTTTCAAGTATTCAGCAGCAGCACAGAAACTACATGGAGATGACCTTCTGCAATAAAAAACTCAGTATGTTAGAGAAGAGAATATGTCTATATATTTGTATAGATAAATTGCGAATGAGAAATCGGCTGCTCCTGCTCCTGCTGCAGCTTGCAGGGGCAGTGGGTGGTGGCTGGAGCTCCAGGGCCATGGGCTTCCCTGGCAGCTGGCCCTTCCCCACCCTACACCTCAGCTACCTTGGCGTCCCTCCAGGCACTGCCCCAGCCCTGCAGCCAGCAGTGACCTTCCTGAGCCCACAGGAGCTCAGATAGCTGCTCCCCAGTGAAGAAGCGTTCCTCTCCTGGTCACTGAAGGCCTCCAAAACTGAAATGAGCTTATTATTATTTCAGGCTATTGTCTGGAATGGTTTTTCCTCAACTGGTGATCAAGATAAATCCCGGTTAACAGCCTCTTGAGAGGTCTAAGCATCTGCCTAAACCAACTGGCACACTAACCTGTTTCAGGAATAGCATATTAGTAAAGTCTTCTTTTGCCTGTGTTTGTTTGCATTTTATTGATTTTTTCCTTCCCCCTAATTCAAATAAAGTAGGACATGTCATTTGAAATAATATTCTGATCTTCGCTAGAGTGCCTACGTGCTAGAGTAGTAAGAATAATCCACGAAATTGCTAAACTATTATACTGCTAATGAGACATAAAAACCTCCCTTGATCTGCCAGGTCAGCTAAGTTTGTTGTGACCTTCATTTAGTTGTCAGCCTCCCAACTGATGGGTTTGGTTTTATCATCACAGGAAGGTGACAGAAAGGAAAAAGAGAAGTGAGTGGAGCTTGCTATGACAAATAGTATGTTCAGCTGAAGCCAACAACATTTTTAAGAAAATTGGGGAGGGTAGCATTGTGGTGCCTGATCTAGGCCTAGTCTGGGAATTAAATAGGGAATTGAATAATCCAGGGAATTAAATAGGAGTGAACTCTCAACGGTGTATACCATGCTAGTAGAATACAGATTTTAGGAGAAAGCCACAGGGATAGGGAGAGAGAGAGGGAGTAAAATATGATGTATTTTTGCACTGGTTATGTTGCCTGAGTGATACTGTTGTTTCTCAACAAGCAATTTACAGAGAAATGCAGTAGATCCAACCAGCTTTCATAAACTGCTTCAATATGAGACATTACTTAAAGCTATTAAAGAAGTTTAAATTCCTGACATTCAAGACTGGATACACAACCTACCTGAAAATGGCAAAATACAACTGGTTTCTAGGAAAGTATCTAGAGTGCTCAGATAAAAATGGTAATAGACTGTGAGATGAATAATCTGTTGGACTAGATGGAGGTTGCTCATAGAGAAGGCAAAAGGCTGGATCGATGGGCTGAGGCCAACTGTATGAGATTCAACAAGGCCAAGTGCCGGGTTCTGCACTTCGGCCACAACAACCCCATGCAGCGCTACAGGCTTGGGGAAGAGTGGCTGGAAAGCTGCCCAGCAGAGAAGGACCTGGGGGTGTTGGTCGACAGCTGGCTGAACATGAGCCAGCAGTGTGCCCAGGCGGCCAAGAAGGCCAATGGCATCCTGGCCTGTATCAGAACTAGTGTGGCCAGCAGGAC
>NW_008795885.1:7475572-7487961 GCF_000699145.1 Aptenodytes forsteri | reverse complement strand
AGCCCCTGCTCGGGTTTACGTGGGGGACATGGCCAGCACAAAGCGCCTCCTTGGGGGGGATTTCCCAGGCAGATCCAGCCAGTTTCCATCCTACTGATCGACCTGCAGTGCATCACACACTCAACACCATGCCCAACGCGGGGAAGAGATTTTTTTTTTTTTCCAAGGTGCAAGGGTTTTTCCAAGGTTAGAAAGGCATTGCCATGACCATGGCATTGCCATAACCATTTGGTTAAACATTGGAACAGGCTGCCCAGGGAAGTGGTGGAGTCCCCATCCCTGGAGGTATTTAAAAGACGTGTAGATGAGGCGCTTAGGGACATGGTTTAGTGGGCATGGTGGTGTTGGGTCGATGGTTGGACTCGATGATCTTAGAGGTCTTTTTCAACCTTAATGATTCTATGATTCTATGATTCTATCAATGTGACCTACAATTTACCTGTGTATTGCTATTAGACCTAATGGAGACCTGCTAACAAGTTGCTATCCGCCATACTGTGTACCACTTGGATCCTCAACTTCCCAGAAATCACTTTTAAAGGAGAAAATGTGCAGAATGATTACTAGAGAAGTTTATTTTCCAACAGAGAATTGAAAGAAACAAGCTTGTTCTTGTGAAACTCTAGCAGAGTGAAGTGCTCCATGAAATAATAAGCAACCGTAAGAAGGACAAAAGGCCATAGAAAATTTTAGAACAAATGAGGAAACTGACCGTAATTAATTTTCTCTTAGAAGTAAGAAGGTTTTTAATCTTCAGTAGAGGAGAGTTTTGGAAGAAACTTCTAATGGATTTAGTGAATTCTAAAACTTTAGATGGAGCTTGCTCAAATTATGACTAGGATAAGGACATGAGAACTGATTAACTAGGAGGTCTTTTTCTGATCCAAAGTTCCTGTGAGGTGGGAACAGGAAACTGATGGTTAACTCATAAGAATATAATAAAATTCATACTGGAATACCTTGCAGAGAGACAAACAAGTATTTTAAAGAAAAAATTGCTAAATTTGTGGAAGGATTATACAATGTAGCATTCTTCTAACTTCACGGTATTGTATTTGATCAGCTACAGCTTCTGCAGTCTCACAAGTCGTAGTTCTCATGTTGCATGGTATCATGGTGTGTTACGTTTTTGATCAGTCATAAACCCACCATAGGGATGCTAGATAAGACCTGTGGGTTTGTTTAAGAAATAGAGTTGCATTTTAAAAAGTCTGAGAACTGCCATTCTCTGAATTGTGAAAGTGATTTTTTGCCATCAGATAAGGCAGATAAAGCAAAAAAATGCATATTTAAAACATTTTTTTTCAAGCATCTCAAAGCCATCCCCTCTCATTTAAAAGCCAAGTGGTGTACAGACCCACTCTCACCTTGTTAAAAAGATTATCTCCCAGAAACATGGCACAACATTTGGTTAGTACAATACTCCCTTTGACTCTACCAGCTATAAAATAAGATGCAAAGTAGATTAACTGGAATCCTTACAACACATTTTCCAGGCAGTTTTTCAGTGTTTGCTGAATTTTTTAGATGTCAGATTCTTCCACACTTTATTTCTGATACCTTGGCACTCTAAATAAAATCCTTCTCCTCTGTGGATTATTTTATCTCTACTGCAGTAGCTCTCTCCACATCATTTTCTGTTATTTGGCCTAGGTCAGAATTCACTCAAAGGAAGTTGTGAAAAAACAGTGCTACCTTTTTTAATAATGAATCTTCCTTTGTGTCTGCTTTTTTTTCCAGTGGAGAAAAGCCTTGGGTCTTGAATTTTTGTCTACTTTAAGATGCAATTAACACCTCTACCAAGTATATTTCCCTGTTTTGAAGAGGCATGTGGATTGGGATATGTTAGCACCCAGAGACAGTCATAATAGAGTAGAAATTAGCCTGCCTGCTTGGCTTCCAGAACCAGGAATTTAATACACTAGTTATCTTTTCTCTTGACTATCTTCATTGTTTCGTATTTCTAGTAAAATCTTAACTCCATTTAAGTTATGATGATGTGTTTGTTTTGGAAACAATGTAAAATCAGCATTTTGATTGTCTGTGTGTAGTTTTCTAGTTATTTATGTCAAAATGATGTGGCTTTGTTTCTTTTTGAACACATTTATTCTTTTGAAAGTCAACAAAGCAAACCTACAGCTATGTACTCTTCTGCTGTAGGATCTGAACTAGCTCAAGGTGTCCCTAAATTACATTGTGCCTCAGGGCAGTCATGTGCTTCTGCCAGCACAGCATTAACCTCTCTGCTTGTTTAGAGTCTCCTATCTATGTTAATTAAGGTAATGTAGCTCTTAATGTGCCCTGTGTCTAATTCTGCCACCAGTATGGGCCCAAAGAAGCAACATCAATTTTTCCCTGTTTTGAATATATGGCGAAGGAGACATTTTCTCGAATTATTATCTTTATTAAGACATTAGTAATGGATCTTCTATTCTTACTTTTGTGCCATTTTCATTCTTGGCAAGTCCAACCAACTTACCCAATGTGAAATACATTTAAGTGTATGCAGGTTTGTTTACTTGATTGGTGATATTAAAAGGGTTAAACTGAGATCCTACAATTAATTCCTGTAGTTATTCCCATCATTTCTTAAACCGTCTAATGAATACGCCTCAATGTGAAAACTCAAGGCATCTCCTGTTTTTATCTCAGTGCTGTAATCTTTTACTTCAAATCAAACCTTGCTTGTTTTCTGTAAACTTCGTGTTCTTTGACTTGTAAACATATTCAGAGCTAATGTGACAAATCCCTTAACACAGTCATTGATTTTTCACATAGTAAGTTCCGTGGATTGCTTTCTACCCTTGGAATCTAATGAGTAGATGAATAGAGAAGAACTAATTATTTCATTTCTTTTCAGAAATACTAGTTTCAGTGTTTTTTCTAGAACTGGGCAGTCTTTTCTGTTTTCTTTCTGCCTGGTTCCCAGTTTGAACAAAAATAAATGAAATTTGATCTGCCTCATAGTTTGTTTCAATAGCAAATACATGATCTCTAGTGGCAGGCAGTTAGTAATGATTTATGATGTAAAGTAAATTCTGCATATACAGAACAGGAACAGGTAAATCTGCAAAATTTCTCTCTTAAATGCTATGCTTACCATGATGGCAACTCCTTTTTTTTAGCAGTGAATTTGATCTATTTATAACATTCATACGGCAGGTGAAAATGCACACGCCCTCTGCGTTCATTCTGCTTCACTGACTTCATCCTCAGATCCCTTCTACTCAGCACTGGTGAGGCCACACCTGGACTGCTGTGTCCAGTTCTGGGCTCCCCAGTACAAGAGAGACATGGACGTACTGGAGAGAGTCCAGCAAAGGGCCACTAAGATGATGAAGGGACTAGAGCATCTCTCCTCTGAGGAAAGGCTGAGAGAGCTGCGACTGTTCAACCTGGAGAAGAGAAGGATCGGGGGCGGGGGGGATGTCTTATCGATGTACAAAAATACCTGAAGGGAGGGTGCAAAGAGGACAGAGCCAGGCTCTTTTCAGTGGTGCCCAGTGACAGGGCCAGAGGCAATGGGCACAAACTGAGACTGAACATCAGGAAACACTTTTCACTGTGACCGTGACTGAGCACGGGCACAGGTCGCCCAGAGAGGTTGTGGAGTCTCCATCCTTGGACATATTCAAAAGCCTGCTGGATATGGTCTTGGGCACCTGGCTGTAGGTGGTGCTTGAGCAGGCAGTTAGACCAGATGAATTCCAGAGGTCCCTGCCAACCTCGGCCACTCTGTGATTCTGTGATCTGTCACAAAAAAGATTTCAGCAGCACAAAAAAATGCCCTTTTTGGGGTGGGATGGTATAATTCTCTTGTGTCACAGTTTTAGTTACTATTGACTTTGCCTCTTTACTAACAGAGAACACTGCTATGAATGTGCATCTAGAATGAGATTATATCAAGTCTCTCCATTTGGGCTTTTAAAAAAATGCCTGAAAGGAATGTGCACAGAAACTTGCAAGTATGTTAGAGACACCACTGCAAAAGAAGTCCAATCAATATTAAAGCTGTAGTCCTGTATAGTTAACGTTTCAAAAATAGGTGACGAAATCATGAGATTGTTAGATTTGGGCAGTTTTATTGCAATACTTGATGTCTCCTGTCTTAAAAACTGACAGAAGAGATATCTGAATTGTCTCAGGAATCTCAGATTTTTCTGAGAAAAGGATGTTTCCAGTTTTGGAAAATCTGTTGTATTTTAAGGGATGGATCAATTGATATGACATTCTTTGCAATTCAAGGGATCAGGATTATATGGGTTTTGTAGTGATTTTGCAAACTATAGCCACACAGTGCATGAACAAAGCTCCTTAACAGCTAGATATTTCTCTGTAGATATCAGGTATACATTCAGATAAATATATAAATCCTGAATTTGTTGCTTTGATTTTCAGAAGTGTCTTAATGTCAAATATTTCAAACTGTTCTAGCCTTTTACAGGAAATTTTTTACCATTAAGTGTAATAAAGCTGAAATTATGCAAATCTGCTCTATGTTTTTATTGGTACAGCATAACTTGCCCAGGGTTTTTCAGGGATTTTCCCTCTTTCTAAACATATAAAGCTTCTGTTTGTTTAGGAGACTTAAGTCTGATTTCATTCACTAACTATTATCCTCCTGGCCAAAAGTAATGTTTCTGTGAATGATTCTTGGAGAGGTTCTTTTTTAGTTCATGTGCTTAGTCATGACAATCATATACGTCAAATATAAAAGCTGGAAAGTATTAATAAGTATTACAAAATAGAGAATTTGAACATGAAAATTGTTAAGTTGATGAACTCCCTGGAATATCTCTATCAAAAAAAAAATATATTAACAAATTGAGCTTTAAAAAATTGCTTCCACAGACAAAATTCTAAAAATTAAGCTTTCCAGTTGATGATTGCCTTTTATATTTCTCTTAACGTAGAAAAACAACAAAATACCAAAATTAACTTTAAAAAGCAAATATAAAAATTAAAAGCTGTAATTGCAAAAAAAAAAAAAAGAAATTGAAAACTCAGAGCCAATTGCACTGGGGTTCAGAGTCAATTGCACTGGAGTTTAAAATATTTTTAGCTGCAAATTAAGCAATTTTCCTGCTCAGCAGTCTACTGAATTATCAGGTTGATCAAGTAGATTTAATTCACAGGGTATATAAAAATAGATGTAAGGGAAAAAAACCCAAACCCTTTGTATGTTAGCTCTTACCAAATGTGGTAACCAAATTATGAAGTTAATCCATAACAGGATTTTTTTTGCAAAGATTCTCTAGTGATGAAGTGATTTATTTGACTGGAAAAGAAATGTTGATCTTCATTAAATGGTTTATTTTTAAGGAGAAGTTATAGAGAAAATGATCATTTTAGAGGTCCATAGCACAATAATTTAAATTACATTTTAGTTTATACATAGAATCGTAAAATAGGAATTGTTCAGGAGAAACCTTAATAATACATTTCCATTTCTTAAATTCTGATTGAGGGATTATATTTACCAGTTTTTAAAAGTTGCTTCATATACAGTTTAGTTTTGTACTAGATTTTTGTTTAGACTTTTGTAATAAGTAATGTAATGGAATAGGAAGATTTCCATTTTGCTACATGTAACTAAAATACCCCAGTCATCATTACCTATTTTACTGAAGGTGACCTGGTAGGGAAGCTGAAGCTCTGAGAAAACAGAAGTAAGACAAACTAATGGCCTTCCATCATCTGAATCACATTGATATTTTTATATCATACGCTAAGTTACTAAAGTAGGTGATGTTAAAGAAGCCTTGCAGAAAGAAAGGCTGCATTCAGCATAAGATTGAAAAAAAACCCCTTATACTAAATCTATTTAACAGCCAAACCGCAGTGACAGAAGAGCAATAGGGTGAAAAAGGATGAGAGGATTTCCAGCCATTAGTAAATCACTAAATACAGCAGGAGAGGGTATAGCATAGCCATCAGAAGTGGCAGGAGACATATCACCAACAGCAATGCATGGCAAGATTTTGACAGATCTAGGGGCACTTCATGTTGTCACCAGTTTATGGGATCCAAGTTAGAGTAGCTTGCTTGAATTCCCAATAGTTTGTTAAGCTCAATCTTCTTCTGGGCAAAACAAACACAGTCTTAGCAGTCTAATCAAGGAATTATTGTTAGTCCAATTACTATGGTTTTAACATTTATAGTTCAAGATGTATACAGTTAAAATGACATGCACAAACTTCTAGTGTCCACCCCTTTCTTTGGTGTTATATCCATACTTCCACAGACCCTCTGGGCCTCAAGATTGATGGCTTCAGTTTGGATTGTGGGGGAGAGTGTAGCAAGCCATTAGCATCCTGAGTCTCCAGGTGGGCCAAGTGAAGTCCGTACAAAGCCTGACAAGTCCTGAGGCCTGTCTCATCAGCCAGACACAAAGCCTGTGGCTTGTTGCAAGCAATGGCAGCCATATTTACTGGGCTAGAAGGCTGCTGTGTTCTTTTCACCTATGCAACTCAGAAAAGGATATTGTAAAGGGAGGTCCAGGAGAACAAGACAGCCTATGAACCTATCTACTACTAGTCAGCACCTCTCAACAGGTGAGGATCAGCTGAGGAATGAGCTAGGAGTCTGTTTCTGGTGTGCTCAGATTTCCCCATAAAAAGTCTGAATTCTCCAGGTGGAGACATCAGCACTGACACATTGAGGCTGTGAAACCTCAGGAGGCCTGAGGGAGCAATGGCACTAGATAGGACTGTTAAGGGGTAAAGTCGTTTGAGAGACCAGGTAACATAACTCTTAACCTTAGTAAAGTCAGGGAGCAGAAAGGGGCCAGTGGCTGCATAAGGGACAGGGAGCCGGGAGCAAAGGGCAACAACATGACCAGCAGGGCAGGGGTCGCCTCAACAGGCCTGGCAGCCTCCCTCTGCACCCTCCCCGGAGCCCCAAGCCCGTGGCTGTCGGTGGAGACCCCACATGAGGCTGGTCAGGACCTGTTAGTGCCCTGCCAGCCCTCAGACCTGAGATGCCTTAGGGTGCATCGCCGAAAGAAGGTCAATCTCTTGAGTGACGGTGGATGTCTTAAAAACACTGAGAGAACATCCCTAGTGCTTTCTGTTTGGCATCAGAAGCACAGGATGGACTTTTGTAACCTGGCTGAGGGACTGTCATAAGAAAAAGAATAGGGAAGGTAATAGAAGCTGTTACAGAGGGCAAGAAAGTGAGCAGTGACCGAGGCTTGGAGACAATATAGATACATCACTGTTAGACTCGTGGACGTGATGGAAGTACATTCATGATAGGTCTTGTCAGGGAGCAGCAGCACTTGCTGCTGTGTTAGGTCTGGGCAGCCAGGCACTGAGGGCAGCAGCAAAGCGGGCAGGGGGACCTGAGCTTGACGCAGCTCCCGGGGAAGCAGGGGAGCCCCCCACAAGGGTTCTCCCCAGCTCGTGCTCACACAGCTCTGCTCCCAGAGGCCTGATCCAGGGCAGCACATCTGCGCCATGTCAAATCTGGCATGAGCACAGGCAGGCAAACCTGGAGGAGAGATGGATGGGAGGAAAGAGGTTGGTGCACTGGAGACCCTGACTGATCTGATTAAGAAATAACTCACAAGTATTTGTTCAAATTTTCTTGTACTACATCATATTAAATAGCACCAGATGTGCATCTCTCCCACCTGTTATTTCTTTAGTTACTATTATGTGCTTTTCTTCTTTTGTTTCACACCATTGCGTAGACAGAAATGACAAACAGCTAAGGGGACACAATTTTTTAACTGTGTCTGTTTCAATGTCCCATTATTTTACCTCCAAGTATAAGCTATTAGCAATCTTAATTGAACCTTAGATAGTCTTTTAGTTGTTCCAAGCATGCAGCTCACACCCATGCAGATGCAGAAGGTTTAAGCAGTTGTTAAAATTCATTCTGACTTTAAAAATATTTCACAATACTAGATTGCTACCAAGAAGAAAGTGACGAACTGATTCCACTTAGAGCATATTCTCTTTGTAAGAGTGCTAGTCATCCGAGGGAAACTTTGAGGAGGAATTAAACAGAATGGAAAGCATTCTAAGTAAATGAAGACTGGCAAGTAATCCAAGAGATAAATGTCACAACCTGGGTGGAAGGGAAAGAAAACAAACTGAACTTGTTCAAATATAGCAGCTCAAACTACTTTATAGAGACAACACATCAGGAATTTTCTGGCGAATCTGGTGCCATCTTAACTTGTCCTTGCTATGATTCCATTATTTTTGCTACTGATGTTAGCTGTTGCAGTTACAACAAATGATGCTAACACATGCCCCAGCTGACATTTGGAACTGGTGTGACACCAAACATTTTTCACTAAACAATTATCTAACTCTTCACAAGCAAAGAATTTTAAATCAAATCCCGCTGCGAGATGTGTTCCCTTAGGGAGCTATGCATATAGCTTAATGCACCAGTTTCTGGGAAGAGCATTAAAGGCATATGAAAACCAGAGTATAACTATGATGTAACTGTGCATTTGAAATACGTATTTAAATGTGTAAATCCTAAAAGAGAAGTTTAAATTGCCCAGAAGAAGGGAAAAGGACGTTTTCAGGAAGGTTTTTAGGGTAGAATTACAAATGCTGATTCTCAATTCAAGGATGTCAGAAGTAGGTATCCCACTGACTGGAGTTATTTTAAAGACCTGAGGTAAGAATATACTCAGAATGAAAACCTGACACTGTTGAAGCTGAAGGTTATCCTGACATTTACATCATTGAGCAAGGATTTTTTTCCTTTGACTATCCTCATTTCATACACTTTATCCACTCTAATAACCACCTTGACATTAATGGGGCACCTGTGTGAGTAGGAACACTACAATGTGTATTCACCATCAAGAATGTACAAACTCTTAATGGCTGCAATATTCTTCCATAAATGTAGGTGAAACTGCTTAGGAAATACTTTTCAGAGGATGTAAAGGGACAATATCCATTGATATTAATAAATACCTGTGTGCCTCTAGTAGCAGATGATGTGGGTGAGGAATAAATTCATTATGTGGAAACAAGAAAGTAAGATAGTCCTAAAAATTTGGTAATTTTCAGGATTTGTTAGTTTAAGACAGTTAAAATATCTAATATAAAAATTATTTACCTTAAACCAGTTTCATTATCTAAATGTTTTTATGGGATGAAACAAAAAAAGGTGCTGGATATTTTTATGAAACTCTTTATGGCATTTATTTTTAAGGGGCAGCATTACTGTAAGCTGTGTTACATATGAAATCTTTTAAAATTCAGTTCATAAATACAGTCTGCCCAATTTATAAGCTATGTGGCAATATGTAAATTGTAATCTTACATATTTAATTGATTTAGCCATAAACATTCAGCTAAATCCACAGCAGTAAAACGAGCAATGCAGTGAATGTTTGAAATGTTCATGAGAAAGTAAGAACTGAAAACAGTAGTAGTTATGAAAAATAGACTTCTACCCAATCAGTTACCCTATGGGTTTACTACTAACATGTAGTCTGAGTAAAATTTGAAGGCATTGTTCACCCATGCATCACCCTGCATGTCAATGTTATTCCACAGAGACTCAGGCTCTCTTTCAGAACCAGATTAAGCATTCAAAAATTCTGGCTTTGACCTTCAGAAATAATCTGATCAGTCAAGTCTGTAGAACACGTCTCCTGCAAATAGCGAATGTGTATGTGGAGAGGATGAGGATGCAGAAGGGGAGAGAAAAAAAGCAGTTTTCAAGGAAGGTGTTATTTGTACCCCATCCCATACTTGTACTACTGTTAACTTTCTCAATTCATCCTTTATGTTGAGATGGTTGTGAAGACGAGTCCATCCACCTTTACCTGTTAAATACTTTAATTTTTCTATAAATATATATTATTGACATAATTCATATAACATTTTCCTGCGTAATATTTCACTCACTTTAATTCACTTTTATTTAATTTCTCCTTCAAGAAAGGAAAAATTATAAAAGCAGCTTTAGTTCAAATCTATATATCTGAATAAAAACTTTTCCAAAAATTTTTGTAACAGTAGATTTGGACTCCATGTTTTAAGTATTAAATTCAATTCAAATGTTGAAGCAATAAGCTTTTCTCTTTAATTAATTAAATACATGTCTATCACTTCACAATTCTGACATTTAAAAATCATTTGGAAGTGTGAGAAAGTCTGCTATTTTTCCATAATCCTATTTTTCTTAAAAAAAAACCAAAATTAAAATTAGATTCATGTTAATATTAAGAGTATAACATTTTAGGAAATATAACTTAGTAGCATGTCTCAAGCTGCCAATTTTCTATCTTTCTAAAATAGATAATAGCTGGATAATTTTCTAAGCTCCTGTTTCAAGTAATAAAACTGTTGTATGTCTAGCTATTTGAGATAGAAGAGCTGGTATAAAAATGTGACTCATATAAATTAATTTCAATTCAAATTTTGAAGCAATAAGCTTTTCTCTTTAATTAATTAAATACATGTCTATCACTTCACAATTCTGACATTTAAAAATCATTTGGAAGTGTGAGAAAGTCTGCTATTTTTCCATAATCCTATTTTTCTTAAAAAAAAAACAAAATTAAAATTAGATTCATGTTAATATTAAGAGTATAACATTTTAGGAAATATAACTTAGTAGCATGTCTCAAGCTGCCAATTTTCTATCTTTCTAAAATAGATAATAGCTGGATAATTTTCTAAGCTCCTGTTTCAAGTAATAAAACTGTTGTATGTCTAGCTATTTGAGATAGAAGAGCTGGTATAAAAATGTGACTCATATAAAGTAAAAGAACTAAAGAAACACACTGATTCTGAGAGACAACAGTGGCCGCATGAGGTCTCAAGTGTACAAAGTTAACTGGAATTTCACTTGGCCTTCCTGATGCTTGGAAGTTCAAGGAGAGGGCTCTAAATTGGACTGCTAAGATGAGAAAAAGAAAAAAAAAAAACAAAACAACCTTTTGCAGGGGTGTATTTTTCTTTCCACATTCTGTGTGATAGGATGAATCCAGATTTTGAAATAATTGGTTTATTTTGCTACTATTTTGTTTAGCTTTATATTCACAGATATTGGTGCACTCTGGAAATACCTATCTTGCTGCTACTGCTTTGGTGTTCATCTGCTTGCAAGCTAGGACTTGATTAGCCAGTTTAGTTGATTTAGACCACAAAATTTTTCTTAATAATGTATTTAGGAAAATGTTTATTTATTTCATAAAACAAATACTTTAGAATGCATGTTTCTCTTTTTCCCATCTTGTTTATTTAACAGTATTTGTTTTCAATAACAAAATTGAAAATGCAAGTTTCTCTTACAAAAAGGAGAAAGGGGTTCAATGCGTACAATATCTTTCAGTTACCTATTATTTGAATTTAATTTCTAGCTTTTAAAGGCCTAAGAACACCTTATGGCTAAAGGTGAATAATGCACTCAATTACAGCAGTGGTCATAAATTGAAAGCGCAGGCAACAGGTCTAGTCTGTGCTATGAGTCAGCAGGGCTTAGATCAGTATCTGTGTTTCAGCCAGCTGCAAAGCCATGCCCTGTTAAACTTCCAGCGGTGTGTTGAGAACTTGCCTGTGCCCCAAAAATCTGAGTCATGTGATCAACAGCAGAAACTGGCCTTTTCAGTGCATGTCTCTAGAGAAGATAACTTCACCACGACTTCGTAAAACTTGTGACAATGAGAAGGGATAGCAAGCGATGGTAGGTTGTCCAGCAGCTGCCAGAGACAGGGCAGTTTGGGAGTTCTAAGGCACAGGCTAAAGAGAAGCCTGAGCATGTTGCTGTATCAAGTCACTGGGGGACAACAAAGAGTTTGGTTGTTTGCTTATTGGTCAGTCAGGAGATTGGTATTGGCACTTAGGTTAAAAAAACTCAAAAAATTGCTGTTAATGGTATTAGAACATACCTTTAGTCCTCCATAAAGAAAAGGAATGTAACAAGCAATGGATGTGAGCAAATTTATGTATCTGTGGTCATATAAGTGAAGAGAGAACGGCATATTGTATTCTCATCCACATAACAAATGAATTTTGTTTGGACATAAAGGAATGAAATTTATTCTTTCTCAGCTTTGACATTTATGTTTTCAGAATAAGTAAATATTATTGAGAATTTGGTGAACTGCCAAAATGCCAAAAATTTAAAGCAATCTGTGCAATGGCTAAAAGTTCCAACAATGTTCGTGGCTCCAGCTTCAGCAAGTATTGCAGCTCCTTTTTAGAACATCAGGGTCTGCTGGACACTGTGATATTATTGTATTGTGGTATTATGGTAATTCCTTCATTATTATGTTTCACGCTTGGTGCCTACAATAAAATCAGTCATATTTTGCTGTCCTAATGGTATCTTATCTTAATGCTAAAGGTTGGCCTTTTTTTTTTTTTGTGGGGGGGGGGGGGGGGTATATTTCAACTGACCGT
>NW_008795885.1:7422004-7475380 GCF_000699145.1 Aptenodytes forsteri | reverse complement strand
GGTGTTTTTTTTTTTTTTTTTTTGGGGGGGGGGGAGGAGGGTTATATTTCAACTGACTGTAAGAATGCCACTTTTAAAGATATTATTTCTGGAATTATGTTGCACTGTGAAATCAATAGTGTGACTGAAACCTCTTGTATAACAGAATACCTGTAAAATTCCTATATTCATATTGTTCAACAGAAACTAGCAGATACCTAGTCCTCAGCTGCATTTTGGGAGAACACAGAGGAACTCATTAGGAAGAAACACAAAGAAATTCACTGGCAAGGAAGAATTTTTTCTTCCGACTATGACTTTCTAGCATTGTCTCTTTCTGGCAACATCTCATTCTTAGGGCTAACTGTGCCTCTAAGACAGAACCCATGCTGGAACAAAAAAGAAGCCTTCAGTTCCAGTGAAGGAACTCTAGAAGAGGGACATTTCCTGATTTGCTATTGAAAACACAGAGAAGAAGCTATGAGACTCTGAGTCACCCCTGCTGCAGTTTATTTTACAATCATTATACATACTAAACCAGCCCATTTGTTTGCCCAGGCATGGGCCATTACCAGAAATAATCTATTGCACTGACTGTATGAGCACTGCATGAATATTTCAAAAGCTGTGTTTGAGCTAGCAGGTATGGAAAAGCAGAGACCAGTTCTTTAGCTGTCGTTGCATGCACCTCTAAGAGAAGCTTAGACCGGTGGTAAATCAGCCAGGGACAGCTGGGGAGGTAGGCTGTTGGGGAAGTTCCTTATACCTCTTCAATTTCTCTCTAGCCTCTCCTACATCCCATTTCTTCTTCCAGAGTTTGGCAGAATCTGTATCTCTGAAAATACAATAAACATACAAAGCTTTCTATATTAACTGATACAATTATAGGCACAGGAAGAGCAGAGTTAATCAGCAAACTGCCCATGACTACTTTATCAATGCAAAGCCCTCAAAAGGCAGGCTGGCTGCAGTTCCTTCTGCCAAGAGAGCAGCTGAGATGTCAGGGATGGCAACTATTGCAGGAGCACCAAATCCTCCCATCATCAGCAGACATGCCATCATGTCCCCCACCTTCCTAGCGGCCTGACTCTTCAAGGCTTTCCATCTCTGCTCTGCCAGTTCCCTGGTTCTGTACTCTTTGGATTCTTGCTGCAGAAGAGTTTTGAGCTGGATCTTGTTAATGATTGCTAACATTAATGGAAACATTGATTGTATTGTTTTTATTGAATTCGTTTTTTATATGTGTACAAGCAATAAAGTCAGTAAAACATTGTAGAAAATATACATGCTGTTGTTACTTGAATAAAAATTACTTTTTTACACCAATACTAAAAAACAGTCAGTGCACATTCTATGAAATCTTCAACAGTGGTTTTTAAATGCTATTCATGCTATTCATGCCAGTGTCTTTGAATTTCCCAAATTATGAATAGAGCTGCGTTTAACTTAATTTCTTCCTTTACCCCAGACTTGGTTCAGCCAAACTTTTTAGCTACAAGGAAGTAATTTTCTCCTGTTTCAACATTCCATGCCTGTTCTCAGAAATCTCTTTGGGTTTCAGTTGGCTTGAAACTGGAGGTAAGGCTGAGTAGTTTTGTTCCAACTTAGCCAGTGGAATTTCACAAGAGCTACTTGGGTAGCAGCCAGAAGTGGAGAATGTAAATACGAAAAGATCAATACCACTGCTGGGAACACTGTTTTAGAAATAAGTTATTATGTTGGTGTCCAGTTAAAACAATTACCTGAAGATTTAAAGGCAGTAAACCATAGTAAAGGTAGGGTAAATAGAGTGTCTCAGTGGTACTATCTTCATTTGTATCCTCTGATACTCTGGCCGATGGCATTGTCAGATAGACAATAAGCTGACTCAAATTCAAAACAGAGGAAACTTAGTATAGGTGTATAATTTACATATTTAATGTGTTACTTTAGAATTAAATGGTGTTGCTGGACTGGATGCTAGTCATTTGTTAGTGAGTTTAAGTTACTAATACTCTGAGTTCAAAAAACACAGGCAGACTTTATCTGTATTACCAAGAATTCACCATCATTAGCAAGGATTACATTCTAAAGAAACATACATGGAAGTCTGCGTTTGGCTGTGTTTCTGAAATAATTTCTCCTTGGATCCTAAAGCACAGCAATTAGAGCTCATGTGCTGGTTTCCCAGTGTGCTTTAGGCATTACCTTTGCTTAACAGAATCTAACCAACAGAAATACCATCTTTGGGGAAGGTTCCTGTTCAGTTTGGAAGTTCCCAGGGCAGGTATTACAGTGAGACTGGCAATAATTTTCTCCTCAGTCCCTAGGTAACTCATTTATTAAAATACATGCCTTTCTGCCACTGCATGCAAATGAAACTTCTAGAAGGTTTTGTTTAGGAGTTTGATATAAACTGTACAGCCATAACAAATATTTTACATTTATTATTGCCATTGTTTCATGTGACATTTTCTTTCATTTGACATTTTGCATTTATTATTGTCATTGTTTCAATTGACAGGTGCTACTTTGCTACTATTGTATATTTTGCCAGGGTACACAAAAGGTGATTAATTAACTGGCAGTTTCTAATAAGTGTGTTTTTTAAAAACGACAAAGAACAACTGTGCAACACCTAATAATGCCATAATTAAAAGTAAACTCAAGGGCATGAGAACTTTGGGCATGACCCCGAATTTGTTTATTAAACCAAAGCACGGCAGCTTAACAAAAGCATTTTCTCTTCTGCTACTGCTTTCTTCTGCTTTTTTCCTTTTCTGCTGCTGCTTGGATTTTGAAATTAATTTCTCGATGGAAACCCTTCCAGGGAGAGAACAGGGCAGCGTGGGATGGATGCAACGGCCATGGGACGAAAAGATCTGGCAAGGCTCTTCCAGCAGCAGAGGGTAACTCATCCACAGCATCTGGGCTCACCTGCAGCCTCTTCGCCCTCCCTCCTCCTACAATTCTTCCTCCATGCCAGGGCCTAGCGAGGGCCAGCGGTTCCCATGGGACAGGAGTTGAGGACAATACCAGGCAGGGCCTGTCAGTCAGGGCCCATCCCACCACCCCAGTCAGGAGTAGGGGGCACCATGGGCAGCTCCAGCCCTAGGCATCAGGCACCTCTCTGGGGATGGGGATGGCTGCAGTGGGGCCTGGCTTGGCAGGGACCATGGATGGGCAGGGCAGGGCTGTGGGAAGCTGGAGAAGGTCCCTGCTGTGGCATCACTGGGGCAGGGGCTGATGGCCCCAGGGGGCTGAGATGGGGTCCTGGGCTGTGGGCAGGTGAGAGGATCCCCAGGGAAGCCAGGCAGGGACAGTCAGGGCTGGCAGTGCCCTCAGGACACTGGCAGCTGGTATAAAGAGTAATAATAATAATTCTTTTCAATAGAAATCACTTATGGTTACTTAAGGCTTTTTGAAGACCATCAATTATGCGAAAGGAAAAATTCAAGTGCCGTTTCTGCTCCATCTTTGTTGTGCCTGTCTTGGATCTTTACTGATTTGTGGAAGCACAAGCTCCTCCACTGAACTGAATTGGAGTTAAATTCAGGTTTGTATGTGGGCTTCTCTATTTTCTGTTTTCAGGAATTAGTAATTGCACAAGAACTAGAACGTTAAAACAGCAGTGAGACCAGACAGCTGATTTCAGGTGGCTTTTTATGTTGGCATTTGCATGGATGGAAGCTCATTTTGTGAGTGTAATGGAGTTTCCATTCACAGGCAGCATTTCTATCCTCAGACATTTCAGTAGCAACTGAGGGAAAAGATGAAAATGGGGAAACTAAATACTAGATGTTATAAAAGTTTCCCAAATGTCACAATTTGAAGTCTTCCACCCAGCTGTTACTTTTTCTTACAAATCCTTTAGCAAAATAAGATATTAATGTTTTATTAAGAAATGATTCATTGAGGAATCTTTATTGACATCATAAACTGCTCCTTGTTGCTAGCAGGATTAGAACTGAAGCCATTTAGTTTACTGTAGGACAAGTTACTTTTCAGATAAAAGGAAACTGTAAAAGATGTATTGCTACATAGGTTGCACTTAAAACAGGATTTCACTCCAGAACTAAGAAATATTCCTGCACTTCATTTTGTCTCTCTAACACCCCCTCCTGTATGTCCACATAGCATGGACAAAAGCAAATTCCCCATCTTTTCTCTAAAATCCTCTCTGCTCCCATTCCAAGTTACACCGTCATTCTCACTTTCATCCAAAACTGCAAGGAAAGGGTTGTTACTTCGTCTCCTATCCTTTTTCACGTTCATGTGTCCATTGACTGTAGTCCTTAGGAAATGCTGTTGACAAGATCATTTTCTGTCCTGTCACCTTTATCGGAATAGCTCTACTTGATTCTTCTTCTCTTCCCCACCAAACTGGAGGTCTGCTTTTATATTTTTTTTCTTTTCTGTTTATTTGTTCTGATCTATATTATACCCCACTCCTTCTTCTTTGTGTCCTTATACTTTAAGCAATCTATAAATTTAATTCAGAATATATGGCACTATTCTTCTACAAAAAAGGGGTTGCTTAGTGAATCCTCAAATCTTTTGCACGTTGAATTGAACAAGTGACTACATTAATGAGGAAGTCACATTCTCAGCCTTGGCTGTTCCTCTGCCAACCCAGCTGCTGTGAAATGGAAAGAACATACTTTTTTTTTTTCCCCTGATTTATATTCTCTAAGTAGATAAATTGGATATATTGCTTCTAACTTAAGAGAGGTAGGACATGAGTAAATTTTTTAATTAGTATGTGAAGATTGAAAGACAATCCCTGTGCATTCTTCTCAGTCCTCACATGACTAAGTGTATATAGAATTTAGTAACATGCTAAAAACAAAATGCTGGAATAGTCTGGTTAAAGAGATACAGAGAATTCTGCTTGTGTCACATAGCTCTGTATTTGGGATCTCAGAAGTTAGCAAATACCACAGCTGAAATATTGGTGAGCCAATATAAAAATGTACCAAGGAAAACTCATTGTAAATACTAGGTTTATATTTAAGTGATTATTTCTGATTCTTAGAAAACAATGAAAATTGAATTGTTAGGAATAATAATTGTTGGATGCATAAAGGAATGTCTGTTGTTACCATTTCGTAATTTTAGAACTGAAATACAGAAATACAGAACCCAATATATTTACATATACACTCATTAATTCTGCTGTTGCTTTTATATGAATTAATTCCTGCAAATAGAAGCAGAAAGAGAGGAGTGTCCCACAGATAATACTGATTTACCGTTTGCTATCTGATAGTCTGAACCAAAACCGGGGCCATTTTTAAAAGAATACTAAGGTGAACATTTCGGAATATACGCCTTGCAATGTTGTTGTAAAGGAAGCTAACCTAATCTTGATGACTCACAAAGAAATAAACATTTTTAGTTTTATATTTAAATAACAATTTTTCAAACTTTAAGATACTATTAGAGAGCACAGTGAATCAAGTACAAAATGATAGGCATGCTACTGAACAGGCTGCTGAGGATGCTCTGTTGTAGGAAATCAATTCTTAGAGAGAGTAACTTAGTAACTGTGAGCACTGGGAACCACTCATTCCTTCAGAACTTGATTGTGTTATAAAGAGACAGCCATTAATGCTTGGAATAAATTCTAAGCTGTGTCTTTAGACAATGCAAATATTCTAATATTGGCAAAGCCTGTGTAAGTTGTAGTTTGACATTCTGCAAAGTTAGGGAACTGACCTTCTGCCTTGTAAAGGTCAGTATACAGCAGCAGTGGTATCACAAGCAGAGAAACTATTTCTTTTTCTAGACACCTTTCCCAGCTGCCTATCTACTTCAATTCTTCCACTTCATTCATATGAGGAAAATATGATGAACTCAGGCTAGAGATCTCTAGTCTCGTGTTTATTCTAGTTGACTGGGTGCCTTGATCTGCGTAAGGAATTAAAGTCTCATCTCTCACTCGTGTATATCTATCTGTTGGCTATTTAGTACTAATCGTGAGATTTTAGTCCCTTAGCTAGTCCTGAGACAATATGCTCCTTTCCTGAGAACACTTACAAAGAGTACTAGTAGGCAGTTACACCTTCAGAATTTTACAAGGCTCCATCTTGTCATTCTTATTAAATGCACACATTAATTTGTTAAAGGCCTAATAAGGACACTTGGATGGACATTTTGATACTCTAGGGTGATAATGTTGTTCAGCTCTACATCTCTAGATATCAGCTATTTCTCCTCAGCATTGTCTAGCATTGCTAGTGCTTGGAGACATCAGTCCAGACAAGTAGTTGTAAGCTAGTTGAAGCATCAGTAGAAACAACACTCTCTTTACTGAGGAAGAATACCCACAAGTTGTTTTTCATGTTTGTATATGGGTATTGTCGCATACAAGATTAGCTGCAGGTAGCTGCTACAGACAGGAATACAGGGTGAAAAAGATGCTTTACTCTTTACTTTAAAAAAAAAAAAAGATTGCTGCAGCTGTCAGTGTCATCATTATCTAAGGTATGAATTACAGGCCCATATGATACATGCAACATTTTGAAATATTATGAAGAATTTGCTTCTCCTTTTATTATATGATTATTCACATCGAGTGGTTCGGATTTGTGGTTAAAACAGAGTTGGTAACACACCAATGTTTTGGCTGTTTCTGAACAGTGCTTGCACAGTGTCAAGGATTTCTCTTTTTCCCATTCTGGAGTCCCCCCACCTCCCTGCCAGTGAGCAGGCTGGGGGTGGGCAAGAGATGGGGAGGAGACACAGCTGGGAGAACTGACACCAGCTGGCCAAAGGGATGTTCCATACCGTATTATGTCAGGCTGAGCAATGAAAGCTGGAGGTAGAGAAGAAGGAGGGGGGTGGTTTTGGCTTCCAGGGTGTCCATCGCTCAGAGAGTGGCTGAGCGTTGGTCTGCTTGTGGGAGGTGGTAAGTGATTGCTTTTCCATCACTTTTTTTTTCCTTCTTTCTCTTTCCTTCACCTATGAAATCGTCTTTATCTTGATCCATGAGTTTTCTTGCCTTTGTTCTTCCTATTCCTTCCCCTGTCCTACTGGGCAAGAGGAGGAGGGAGTGAGTAGCAGTGTGGGTGCTTGGCTTCTGGGTGAGGTTAACCCACCACATCAAGAAAAAATATAGAAGTTTTCCATAGACTCCATGACTCCAGTTGGGTCTTGGATGAAATTTATGGTGAGCGTATTGATTCAGATAGCACCTGGTTGTTTTGAATCTTACTACTTTAGGCGCAAGCTCACTACACAGTTCTTGCAAAGCCATAACTAATACAAGTGACCAAGTTAACTGCCTGCACAATGAGAAAGAGAACTGGCTGTTAGTCATCTCTTGTGAAAAGTTTTCTCAGATCTTTGCAGAGATTTTTACAGCCCCTATAAAACTATCTCTGTGAAGATACTTTCTTATTATCCAGATATGAAACTGATTTTGATTACAGTGACTCTGTAGCAAAACTAGCAGTGTGAAGAGAGAAAAAAACTCCTGTTTTTTTAACAAGAGAGACAATCTTTTGGGCAAAATGGTACATTTCTGCCTGAGATAATTCATGAAGTTGTGTATTTTTCCCAGACAAAAGATTTGCAATAAGCTGGAGTAATTACTTAATGCTGTTTAAAGAACAGAGATGAATCTGTCAAGAAGCAAAATATCTTCAAGACTTTTTTTTGTGTGTGTGTGAATTAAAAGGAACAGGTCACATTACATTTCTGGAGCAGATTTTAGCAGTTAATCCTTCCTCTTTGCTTTAGCTGGGGTGAAATTAACTTTTAAACCTAGACTTCTATGTATGTCAAATACTTAGGCAAATCTTTTTTTCAGATTTTACTGAAGAAAAAAGAAAAATCCCTAATGGAAATTTGGTTTTTAGGACAAAATTTATTTAGAGATATCTTAGCAAAAATTAGTATTTATTACAATAAAAACTTATTTAATTACAGCTTCATATTTCTGTTAGAAGAGTTTTGGTAGAAAAACTTAGCTAGTCCTCAATTCATTACTGACTTTAATGGGAAATTGTTTCTCTTCAGAATTGTTTAATTCTCCTTTTGATACTATTAATGTGGAGTCTGTCTGTATGCTTCAAAATTGAAAAATGAAAACGTGACATAAAAAGGTAATGTAAATAGCAAAAGCTTTTAACTGACTGTTTCTTTTTGTACTGAAATGATCAATTATAGTGCATAATCCATGTCAATTTCATGTGTCTTATTGTTTATTTTATGCTATAGACTATAGTATATATGAGTTCATAATACTTACAAAAACACTATCTTAGTGTTTGATAATAATCACATTCTTCATAAACTAGCAAGAAAGTTTGTGTCGGCCATCCTCCTACCTGCTAGCTGCTTCGTCTTTTCCCACAAGGTACTGTGTGGACCAAGACATGAAACGGAGCAGTGATGAATTTTACCTACTGTGTTTATTGAGTATAGTCTTTGTTTGCAAAGTTAGAATGACAAAAAGGAACACAGTTGTAAAATTTCTAGGATGATTTCCTATTGAAATACTATCACAGATTATCACAACGAGAAGAATGAAGTGACTTACTTTTCTATATAAACTCTGATTGTCTGCAATAGCAGGACAAATGTGATCCTCTCTTCTGCTGAGGGGTATCTTTTGTCTCACAGGAGACAATGCCATTGTTTTGACATTGTCCAAAATTCATTGTTTGCTGAATTATGTCAGCAAGCCACTGCATTATTCCAGCATTTTTATTTTGGTTTGGGATTTGTTTAACGTAATGCCTTTAGATGTGTGTAACAATGCTTAATTTTTAAGTATACCACACTTAAGAGGAGATTTCAGTTATTTTCTGAAAACCTCTAAGATGTTCTCAGGGTGTCCTCAGATTGGTTTTGTTCATAGAGAATAATTGCTATTTTAAATCTTATTTTTCCTCTATACAACCTCCACTAAACATCAGCTTCACTAAAACAACTGACACAAGCCCTGTTCATCAGTTTGCTTTGGTAAAATTTAAAGGTGCATCCCACACTTACATGATAGAAGAATTTTATCAGAGGTTGTTTTCTGCTTCTCCTCTGTGAGAATTCCTTCTAGATGATGAACAAAAAACATGCAGAGAAGTTTATATTGGATTTTCATAGGTAAGCATAAATGAACACTACCCATAAAATCAATGGTATGTGGTACATAATTCTGCCAGCGATAATGTTATAATGTTTGAATATTGTAGGAACTTACTTGTTTCTGGTTTGTGGTGTTGAATCTCTTGTCATTGTCTTTTTCAGAGAGAGAGAGAGAGAGACCGTAGAAGAAAATATCCCTATGTGACAGTGTGAGCTCTGAAACTACTAATCATTTTTAGGGTTATGAACTCTTTTAGCAGTACTTCAGTGAGGTATGTTATTTCTTGAACTGTTTCATCTGTATTTCCTAAGACAATACACAGTTCTCATTTAAAAATACGAATGGGAGCCACAAAAGAAAACAGCCTTTCAGGTAGATAATTCCATTTTCCAATTACTTTTCTTGTCAGATTTCCCTTTTTCTATCCTGTTTACAGAATAAAAAAGAGATTCAAGCTTTAACTGGTTCTGTATACAATGAAACATTGTATATTGTGAATATTGTGAAAATCCTTCAGCAATAGTTGAATATGACATGAACATTTCTTTACAAAGGTATGCTTTTCATTGGTCTTTCTTTGAAAGATATATATATTTCTCTCAAATGTATATCAAATATACATTGTTTTGATTACTGAAAGAGGCAACTATGCAGAAAACCTTGGTGTGATGATTCATACTACAAGGATAAGTAGATGTTTCCACAGGCCATCTGCTACTCTCTACCTAGCAATAATGTTTATATATAGAAATTAAATTCTACTCATTCAGCTTCTGATTGAATATTTCAGAACTGGACAAAAATTAACTACGAAGTACATAAACTTTCAGCTCTTCCTAGAAGCATCTTGGAAATACAAAAGCAAATGAAGAAAAGTTCAAACATACATTTTTATATCATTTTCATTATTTTCTAAAACAGGTATCAAAGAAATAATGTTCCATTTCCATTGGTTTTTACCCCAAAATGGCCTATATGCTGTAGATAGTATTTCTTGAGGCACATACATACAATAAAAGCATAGAACACATGTATGCTTATACTCGCACATACATGTACACACTGAGAAACAAGAATGTTTTGTTAGGCTTACAGATACTGAGCCAATTCCAGCTGACTGGACCAGAAGTTCTGTGTAATATGAAAGAAATTTTTTTGGTTTTGTTTATCTACATGCTGCTGTAAGGTATTTCCTCCTTAGAAATTTTTGAACATATCAAACAATCTTTGTAGTTTGTGACATGGTGACAAACAGTGAATGAGGAGGCTAGCTGGGTAAGGAAACTGCACGAAAAATATTCTGCCACCACTAAACCCTAGCTTCTTTCCACCCACAATGCAATGATATAGCATTCTTGAGTATAGCGCACAGTCAAGAATGACACTAAGACAGATAACGAGGCCAAAAAAAGAAAACAAAGCAGTACAAATGCAATCTATCCTACTAGAAAAACAGCAAAAGAGTTTAACTTAGCCCATGTTTTTTAATGAGAAGCCAAATTCAAGAACAGTCTCTGTAGCTAAAGCTGGATATGTCACATGTTTTTATTGAAAAAAGTACCTCCAGCCCTACAAAATACAGCTGAAAGTGATTACGGACTACTGAGTCATGGTGTGTGAGATGAGTGTTCAATTTTGTAACCCTGAACCCTGTCATAGCAAATATGAGGAAATAATGAAACAGGTCTCTTGGCAAACTTACTTGTAGTACACCAGAAACTTCCTGCGCAATCTACCCCTTTAACAGTACGGTATCCCATTTTCAGTCCATAAGGAACAACTTCAGAGACTCTCAGAATCATTAGAGTGAAACTTTGCAGTGCAAAGAAGACTCAATTTGGGGAAGCTAAAGAGAACTTAGAGGGTCCCTGCTTGCTCTTGCTAACAAGAAGGTTTACTTATAAGTAGAAATAACTGTCAGGAAGGAAGTTTTGTAAATTTGTATACAGAGACTCCTCTAAATTGAGGGTTTCTTTTTCAGCACCTGAAAAACTGGGGAAAAATTGGTCATTTTAAAAGAAAATGTAGTATTTTGGGTTTCATAAACTTTCTGAAAATAGTCTGTGCTCTATTCTCTTTGCAGAGAATATGATCATTATAATTACATGTGACAGAGCTAGAATCTAGAGCTTCTAGTATACAGGAGAACTGTGCGAGAATGCAAAATAATCTTGACATATTGGAGAACTGATTTGAAAAGAATAGGATGAAATTCCAAAGCTAGCTACAAAACTTGTAACTTCAAATTTACAAGCCTGTGTGTAGGCTGAAATTGGCAGCTGCACAAATACCGAATGTGAGCCAACTGCTTGGACAACAGTTTCCTAGAACAGCATGTGAGTTCATAGTGGTTTGCAAAGCTGCCCATGTGAGTAGTGCCATATAGTTGAAAAAAAAGAAAGAATACAGGTTCAATAGAAAGAAGCAGAAGCTTTGAGAACATGAAACAGTCTTTTCCTTCTATACTGCAGTAGTAAGGTATTTGGGCATTGATAGGGCATTTTGGCACCATGCTTCAGGGGGCATGTGGATCAATAAGGATGAGAGCTACAGAGATGTTCAAAGACCTAGACAGCGTGGTCTACAGGGGAAGCTTGAACAGCTGCAGGAAAAGAAAAATGAAGAGGAATATAAATCCCCAAATTTGTAAAGGCTTTTGCTAAAAGGAAAGGAAAAAACTGTTCTACATGTCCAAGCTGAATAGCACATTTGCTGCAGGGAAGTTTTGGGCTAAACAGTGGGATAAATGGGTCAGCAATAAGGATTGTAAGGAACTGGAACAGATTTCCTGGTGTTGCTGTAGTGTTTCCATCACTGGAGGTCCTTAGGACCAAGTTAAACAAACTTTAGTTAGAAATGCTGAAGGTATAGTTTAACATGACTTAGGGCACAGAGTTAGATCAGGTGACATCTCAAGGTACTGTGAGTCCAGTGCTTTATATGGTTCTGTGAAATGTTGATTAATTTTAAATGAAAAATGCTGTTTGAAATGAAAAATTGAAGGGTTTTACCAAGAAACTTTCAGAACAAATAATCTTCACATTTTCATAATCATCCATATTTTTTTCATCCAACTACTTGCTACACTGAATCTCATTTCATGATTATTTTCAGCCATTTCAGACGTGGGATTTTTCTTTTCAGCATAGACAAACAAAGGCAAAACTATTCAGCATGGCTGCATCTTTGATCTTGAGTTTGAAAAAACAGCTGAAATAAATTCTATCTTTCCTTCTTCATGATGATGGTAGTACCACTAAGCAGATACTCCAGCCATCAAGTTTTCATTATTCAGTTTCCGTCTGCACCATTAAGATATTGAGACTAAGAGCTAAATTGGCAGTAGGAATGTCATGTGCTAGGAACAAAAGAAACACTGGGTGCTCAGACCTGTTTCAGCAACCTAAGGCTCTGTCAGAATCTGCTTTAAAATTCTTGAAAGCAAGATGGGATAGTACAGTATGTTTTCAGGTGCAGGGACCTGATTAGAAATTGCTTATTGACATTCTCAGGCATATAATCAGCTCTTTAGGAGGCATTTACAACATGCAGTTCAGTGAGCACAAAGGCCTGAAATATTCTTCCAATTAGCTGTTGTGTGTTGCATGCAATTTCAGATCATAGATTCACACTGTGCCACTTGTCTGTCTTTGCAGAGGATGTAAACCAAGAGGAGCAGTGATTCTCACAGAGACAGAGTGGACCACAGAATTACAGAAAGGAGAGGTCTGGTGCCTTATGGAGCCTTGTGAAAGAGACACAGAGTGTGCTGAGCTTGCCAGTGGGGAGGACTCTGACCGGAGGGAGTATGAAAGTGTCGTCCCCCTTGCCCCTGCCATGTACCCTTGACTGAAGAAAGGCTTTTCCACTGATTTTCTTTGGGGAGGTGCTGGTATTAGAGAAATGTTGATGGGAGCCAGGGGACTATATATTACCCCATCTCACGACAACCCTGCACGAGCTTATAAAGGAAAGAGCATACTGCAGAGCTTGTCTTTTCTACTACTGCTCTGGAATAGCAGGGCACATTTTTAAAGGGGTTTCCTGGAAATAGCTAGGGGATGATTTGATACTGAAACTGGATTAAAGGGGAACAGACAACATTAAAAAGACAGAAATGCATAATCAAAGAGTGTCACAAGCCTGCCCCCAGAAGGGCCAGGCTTTCTGTATTCCACATGGATATTTGGGTGTGAGAATTTTTCTTGAAACTGTTCCATAGGTAATCCTCAATATGATATTCTCCCATAGATATCCCTTAGCCTAGGATAAGGGTCTTCATGGCATTTCTGAGTCTTGTAGGCTCCCAGACACTCCTTAAAGGAAATATACATTCTTTTACTGTCTATTTATTATTTTACTAGTTACCTCATTACAAGAACATCACTAAAATTATGGACAATGAAAAGCATCAGGATGGAATTTTGACAATGTGATGACACAGTGGGACTCCACTTTTGGATGCCTGTGAATCACAGATGGAAGGTAAATTTCATTACATTCTAGAAATGTTTCTAATCAGTTCATGGTGGCAGTTACAGAGCACTGCAAATTGCAGTGATGAAACCATGTCATAGCTGGAATGGCCAAAGTGACATGAAACATTCTAAGGAAAAAAATTCTCAACCTCTTTCTGCTATGAAGCTGGAAGTATGTCAAAGAGCACTAGAAGTTCCAGTTAGTATCAAAGACAAGCACTTCCACTGAAAATCTAGCATGTGTCTCTTTGCCAAGCTTTGTGCTGTCACAGTGATGCCTACACCAAACAGAACCTTTCCATAGTTTTGCTTTTAGCTTACACGTGTCAAGACAGCAAGCTGTAGCTCAACCTAGTTTCGTAAACTTAACTGTTTGCTCTGTATTTCCTATTTTAATTTGGTCATAGTTAGATAATACAGGTTGTTTGTTTTCTGAAGATTGCTTAAATTATTGTTTTAATATAACGTTTTTCAACTGTACCAGTGTCTCTTCAGAGCTGAGGTAGACTTTGAACTGTAAAAAAAATGGCATACATGGAGAGGTAGAGAAAAGGCAAGAGAAGAAAAGGGGAGTATTTTGTGCACAATTATGCAGGTTGTGACAAAGAACGTGGATTGTTTTTGTATTTTCTTTACTTACCACAAGATGGCATCAATTAGTTTTTACTGGCTAGAGGCTCTCGACTAAGGAATGACTTTTGTGGTCCATAGGTTTGGGGAATGCATTAAAAGGGGGAAGTTGTGTATGTTTTTCTAATAAAAAGCAAAAGCTCTCAAAATAAATTGTATATTTAACAATGTAATACGAAGAAAATTATTAGTTAAACAAACTACTTGAAGAGCTCTGTATGTTAACTGGTTCCAAAAATGTGAGCACAAGAACCCTGATGTTAAAAGTTTTATATTGCTTCAGTTATCAGTACTGCCCTAAGGGATATGTTACTGGATAAGGCTAAACATTCAAATGAAACTCAGGAGCAGAAGGTACTGTTAGAAGATATCATCCTGCTCCACAGCAAGTTTACCAAAATTTTCATAAAGTGGCTTCAACAAAGGGGTTTGAATTCAGCTCCAGATTTCCTGAAGTTGCATAGATACTTGGACTCTGAATTTTATATTTAAAAAAAAGTGTTTCTCTGGCTTATCTTCATGTAGTTTTCCTTTAAAAGTTTAAATGTCTTTCAGTGGGCCTTTCTTGGGCTAGAGGTACACACCTGTAACCTACTGAACTCTCACAGACCAGGAACAATAGATATAGAGGAAGGCTTTTGAGAGTAACATCTGTCACAAAGGTCATTTCTTTGAGGGGTGTATTAGGAAAGCAGAAATCCTGATGTAAGCATGAAAGAAAGAAATAGCAAGGAAACTGTTAGAAGTTAAGGAGAAGGAAGGAAATGCCAACAAAGAAAGGAGAAGTGAAAGGAGTCTCTGAGCAACAGAAACTATTTCAGTTGGTTTAAATAACTGTATTGATATTTCAGCGTTTATCCAAACCTCAAGACTTGGGATTGTCCCCATATAACACACTCGAATTGCATTGTCCAAACTGTTGCAAAATGTTAGCAGGGACTGACCATCCATGATAGGCTTAGTCTTTACTCAGCCTGCAAAGATAACAGAGATGGAGAAACTCTAATCCGTAACACAGAAGTAATATGCGGAATCATTACTCCCATTATAAAAGGCAATAATAAGGGAACTCCTCTAGAAATACCTTTACAAACTTTAAAGAACAGGTTTTTTTGGGAGGGGAAGGGTTGTTGTTGTTAATAAATCAGGCATCTGAAAGCAGATGTCTGGACATTATACGCTGCGTTAGCTGTTTTCAGAACAGGCTACCTCATCTCCTTTAATATCCTTTACAGCTGTAAATCGCTAGAGCGATTATAATCACATAATATCAGGGTGCTCTGCTTCTCTTCTCCTTAGCTGTGTGGGACAGTGATTCTGGTCTCTTTGTCCTGTCAACTGCATTAATGAAAAATGAGAATATTTCACTTGAAGTCAGTATTGCTGTAGTGCTATAGAAGTGGAAGGAGACTTGGACATTTAACAGCCAGTATCTGAGAACTCTTCAGTGACTTATGTCTTCTTAGACAAAACCAGGAATTACCAAGAATTGCCCCACGCCCCTTTTAGATGCTTCCATTGTTTATGGGTATGATTTTTTTGAAGATTTTATTATTATTATTATTATTATTATCATCATCATCATCATCATTATTATGGGAATAAGAGAGCTTTGTTTAATCTCAGGTTAAACCTTTGGACAGTACTGGTTGCTGCAAGCTGGGTCCAGACTGAGAAACCTGTAGTTCTGAAATCCAGCACCACGCCTTGTATTGGATATTACAGATTAAGCACAGGAGAGGCTTCAAATAATAGGTCTATCTGCTGCACAGTATCTCAGAAGAAGCCCTCAAAATTGGTATCCTGGATAAGAGGATGAAATGGCTCATGCTGGAAAAAGAGAATATCTGTGGCTGATTCTTTGGATATCTACTGAGGAACAAAAGGCTCAGCATGAGAACTAGGAGAAAAGAATAAAAGCCAGGAGACTGACAGAAGATTCAGGAGGCTTCTGATGCCTGTGACTAACATAACTGTGTCATCTTTGGTTGAACTAATGCACGTCTTCTATATTTAGACAGCCTTATATACTAAATGACAACACAGAATTACATTTATTTGCTGAATATTAGTGTACTTACAAGTATCTCTGCATGAGTAAGCAAATGTATTTCTCAAAATTGCTTATACCTTTGGAGAGATATAAGTATAGCATTTCACTACTGGAATTTACATTTCTTTCAGCAAGTAACAAGGGATTCTAAGTGGGAAACAGAGACAGAACAAGAGAGGGAAATTAATGTCTGACATTTATACCTAATTTTTGAATGGAAAAACACCTCTTCAGCTGTGGGTCTATTCTGAAGTTAATCAGTGTTAAAGATTCTGTAAATGTTTTTTCTGTTTGAAAATATTTTCCCTTGATTTTGGATGGTAACAGCTTGTATAACTAGCATTCAATTTAAAACAAGTAGGAAAATTTGTATTACAGATAAAGACCATTTTAAGCTAGCGGGTCAAAGCCAATGATGCAGTTAGATCATGTGATCTCCCATATCACTGAATCTGTAATGAATATCATGTTACCTGGTTTGTTTAGCATGACAAGAACATAACTCTCAGTTGAAGTCCGAATGGAAACAGAAAAGCTAATTGTAATTCTTTTAATCAAATAGTTCGCAGAATGCAATGCTTTTGTTCTATCTAGGTGAGTGAGATCAACAGATTGCTACTCTTCTGGCAAAATACTCTGTATTATCAAAAGCAATATAAAAATGAAAAACAAGTGCAAAACATAATCACTCTGATCAGAGAATTCAGTTCCTGGATGTTGGATTTGGTTCTTTTCCTTGTAAAGTTGGTAGATGTATTTCCTTGGTAAAACCAGGACTGGGTCCAGCGTGATAGTGAATGACATGTCAAGAGAGGAGCAGATAGCAGTTTTGACGTGCAGAGGCTGCTGCTCTGAATTACAGGGTCATTCATGCAGTTTAGCTTGAGAATAGGACAGACACAACATTTACCATTAAAGTCTATGCAATATTTTAATTAAGGGATAATGTAATTGGCATACAATTCTGTCCCAGGATAACAGTCTCCTGTTGCTGGATGGAAGCCAAGAAACCACTACGGTTACTGAGCATAAACACTGAGATGCAAATGTTTCCAAAGAGTAGACATTTATCCTAGGGATATCATTTCACTTCAACTGTTTCTGTTAGAGCAGGTGGTTAAAAAATGAAATAGATCCATGAACATGGATACATCATGGTGACAATTGTTTACTGCTAACCAGACTCTGCCCACAGGAAGGAAATTCCTCCATATTATTTGTTGCAGAGAGAGGCTTTTCTTCTTCAAATAGAAGTAATAGGTTCTGACCCTGGACCTCAAGATGTCCTCAAGGCTGCCTTACTTTGACAAAAGCTTTTGCCATTTTCCAGGGTTATTTGCAGCTCTGATCTACAGCCTCGCAACATAGCTGCATACAGCATCTCCCTATCTGCTTTAACTATTTAAAATGCCACCACATGGGTCTGCTTTATTATTTATGTAGGTCTGATGCTTAAGAGGCTCCATCATAAACAGGGACTCGATTGTGTTACAAATACATCCCAGTAAGTTTTCAGAGTTTGTTCTCTATGTAATTTAGCTATTTGCTAAATGTCTGTATGTTTCCATATGATTTACAGCTGTTTGTATTGCTATGTATCTACTGAAACAAAGATCTCAATTTTATCCATAGATAAGCCTTGTATTCAAGAATCTGGGCATTAGTTATGAATTATATTACTAAATCTTCTTGCTTGAATAATAAATTTTGACAACTGCCATGACAGCAAACAACAGAGCTGAAGACAAATACCTCTTCATAGGCATACAAAGAACTGGAACAAAGAAGACTGAAGTAGTTTGGCCTGCTGATGAGTTCCTACCAATAAAATGTTTGTTTCAAAGTATACGAATAAGAAGTGGGTATCTAGCTCTTTTAGGCTTTCTTCAAAAATCTCTGAGGCTTCATATTTTCTGTAAATGTCAGTGACAATAGCCTGGCATTAAACAATCCCTTAAAAGGACTGAAAGTTAAATATTTTAACGTGACTGTAAGGAAAACATAGGCGTCTCACTGGGAAAAATTTCCTCGCCAGAAGATTTGCAAGGCTGTGGAACAATCTCCATATGAAAGTGATGTAGCATCATTTTACCTTAGATGCTTCCAGCTAAACTGAACAGACCTCTGATAAATGTAACTATGTGAAACAAGCTCTGTTTGGAAGAAGCGCTTGTAATCTGCTTATGAATTCGGTGGGAGTTTTGCACAGTATTCAGTGGGCCCACGTGCACATCTTTAACATAGTAGACTTACCAATCACAATTGTAAGGGTAAGAGGTTATTGTTATAAACTAAAAATAGGGCTTTCTTTTTTGTACCCATTTTCACTGCATAAACTGCTCCTAGTGCCAGAAATTCATGTGTAACATGAGTAAAGTGGAAAGCTGCATTTTAAAATTTTTACTTCAAATAAACTCAGATGCTTTTTTAAAGGATGTCATTCAGTTTGAAAATGCTGAAAGTGTTTTTATTAGCTTTCAAAACACATTTTTATAGCCTTCGTCTAGAAGTCTTATAAAAGAAGAAAGATTCAATATTTGGTAAGAAAAAATAAATAACTGGCAAGAACATTCTTATTTATGGTTGCTTTAAAGATACAAACAAGATATCTAGAAACCTCACTGGCCTTGATTTTTCACTTGCACTATGACCTTTTCCATCATACTGACAGAACACAAGCCCTTTAAAATGGAAATAAGTCAACAGAGTGGCTCAAAAGGTTCTTGATGTAAATGAAAATCAGGTTTACTGAATTCAAAGAAAGCTGAGGAAAATTAACCCTGGAATGAAAAAAGTTAAATGCATTCTCCTGAAATAAATGCTAATTACACAGGGGAGAGAAAGTTGAAATGAGACCCTGACTCTCAATGCACAGGAAGCCAAACGTGAGCACAGGCAGGTATCACTGCCACACACAGGTTACTCTAAAACAGACAAGCAGTCCCCAGTCCCTTACCTACGTCTATTGATTTTACTGCTACAGATTTTTTTTTTGTTCCATATTTTATATGGTGCTTTTTTCATTTCACAGAGATGATCAAAATCTGGTTCTGAATCACATCTGGAAGAACTTAGGCCACTATCCTAAGAGTATTCAACTCATTGAGGCATTAAATGCATTCCTGACTGCACTGTTCACAAAATTGTAACCATAGCAGACAATCTAACAGGGGAAACGCATACTAAATTCAAGATGACACTTCTTTTTATTTTCCATGAAAGGTCAGAACACAGAGCAAGTGGCAAGTGTTATTAGTTCTCTGAGTGTTCATCAACTCTTGGGAAAAAAATACAGTTCAGGATTAAGGAGAATTTATTATGAACTTCACCACCAGACCAAATAACGATCAGCAAGTGTCCAAGAAAGATCAGTGCAAAAATGGACACGATTTTCAAGAATTTCTTAAAGAAATGTTACAGAGGCTGGCCAGCAAACTACTTCATTTGTTGCAAATAAATAGGCTGTCTTTCCTCTGAATTTGGACTGCCCTGTTCATTTAAGCCAATATGCTTCAATTATCAGAAGGAAGCAATATTAGATAGATGGGAGAAACTAGGCATATTAAAAACCTCAGTAATCTTGACCTAAAGCAAAACCATCAAGCTTTATTAGCATGCTGCTGATTTTTTTCCTAAGAGCATAAATATGTGACATAAACCTCTATAAAGCCCCTAGAAACAGACCAAAAAAACCCTCACTGAACTACACTTTGGCAAATCTTAGCTTTCCAAATAAGTTTGATTTCTGCTACATGATTTAGCTGCATACATTCATATATATATATGTGGTTGGGGAAAGGTTTACCTAAAGTAATAGCAAAGAGATTCAGAATGGTTTATTTAAGGAAATTTTGCCAACCATTTCAAAAAGTAAACTTACTATATATTCCTAGCGATAGCATTCCGTATTTCTGGAAAAGTCTTGGACTCTGCTCTCTCTTGGACTCTGCTCTCTGCTGCCTATGAAAAGAAATCATAGCAAGAGTCGTTTTGGAGCCATATGATATGCATTCTCAAACAGGCAACAGATTTTATTACTAATTTGTTTTTACCATCTCCTTGGTGAAGGTAAGCTATGTAATGAGCTACTCACTATTTGCCAGGAGTTAGATAAATCATTCATGCTCTCAAAAATGAACTTTGGTGGTATGAAAATAGTAATTTAGTAAAATCAGAGCTGAAATGAAAGGCACGTTTCAGTATTACAATCTGCCTATCTTAAAGAGGCACCACCTGTACTTCTACCTGTAACAGGGGAAGAGAATTTAAGATTAGTAAACAGTTTAAAGAAAAATCTCAGAATAATCAGCTGAAAGATCCCTATCAGACAGATGTTTTAAAAAGTAACACAGTGCAAGTAAAAGATACTGGATTATATTTTGAGGGAGCCTGTCAATGCCTATTGAAAGACCAGGCTAATATTAAAGAACTGGTTCTTTCATCAAGGAAAGGAGGGACCCAACAAACTGAGTTCATCAACTGAGCAATTATCTGACCACAGTGAACTTGCAAATAATGTTCTGTGTTATGGAAGGCGTTTATTGATATGATACTTAAATCCACATTTGTGTAAGAACATAAGAACACGCCCTTATGACGCTACAACTTTGCTGTGAACTCTATGATACTTACTGCTTACTGAACTGAAAAGAAAAACCTTCTCAGTAATTCTGGAGTGAGAAGATTCTATTTCACTTTTAGTTTCAATCAAGCAGTCTACACAATGAAGTCATTTATAAGACTGTAATTGTTCCATCAGTGACAGATGAGAATAGCTATCTGAGCCTTTCTCCTTTGAAGCTCGTTACAGAAGATTTAACATAATGAGTGACAGCATACTCATTAAGATATAGAGGTGTTTGGAAGATTTAATCCAAATGAGGAAAGTTTGCAGCCATTAACATTTTTGTAGAAAATGTTGCAACACATATCCCCACAGGAACCTTACATTCAGATTTGTTGTCTCTGCTGGGTTATTAATGAACGTGTGTGGCTGGTGCAAATGAGTCATGCAGAGCTGCAGCAGATTTCTGTTTTCTTAAATGTCTCATTACAGTATGTGTCAATATGGCAAGGTTACAACTGCTAGGCACATAGAGACACCAACAGACATTAACATCTGAATTTCAGCAGTAATTTTCAAAGCCCTAAATATTAATCAGTGTTTTCCACATAGAAATGAAATAGAATCTGAACAACATGGTTTATTGCAGTGTAAAGTGTTTCATTATGCAAGACTCAGTATCTAGAAGACGATTGTTCAAATTGAACCAGGATTTTTTTTAAGATTTCCAGAATAAATAAAAAAATTAAGACTTTGATTACCTAGAAAAACACTCACTGTACTCATTTCAAAGTGTTATTTTTTAAGATGCCTGCATTTTCAGAAAGGTTCACATTTTGTTCACATGCATTATAAAATCATTAAATAATCTTTTCAACATAAATTAAAACTGAAACATAGCTCTTTCAAAGAACTGTTTCAGCATTAGTCTTGTGAGAAGTGTACTGTACTACAGAAAACATAAGGAATGAAATATGTAAGGCCTATCTGTATCAGGAAGGTTAAACAACAGAATTTTTTAAAAATGTCAGTAATGTTATGCAAAACAGAATCACTACAGACTCCTGCAATGAGGAACCCTACACAATGCTGTACATTATAAGCTATTCTTTTTAGTTAGACATATAAGAGGATAGATTAGGCTGTGAGTGAGTGATTTTACAAATATCCAGGGAAAAAATAATTTTTTTATGCCTGCTGGAACCATCTTCCCTCTCTTACCACACACATTTAATATTTCTTCTTAATCCTCCTCAGAACCATGAGAATCCCAAAGGATCTCACACATGTCGTGCTCTGTTTCCTTTAAATATACACATAGCTGTGTTTTACAGATTTTTTCATAAAGGTTAATAGGATAAAATTAGACATAAGACATAGGTTAGCAGGTTTCACGGAAGTATGACAAAACTGCAAAAGAACCAGGAAATTTGAGGAAATCATGAATACTAACATTTCACATGGTCAGTCTAACATGCAGATTTGAAAGCACTGAAACTGTAACCTGAAAGCACAAGAACTCAAAGTAAAGAATGCTTAAAATGTATCAGTTATATTATTTGAAAAGTATAGTTCCACAAGAAATGGAGGAACAATTTTCCATACATACATTATTTATTAAGTTCAATTTATTCAATTCTGCAAGTAAAACTAGCTGAGAATCAATGCATTTTTAATGCTATTTCAAGTATAGCTATTTTTTACTGCAATAAATCTAAGGAAAAGCAAGATTTTTTTAAAGAGAATAAAATGTTTCAAGATGCTATGACTTTAAATTAATTTATGTTGAACACAGTGGGTACCGGAGTCAATTCCCGTTGCCATGACAACAGACACTGAAAATTTTAACATCCAGTGGCAGGCTGAATTCCCTGCAAAGAAGCTATTCTGCATTAAAATGATATACTAGTGAAACATTAAACATATCTACATGCAAACTATTTGTTTTAAGCAGACAGCTTGATTATAGCTTATAAAGAATATAACTATTCAGACACTAAGTTTATTATTTCAGTTTAAATTTCTCTAAGATTTAAATAGTGACCTGAAGACCAGTAAGTAAAAAGATCAAGTAGCTAATTAACAAAGACATTTGAAGGAAGATACATAATTTTTAAGAGTGCAATTGCTTTATCTGTCTGTCATATACATTTGATTAAATCGTTTCTGCAATATGTATCATTCCATACACAAAATGAAGCCTATACATACAGCAGGCTGTGCTTTGCACATTCATTATATGCAGAGCATTTGGAAGCCTGATAATGCATAACTGTTTCTCAGAAGGTTCCTTAACAAGTTATAAAATAACTGGATTTGAGAATGAATATGCTCTGCTTGCACCCAGTAGAGTTTTTGTATTAACCAGGTTCATGTATTCTATGCAGAAGAATTTTTTGTACCTGAGCAGAAAGTTTCAAGTCATAGGTATAAACTAAATGGAGGGGAAAGCATTTTAGTATCTACCAGTCAAACTTTCCAATAAAAGGATACAGAGAAGGTGGGCACAAAATGAAACCACTACTACAATTTATACTCTGAAAAATTACCATTTGACAGTATATGGAGCAGAAGAGGCTGCTTTTGAGCTGGTGGGCAGAATCCCTCCCACAATATGACACCTTCCTTTAAATGGCTGTCCTTTAAAAGAATCTCATTAGTGCAGGTCACTCTGACAAAACTGCATCTGTTTTTGTAAGAGAACAAATCAGAGATAGCTCTAACCTGAGAGGATTTAATTAACTGTTCCTACTTCATGGTGTATTTAGTTCATGCATTAATGCTATGAAAATGTTACCATGATTTATGTCTGATTTTTAGTGTCCTTCTTAGTATTCCTCAAATAGTCCTTTTCAGTTCCTGACGCTCCCAGTCTTCTGCCATCTGTGAGATTGGACAGGAAGTTCAGACCTTTGATAAATCCGTCTTGGAGAATTCCAAACATTTACAAAAATAATGATGTAATCCTTCTCAACGTCAGCTCGTTAAGACATTCATAAATGGACTTCTTGCATACTACCTTAGTCATTGTTGAAGCACAACGTTTGGAGAAACACTAGCATTCACTGTCAGCCTTCAGTGCACCAACAGGCTCTGCAACCTCTTTCTGCCAATCCATCTCCTCTTCTCTGGGTTTGCCCACTTGTGCTCATGCCAGCTCTGACATGGCGCAGGTGTGCTCCCAAGTCGCTGGGAGCAGAGCTGCATGAGCAGGAGCTGGGAGAAGCCTCATGGGAGACTGTCCCTGCTTCCCCTCGGAGCTGCATCAAGCTCTGGCTCAAGCCCCTGGCCCTGGCTTGAGCTACACTGCGAATATCCCTGTGCTCCTCTGCCCGGCCATGCATGTGCCTGCACCCAACCCTGACCCACCGACTTTACTCCCTGGCTTTTCCTGGGACCTGCCTCATCACCATGTGCGTGTCAGTCCTGCTGGCTGTCCCCAGCTACTGTCACTGCTCCCTGCTCTCCCCCCTCCCTGGGCACTGTGGGGCTGTGCTGTGTCCCCCTGCCTGCTTTGCTGCCACCCTCAGTGCCCAGCTCCCCGGCCCTTGCACAGCAGCCCCCTCCCGCTGCTCCCTCATACCCTCCTTACTGAACTGCTGATACAAGCTTTTACTGTGTAAGTTTCTTGGGTTCCTTAAAGAAGAAAACACTATTATTTATTTACATGGGATTCTGTAGCAGCACCAGGAAGAAATGAAGCGTGAACAAAAACATTGCACAGTTACTAGATTCAGTTACCCAGCTGAATCATGCACATGCCAGCACATGCTTAGCAAAGGTGTCTTCCTAATGCCCATGAAGGACTCCAGGTGCTGTGCCCAGTAACAGCACAGTAACACCACATCACTGCAATGACAAACCCAGAATAATGCGCTTTCCTAGTTGTAACGTAGATTTGGGGCTTGCAGCTTCTTTCACAAGTCAGTCAAACTTTTGTTTGCCTTGTGGACTTCTTCTGTGGACAGTGTGAGCAAGGTCTTTGAGGAAAGGCCATCTTTGTTATCTTGCCATGCTACTACGGGTACAATATGGTGGGGTTTTTTCAATAATTCATCCCTAGTTATGCAGCAAGGACAAGCAGATAGCCGACTACATTTTTGCAGGGCTTTCAGCAAATGAACTTGAAGAGAGCTGCCCACACAGGGAAACATGATGTGTTTGTGGTGATGTTTTGGGAACACATTGAAAAGATGAGAAAATTGAAACATTTTACCAGCAAAACAGGGCAACTCTGGGCAGAAGCAAAGTAAGGCAGCAGATTGCCTGGAGTAGGAAAACACCTGGCGTCCTTCAGTGCTCCTGCTGAAGGAGAGGTCAAGATTGGTAGGATACCCCTGGGGATATGAGAGGGGAAGCAGAGCATCCCTTCTCAGAAACAGCTGCTCTGATTGTGCTCTAGAAACTACTTCAGGAACAGCAGTGAAAATAAGCTCAATTTTCCACCGTTCTGCTTGCCAGTTCCTCCTCTTTTGACTACTGTCTTCCTTCCAGGGCAACTGTAGACGAGCTCTGCTCCCTCTGCCCCATCTCCAGGACAGAAATGCTGTCTGCTTGCACTGTTGAGGAGCCTTCGTAAGCAGAGCCTACAGAAGATAAGGACCCGACTTCACCACCTCTGACCTGCTGCAGAGAGGAAATTGTCAATACGGGATGTTCCAACTTAATCTTATCAAGTGACTCTCCTGTTTTTCACTAAAACGAAAGATACATCAAAGTATAGACCCCATCAATATATCTGTTTTGACCTGTCAGGGCACTGCATGGACGGGTGGCTTCCTGGGGGCTGAGGGGCCAGTAGGGCCAGAGACTCCCCTGGCAGCCGGGGCCCATCCCACTGCCCCAGCCAGGAGCAGGGCAGACGGGGGCACCAGGGGCAGCCCCAGCCCTGGGCATCAGGCACCTGCCTGGGGACAGGCTGAGGCTGGGCCAGGACGTGGGCCCATGGGTCGGTCCAGCTTGGGGGGCCCATGCACCATCAGGGCAGGGCTGTGGGGAGCTGGAGAAGGTCCCTGCTGTGGCATCAATGGGGCAGGGGCTGACAGCCCCAGGGGGGCTGAGATGGGGTCCTGGGCTGTGGGCAAGTGAGGGGAGCCCCAGGGGGGCTGGGTAGGGACCATCAGGGCTATCAGTGCCCTCAGGGCCATGACAGTAATGACTAGCATAACCTGCCTTTCCTAAGCAAAATGTACAGTTGCTAAACATTGCTGTTACTTTCTTGCCAAGGAAAAGCAAGGTTGTTCAACAAATTTAAATCAATTTTCTACTTATATTTAAATACAACTTTTTTTTTCATTAACATGTCAAATTTTCCTGAAGAAAATTTGTGCCGTTCAAAAAATGTTAAGGTTATAGTGTCCTCAGCAAAAAATACCAGTCCTGCTGCTCCTTTTCTAGACCACTCATCAAAGGTATAACAACTGACAAATATGAAGCCTTGTTTTCATATGGGTCATGCCTGAAATTTCATTCAGGGTTTACTGTGCCAAAAATCTAGTCTGCCAATGCTTTTCTTTTTTTTAATTACACTACAAACATTGCTATATAACTCTCTTAATAGTGTAGTGGATTCAATTTTCCCTAGCAAGATCACACATTATTGTGTCTTTAAAAAAATTGTTTACTAAGCCAATAATGTAACATAGATATTCTTCCTTTACTTTCAGATTATGAACAAGACTGCCATTTGCCACTTATGGCATGAAATATCTCATAATAACATTAGATGGCACATGAAGAACAGCAGGGATGACTTTTAATTAAGATAAAAAGATGGGTTGTGTAATGTAGTAATAAAAGTTGCATCTCAGAAACTAAACATCCATCAGCCACTCTTGCTGTAAGTTTTCAAGGCTGTTGTAGGAACACTAAGTCCAATAAATCCTCTCTTACAGTAAATACATTAATCTTAAAGACTTCAAGAGATTTTGGGGCCCTTCTGGCTAATTTAATCACCAAACTTTTGGACTATTTCCTGTGCCAAAGCTAGTGCAATTTTCCAGAACTGCTGAATAAACCAGCAAAGTATACATTGATAAAATGCTTTTTTTTTGCAGTTAGACTTTTAAAATTCTTCAACATAAACCAGCCCAAATTCAACAAGTCAAGTCATTGTAAAATTAGCCCAATTATTTTAAAATGGAATGTATTTTTTCTTCTGATTTCCTGGAAAAGTTCCGTATTTTATTCTGCGTAACAAAGAAATGAATACACCAGATGACTACGAGATTAAACATCATCTTCGGTGATTCATTCTAGCCCAAGAATGAGCATGTACAAAACAAAATAAAAGAAAGCATTTTATCAGTACAGATTTCTGGAGATCTACTTTATAGCAACAAAAACATATCACTCAGGATAGGCCTGCATCAAAGCACAAGTAATAATAGCATTGCCTATTTTTTATCTTTCCTATGACTGAAAGTAATGTGCATTATTCAAGGATTGCTTACTCTCTACTGAAATGCAGCCACTTCAGGGACATAAGACATTATTGCAATGTCCCTTGGTACAACAGCAAATTTTCAAAAGTAAAAATGCTTTCAATGAAACAAAAAGCAAATAGTGAAAAATATTACAATGGAGATAAAAAATCTTTTTATTATCTTTTTTATTGTTTTTGAACAGATAGCTTGTTTTTCTGAAAGCAAAGTGAGATATTTTCTCAAAATCAAATCTAATCTACAGTTATGTAGATTTTGGGGAAAACAACTCAATTTTTATAAAAAATTAAAGATATTTATTTTTCTCTGTTTTACACTTTTGCCTGATGCCATTCTGCCGATACTGCAGACAGCTATAGAGATATCCAAGACAGGTGGCCTACAGAAATTCTCTTGTTAAGACATGGAAGATGGCATCAAAAATCCAGTGTCAAATTTTGTGATACTTATACCAAAATACCTCACCAACAGAGACTTCCTTTGTAGTCATGTCTTTCTATGTGCAGCATTGCACTTTGACCCATGACTGAGAACAAAAGCCTCAGATAATAATGTTTCTTAGTCAGCCAGAAAGCTTGCAATTAACCCAAGAATGATACTCCCTCCCCTGCTTTTCCTAAGGCTGTATGCACTGCATCTGATGCACTTCTAATCTGTGCAGCTGGCACACTTATCTTTCTAGCATATTGTTAAAAACAGCTAGTGGCATAGACTGTTGTCACAGGATAATTCAAAGTATTTCTGAACAATGTTTGTTGAAAGTCAAGTCAAGATGCTGCTGTCTAAGCTGCAGAGACTGATGGTATGACAATGTTCAATTGCATTTTTGGATCATTGAGATGGAACATGCATTTCTTTATATTTGATGAATTGAACATTTATTATGGGGAACCATGCAGAATTTAATACTCATACTCTTGATCTAAACCTTTGTAAATAATGTAGAAACTAAATATGTTCTTCTCATTTTGTAAACTGGGCTCATTGTGAAACATTTGGGGGCACTCATTTTCTTTTTGAATATGTATTTCTCTTCTTGTATAGATAAATTATGATAGGGTGCTAAACCTGAAATAAATGGCATGAACCGGTCACCAGGCTGTTACATTAAATAAATAGTGCTAGCCAACCTCACAAAATTCCTGACTTAGCCAATACGCACCTGACAACATATGTTCATCTACTGTGTTCCTCTACTGAGGCATGCATGCATGTACAACACAGCAGACAGAAAAACAGTGCCAAAGTAAGTTAAAACCACATCCATTACTTTGTCACAGAGAGGCAGCATTTTGTGTATCTTGAAGTTCTCTACTATAGCGATGTAACATTACAAATCCCACTGGCATAACAAGTTTGGAAATCTTAATTAGTTTATATAAAGGCACTGTGTTCCAGAGGAGAGTGTTTGGGCTGACACACCAGAGAAGGCGGCACCTAATATAGCCAAAAGTGTCTTTTGGCACAGGGAGCGTCACAAGCACATGTAACATGAATCAAGGCTTCTGCCACTTGAGCTAATATGAGATAGCACCATAAAAGGCTTAAGGTCCTTCTCATAGAATGAGCAGGATCTGTGTTTTAAAGACATAGTCAAGAATTTTGTCCATGAGCTACAAAATACTATACGCAAGTTTTGAATGTGCAACAGTGAGTGAATGAAAGAGCCACGTGTCTTACTTTGGAAACAGAACTAAGACTAGAAGGCTTCATAATCACTGTCAATTCATTGTGACTGTGTTAAATATCAATTTTATCATCTGGCCTTTTTGGATTTTTACTTGTCAGAATAGAACGAGACACTAGCTGAAGTTATCCTCAGCATGTCATGAGTAATGGGAATGCAGCAATTTGGAGCTGTCCAGATGTTAACTTGTCAAAAGAAGAATAAAGTAGAAAGCAGGGGCTAGAATGCAAATTTTTCATTTATTCTTCTGCAGAAAGAGAAAAAAATGGTGAAGGCAATTCTCCTAGCTAAGGAAATATTTTTAAAATAGCTTACCTGAAAAGAAGGCTTGAGGTGATTAATTTGAAAACAAACGGCAAACACTGTGGCAGCCTTTAGCAAGTTATATATATTAGCACTAATTTGAATAGATCTCTAGAAACTTCAGCCACAGCTAGATACTAGAATCAGAATTTTACTGGTAGTTTTAAATCTTTTCAGATACATGTCACAATGACAACGTTGAGCCTTAAAATAGAAATACAAAATGCTAAAAGAAATGTAGTGGTAGGGATAGATGCAGGCATGGAAATCCCAAGGACCAATTCCTCTTTTTTCCATATCAGACATTCCAGTGATACTCCACAACGTATGTCATCCTTGTATTGATGAACCACCTCTCCAGGCTACAAGATAATTCACTTTCCATACTGTATTATCAACAAGGAACTGACAAGGTGTTCAGAGTCAGATCTGAAACAGGTTTTAAGCTGAAGCTTAGTGTCTGGGCTCAAGGCCAGATCATGCTAGGGTTCATATTCAGAGACATAAATCTGATGAGCTCTTCTCACAAGGTATCAACTAAAAATGACATCCATTTGAAATAATGGAAACCTCACAATATCTGGCATTTCTGCTGCAGGGGTTATATTATGGGTTATATATATATGGGTTATATTCCTACCCTCAAAACAGCACAGAGGTTAAAGCCCGTGGACAAAACTTTGGCCACAGCTCAGCAAAACACATTAAGTACATGCTTAAGTTGATCCCTAATCAAAAAAGCACAAACCGAAGCACATGATTATATTTTGTCATTTGCCAAAGTACTTTCCTGAATCAGGGCCTGATTCTGGGAAATAAGATTCTGGCAAAATCACCTCATTTGCTTTCTATATTCCAGTCAGCCAAAATATTGCCTTGTTTAACAGAGGTTTTGGATTATGAATAACAAATAATTATCATAACAATTTATGCAAGGAAATTGAGTGCATGTATAACAGGTTTATTTTAAGAATACCTAATAACAAAGCAAACTGAAAGAATTGTGTGCAGTATAAAGCTTGTATTTTAGCTTGTAGTCTAATACTGATGCCATTTCCAAAATGCTCTGATTTATCCCAGACTCCCTTTACAGCACGTAATGGGTATTTACATTTTCTCTGCAGTTGCTGCTACCATTTCAGAAGAATGGATGACACGCTGCCAGATTTAGAGACTCAGCTGGATGAGGGAAAATAATACTCCATGACTCCAGTCACAATATTTGTGTATTAATGAGTTGCTAATTTAAGATCTGGAACTCATCTTTCCGTGCCAAACTTACTCAAAAACAAGGAGTGTTTAGAATTAGTATTTTAGATTAGCTCATTATCTATTTGTGTCTTTACTCTTGAAGATCTGTCCTTGATTGAATTTTAGTTCTATATCTAGTTTAAAAGTTGATGGTCTTGATTTACTCTTCAAGTAGTGTACAGTATACTCAAAAGATATGAAGTATTATTGTGTTTCATAGATGCAGTAGCTGCATAGTCTTATACCTCACTTTTTGGAAAGTAAAGAAAGAAGAAATAATGAAAGCGATGGCCAAGAGTAAGTTATATTTTCAACAGCAAGAAAAAGGAATGGTCATAGCTGTGCGGTGATTTCCTCAAAGTAATACGAAGAAACACACTCTTGTAGAATAATTGAAAAATAAAAATATTTAAAATATAGTAAAAGCATAAATTAGGGCACTTTCATACAGAACAAATTATGCTAAATATGGGAGAGGAAATATGAAGTAAAGAATTGACATGGCAGGGAGCTGTGCTGATTAGGAAGTGGGCAATTTAATTTCTTCAGGAGCGTGAAACTCCAGCATGAATTAATTTGCTTCATGCAGGGTCCTGCTGTTTTCTCTTCTTTCCTCAATCACTGTTTACTACATAAAGTCACACCTCACCTATCTTCTTTGATTGTTTAATTTTAGAAGGATTTACTTTTCATGGCACTATTAGTAGAGCTAAGCTTTGCTCTGCATGTAATACATAAACACATTGCTTTGGGCCACAGGACCACTGACGCTATTCAAGTTTGAAACAATATTGTTCCAATATTTTGCTTTCAGCAAATCATTTCACTGAATTTTGATAAGGTATCCAAGCCATAATCCAACGTTACTTCTGCAACAACTCCCACCTTCTTCAGTGGATGTCCTGGACTTCTAATGACTCAGTTAACTCCCAAAGAAAAGCAGGCAGATGAGCTCACCTCAGTAAGTAAGATTAACCTCCACTAAGCTAGTAGAGCTTTAGGATGTGACTGAAGAAATCCGGTAGGACCAGATCATGTTTATATGACAGAACAACAGAGAAAGCACTAGAAGGCTTTAGAAAGGCTTTAGAAATGTTTGGAGAATACCAATTACTAGGGAAAAGTGATCAGCTTTTAAATGGTAGGCACCCAGAGGCTCGAAAGTTTTGGACTGTATATTCAAAAGCTAATAATGTTCCTGTTTTGGACCACTTAACAGGAAGATCTATAAGAACAGACCTATAGGCTGCCAGTATAGAGTGGCCTTTCCTACTGAGCCCAAGTAGCCCAAACGTGTTTACATGTTTACAGATTTCATTAGTTTATCAACTAAACTAAATATATAAGCAAATGTATAACACAAAATAAATTCTCAACAAATCATATGAGAAATGACTTATGGTCAATCATAAAATTAAACTAATTAGTAGGATTATTATACTAATTATTATACTAGATTTCATAAACTAAAATTTCCTTAAAAGGCTGTTGTAATGACAGCAGTTTACATATCAGTCCATAAAGTACCACAGAATTAATTATGTTCCTGAAATATTAGAAGAAAGTGAGCCCTATACATGCAGAATTTGGCCCTATATTACTGAAAGATGCTTGTAAATTCCCCTTTACTGTCACTGAATAGCTCAACACAGCCCAGACTGTGGAAAGGCTGGTCTTCAAACTGGTCAGGTACAAATTCCTCCTCATAATGTGGGAATCATTTTTTATACAAAGTCCTGTCTCAGAGATGCCTATCATTGCCAGGAGACTTTAGTTGCCTTTTCCCAGACCACTAGATGTAAAATTATGGTTATCCTTACATAGTTTTAACTTAGACCGCGTCTGAGAGGATTTCCACTGTATGCCTACTTAAAGTAGGTCTCAGTCAGTCCTGCCATTAGTAATATCATATTTGGGTACAGAAAAATATTGGTTTTGACCTCTGAAGAAAATGAAGTTACTTGCTTCATACACCTTTCTCAACCCCCTCCCCAGTAATGGAAAATGACAAGATATAAGCATCCATTTCTCTGCCTTGCAATCTGGCATCAACATTCTGGAGGTGGGAGATGCTGTTAATGGGTGGAGGTAGAGGGGAAACTACATTCATGAGTAACCAGGAAAATTGTACCAAGAACACAGTCTGATTTCTAGCTCCAGAAGTCCCTCCTCCTAATCCCTCCCAATAGAAAGAGGGAAAACAGAGGAAGTTTCTAGCGTAGGTTTATCTGATAGTCTGTGAGCTAGCTGTAAATTTAACACCATGTTCAACTAAGTCACCTGGGCTAGGATGTAACAAGACAACTTTGCCAAATCCTGCATTTTGCTACCTCTCAGGTGACAAATGGTCCCTTGGGAGCAACCCACAGTTCATGCATTCACAGCAGTTTCTGGGCCCCTGCAAAGGTTGGATTTATTCTGAAGGATGGCACTGATCAGAGAATCACTGAAGCAGGTTCCTGGCAGCTTTACACTTTGCCACTGGACACTACGAAAAATTTGACCTGAAGCACTTTATATCTGATTTGTAAATGAACGATATTTTCAGACTAACATCTGAACTTATGTGAAGGACAATGCCTGCAGGAATAGAAGTTGAGCACAACCATTGTGGCACCTTCTGGTGTGGTATCTTATCATAATGTTGATTTATTCCCCAAAAAGAATCAGCAGTTCCTGAGGTGAGTGGAGACAAGTGGTAAAAACCATATTTCTACAAAAAGGCAAACCGTACCCTGGGGTGCATTAAGCACAGCATAGCTAACCAGTCAAAAGTGATTGTCCCACTATACCCAGCATTGGTGTGGCCTCACCTCGAGTACTGTGTGCAGTTTTCGGCTCCACAATATAAGAAGAAGAATATAAAAATATTAGAATGTGTCCGAAGGAGGGCAACAAAGGTGGTGAAAGGTCTAGAGGGCATTACTTATGAGGATACTAGGTTTGTTCAGCTTAGAGAAAAGGAGACTGAGGGTTGACCTCATTGCTATCTACATCTTCTTCATGAGGGGGAGTGAAAAGGGAGATGCTGATCTCTTCTCTCTGGTGTCCGGTGACAGGACACAAGGGAATGAGTTAAAGCTGCATCAGGGGAAGTTCAGATTGGATATTAGGAGAATGTTCTTTAGTGAAAGAGTGTTCAAGCACCCGAACAAGCTCCCCAGGGAAGTGGTCATGGCCCCAAGCCTGTTAGTGTTCAAGAAGCGTTTGGACAACACATGGGTTAACTTCTAGGTTGCCCTGTGTGGAGGCAGGAGTTGGACTCAATGATCCTCATGAGTCCCTTCCAAGTCAGGATATTCTGTGATTTGATGATTCTAAGAGCTCTCCCACTCTTTAAAGAAAGAAAGATCCATGTAAGTGCCAAATAGCTGTGTTCCCACCACTCTAAATGAGAGTACCTCTGTTGTTTTCCACCATTTTTCCATGTGCATAAGTAAATCTGGTCATGTCAGTAAAGGCAGTATCACAGTGAATATACCAAAAAGAATCTAATTCTGGTATTTCCTACTTTTTCAGTGATCCAAGTTAAATCTCATTCCTGTTAAATGAATCACCTTTTTCTATACTGGTTTTTTTCAATAATTATTTAGTAAAATAGACATTGGTATTTTAAATTTTCATATATTTGAGAAAAAAATACAATTAATTATCTGCTAGGACCACTTTTGATTCTCTGCAAGAAAGTTTATTCCGAACTTCAAAATGCTTTCCCAGAAAACAACTGTAGCAATTATGATGGATGCCTTTGCTTAACACATAAAATGAGTTTTATGAATCAAACATCCACTCTGAAGCTATGACATTAGCCCGAAAGTATTCTTGTTCTTTGATCACCTTGCTTGTTGCAATCGCAACATAGAAAGGGAAGGAAATAATTTGTATGGCAATAATTTGCAGCCACTAAAAGATGTAGAGCAGGCACTCAAACAGGATTGACTATAAATTATTTCTATCTGTTTGAAAGGGAGTCCTTATAGAAGCAACATATTACATTTCTAACTGATTCTGCAGAGCAGGTGGGCATCTTCTTGCCATCTGCTGTATTTCTAAGTCAAGAGTCCTTGAGGAGGTCATTAGTGCAACAGTAGGCTAATGAACAACTACAGACATTAATCAAGAACTGCATGAGAAGAAATGGATTATTTTTCACAGGTTTTTGGTGCGCAATCCGTTCTGTGGCTTCGGAGTATCAGGCCTTACCTCACAACAGCTTCAGCATTTTTCCAGAGAGCTTCTAGTTGAGTAACATTTTTTTCTGTTTGCTTTGCAAAATAGGTATCTAGCAGTTATGTCTTCATTTCAACAGGTGCTTAACGTTCAGGCCAAGGGAAAATACAAAAGAGCACATTAGAAGGTACTTCCTCTTTTGTACTAGAATTGCCTGAAAAAGGGCAGGAAGGATGAGTTTCAGCTTAACTGATGTAACTGCCAGAAACTTTTTAACTGTTCCTTCATGTAGTAACCAGACTTTCAAATATGCCTGTCTTGGGTAAAACAGAAGCCAAGTTGCATGGTTTTTCAAGAGTGAACCTGGTCTGTCCTTCATGAGGGATGTACTGCTTCTGCTCCTTCCTCTGAACCACTGCAGGGTGATTTGCAAAGGAGGGAAGGGACACACAGAAGATACTAGTGATTGGCTTATCATTTCCTTATGCTTCACTGCTCCTGCAAAGACTTAAGGCAAGATACTGCCTCAGATAGCTGTGTTCCCAGATCCCTCTTGCCTCCTAATTTACTCCTGAAGTGCATCTGGTTTCCAGAGGACTCAGTGAAATGTACTGAATATGTATCAGGATCATTATTCTCAGATGGGTGGTTTACAGCTGCCTGCAGTAGCTGGCATGGTAATAGATTCCTGACATGAATTGCCTTTAATAAAAAATAGGGAATTCAACACAGAAACTTATCAAATTTTCAGTATTGCCCAGGAGACGACATATCTTAGTTCTGACCAGAACTTCGTAAGCTAGAGCATACGGACAGCTAGTATGGCAGCCTTGGAGAGGAAGGATTAGAACAGCACTATTTTAATCCCACGTGTCCTGGGACAAGCAGTTTAATGAACTTCATTTGCATTGTCTGTGAAATGGGGATAAATAATACTTATCTTACAAAGCCACTGAGGTGTATAAAAGTACCTGTACTGAAAATCCTTTATAAAATATCGTACTTTACTAGCATTTGCCTATTAGCATGAAATTGGTTCTCAAGCTGTTCTTGGCTTTTGTATGAATTTGGTTTCGAGCCAGAGAAACATTTTTTTTTTCTTCTGTTTAATTTGTCTTTAACTATTTACTTTAAGGCTTGCTCTTGTGGATGAAATTTTAGCCAGGAGCTCCGTGAAAATGCATATGTTTCTTATTTGTTGTCTGTGATAGAGTTAGCTGGGCAAACTGAATGTTGTGTCAGTGGGCACTTTGCCACTCACCGTGGATGGATGCTACGTATTTGGCTTCTTTTATTTAGTGTGGCTGTTGTCTTTCTCCTTATGACACATCGATGGGGCAGGGGCTGACAGCCCCAGGGGGGCTGAGATGGGGTCCTGGGCTGTGGGCAAGTGAGGGGAGCCCCAGGGGGGCTGGGTAGGGACCATCAGGGCTATCAGTGCCCTCAGGGCCATGACAGTAATGACTAGCATAACCTGCCTTTCCTAAGCAAAATGTACAGTTGCTAAACATTGCTGTTACTTTCTTGCCAAGGAAAAGCAAGGTTGTTCAACAAATTTAAATCAATTTTCTACTTATATTTAAATACAACTTTTTTTTTCATTAACATGTCAAATTTTCCTGAAGAAAATTTGTGCCGTTCAAAAAATGTTAAGGTTATAGTGTCCTCAGCAAAAAATACCAGTCCTGCTGCTCCTTTTCTAGACCACTCATCAAAGGTATAACAACTGACAAATATGAAGCCTTGTTTTCATATGGGTCATGCCTGAAATTTCATTCAGGGTTTACTGTGCCAAAAATCTAGTCTGCCAATGCTTTTCTTTTTTTTAATTACACTACAAACATTGCTATATAACTCTCTTAATAGTGTAGTGGATTCAATTTTCCCTAGCAAGATCACACATTATTGTGTCTTTAAAAAAATTGTTTACTAAGCCAATAATGTAACATAGATATTCTTCCTTTACTTTCAGATTATGAACAAGACTGCCATTTGCCACTTATGGCATGAAATATCTCATAATAACATTAGATGGCACATGAAGAACAGCAGGGATGACTTTTAATTAAGATAAAAAGATGGGTTGTGTAATGTAGTAATAAAAGTTGCATCTCAGAAACTAAACATCCATCAGCCACTCTTGCTGTAAGTTTTCAAGGCTGTTGTAGGAACACTAAGTCCAATAAATCCTCTCTTACAGTAAATACATTAATCTTAAAGACTTCAAGAGATTTTGGGGCCCTTCTGGCTAATTTAATCACCAAACTTTTGGACTATTTCCTGTGCCAAAGCTAGTGCAATTTTCCAGAACTGCTGAATAAACCAGCAAAGTATACATTGATAAAATGCTTTTTTTTTGCAGTTAGACTTTTAAAATTCTTCAACATAAACCAGCCCAAATTCAACAAGTCAAGTCATTGTAAAATTAGCCCAATTATTTTAAAATGGAATGTATTTTTTCTTCTGATTTCCTGGAAAAGTTCCGTATTTTATTCTGCGTAACAAAGAAATGAATACACCAGATGACTACGAGATTAAACATCATCTTCGGTGATTCATTCTAGCCCAAGAATGAGCATGTACAAAACAAAATAAAAGAAAGCATTTTATCAGTACAGATTTCTGGAGATCTACTTTATAGCAACAAAAACATATCACTCAGGATAGGCCTGCATCAAAGCACAAGTAATAATAGCATTGCCTATTTTTTATCTTTCCTATGACTGAAAGTAATGTGCATTATTCAAGGATTGCTTACTCTCTACTGAAATGCAGCCACTTCAGGGACATAACACATTATTGCAATGTCCCTTGGTACAACAGCAAATTTTCAAAAGTAAAAATGCTTTCAATGAAACAAAAAGCAAATAGTGAAAAATATTACAATGGAGATAAAAAATCTTTTTATTATCTTTTTTATTGTTTTTGAACAGATAGCTTGTTTTTCTGAAAGCAAAGTGAGATATTTTCTCAAAATCAAATCTAATCTACAGTTATGTAGATTTTGGGGAAAACAACTCAATTTTTATAAAAAATTAAAGATAGTTATTTTTCTCTGTTTTACACTTTTGCCTGATGCCATTCTGCCGATACTGCAGACAGCTATAGAGATATCCAAGACAGGTGGCCTACAGAAATTCTCTTGTTAAGACATGGAAGATGGCATCAAAAATCCAGTGTCAAATTTTGTGATACTTATACCAAAATACCTCACCAACAGAGACTTCCTTTGTAGTCATGTCTTTCTATGTGCAGCATTGCACTTTGACCCATGACTGAGAACAAAAGCCTCAGATAATAATGTTTCTTAGTCAGCCAGAAAGCTTGCAATTAACCCAAGAATGATACTCCCTCCCCTGCTTTTCCTAAGGCTGTATGCACTGCATCTGATGCACTTCTAATCTGTGCAGCTGGCACACTTATCTTTCTAGCATATTGTTAAAAACAGCTAGTGGCATAGACTGTTGTCACAGGATAATTCAAAGTATTTCTGAACAATGTTTGTTGAAAGTCAAGTCAAGATGCTGCTGTCTAAGCTGCAGAGACTGATGGTATGACAATGTTCAATTGCATTTTTGGATCATTGAGATGGAACATGCATTTCTTTATATTTGATGAATTGAACATTTATTATGGGGAACCATGCAGAATTTAATACTCATACTCTTGATCTAAACCTTTGTAAATAATGTAGAAACTAAATATGTTCTTCTCATTTTGTAAACTGGGCTAATTGTGAAACATTTGGGGGCACTCATTTTCTTTTTGAATATGTATTTCTCTTCTTGTATAGATAAATTATGATAGGGTGCTAAACCTGAAATAAATGGCATGAACCGGTCACCAGGCTGTTACATTAAATAAATAGTGCTAGCCAACCTCACAAAATTCCTGACTTAGCCAATACGCACCTGACAACATATGTTCATCTACTGTGTTCCTCTACTGAGGCATGCATGCATGTACAACACAGCAGACAGAAAAACAATGCCAAAGTAAGTTAAAACCACATCCATTACTTTGTCACAGAGAGGCAGCATTTTGTGTATCTTGAAGTTCTCTACTATAGCGATGTAACATTACAAATCCCACTGGCATAACAAGTTTGGAAATCTTAATTAGTTTATATAAAGGCACTGTGTTCCAGAGGAGAGTGTTTGGGCTGACACACCAGAGAAGGCGGCACCTAATATAGCCAAAAGTGTCTTTTGGCACAGGGAGCGTCACAAGCACATGTAACATGAATCAAGGCTTCTGCCACTTGAGCTAATATGAGATAGCACCATAAAAGGCTTAAGGTCCTTCTCATAGAATGAGCAGGATCTGTGTTTTAAAGACATAGTCAAGAATTTTGTCCATGAGCTACAAAATACTATACGCAAGTTTTGAATGTGCAACAGTGAGTGAATGAAAGAGCCACGTGTCTTACTTTGGAAACAGAACTAAGACTAGAAGGCTTCATAATCACTGTCAATTCATTGTGACTGTGTTAAATATCAATTTTATCATCTGGCCTTTTTGGATTTTTACTTGTCAGAATAGAACGAGACACTAGCTGAAGTTATCCTCAGCATGTCATGAGTAATGGGAATGCAGCAATTTGGAGCTGTCCAGATGTTAACTTGTCAAAAGAAGAATAAAGTAGAAAGCAGGGGCTAGAATGCAAATTTTTCATTTATTCTTCTGCAGAAAGAGAAAAAAATGGTGAAGGCAATTCTCCTAGCTAAGGAAATATTTTTAAAATAGCTTACCTGAAAAGAAGGCTTGAGGTGATTAATTTGAAAACAAACGGCAAACACTGTGGCAGCCTTTAGCAAGTTATATATATTAGCACTAATTTGAATAGATCTCTAGAAACTTCAGCCACAGCTAGATACTAGAATCAGAATTTTACTGGTAGTTTTAAATCTTTTCAGATACATGTCACAATGACAACGTTGAGCCTTAAAATAGAAATACAAAATGCTAAAAGAAATGTAGTGGTAGGGATAGATGCAGGCATGGAAATCCCAAGGACCAATTCCTCTTTTTTCCATATCAGACATTCCAGTGATACTCCACAACGTATGTCATCCTTGTATTGATGAACCACCTCTCCAGGCTACAAGATAATTCACTTTCCATACTGTATTATCAACAAGGAACTGACAAGGTGTTCAGAGTCAGATCTGAAACAGGTTTTAAGCTGAAGCTTAGTGTCTGGGCTCAAGGCCAGATCATGCTAGGGTTCATATTCAGAGACATAAATCTGATGAGCTCTTCTCACAAGGTATCAACTAAAAATGACATCCATTTGAAATAATGGAAACCTCACAATATCTGGCATTTCTGCTGCAGGGGTTATATTATGGGTTATATATATATGGGTTATATTCCTACCCTCAAAACAGCACAGAGGTTAAAGCCCGTGGACAAAACTTTGGCCACAGCTCAGCAAAACACATTAAGTACATGCTTAAGTTGATCCCTAATCAAAAAAGCACAAACCGAAGCACATGATTATATTTTGTCATTTGCCAAAGTACTTTCCTGAATCAGGGCCTGATTCTGGGAAATAAGATTCTGGCAAAATCACCTCATTTGCTTTCTATATTCCAGTCAGCCAAAATATTGCCTTGTTTAACAGAGGTTTTGGATTATGAATAACAAATAATTATCATAACAATTTATGCAAGGAAATTGAGTGCATGTATAACAGGTTTATTTTAAGAATACCTAATAACAAAGCAAACTGAAAGAATTGTGTGCAGTATAAAGCTTGTATTTTAGCTTGTAGTCTAATACTGATGCCATTTCCAAAATGCTCTGATTTATCCCAGACTCCCTTTACAGCACGTAATGGGTATTTACATTTTCTCTGCAGTTGCTGCTACCATTTCAGAAGAATGGATGACACGCTGCCAGATTTAGAGACTCAGCTGGATGAGGGAAAATAATACTCCATGACTCCAGTCACAATATTTGTGTATTAATGAGTTGCTAATTTAAGATCTGGAACTCATCTTTCCGTGCCAAACTTACTCAAAAACAAGGAGTGTTTAGAATTAGTATTTTAGATTAGCTCATTATCTATTTGTGTCTTTACTCTTGAAGATCTGTCCTTGATTGAATTTTAGTTCTATATCTAGTTTAAAAGTTGATGGTCTTGATTTACTCTTCAAGTAGTGTACAGTATACTCAAAAGATATGAAGTATTATTGTGTTTCATAGATGCAGTAGCTGCATAGTCTTATACCTCACTTTTTGGAAAGTAAAGAAAGAAGAAATAATGAAAGCGATGGCCAAGAGTAAGTTATATTTTCAACAGCAAGAAAAAGGAATGGTCATAGCTGTGCGGTGATTTCCTCAAAGTAATACGAAGAAACACACTCTTGTAGAATAATTGAAAAATAAAAATATTTAAAATATAGTAAAAGCATAAATTAGGGCACTTTCATACAGAACAAATTATGCTAAATATGGGAGAGGAAATATGAAGTAAAGAATTGACATGGCAGGGAGCTGTGCTGATTAGGAAGTGGGCAATTTAATTTCTTCAGGAGCGTGAAACTCCAGCATGAATTAATTTGCTTCATGCAGGGTCCTGCTGTTTTCTCTTCTTTCCTCAATCACTGTTTACTACATAAAGTCACACCTCACCTATCTTCTTTGATTGTTTAATTTTAGCAGGATTTACTTTTCATGGCACTATTAGTAGAGCTAAGCTTTGCTCTGCATGTAATACATAAACACATTGCTTTGGGCCACAGGACCACTGACGCTATTCAAGTTTGAAACAATATTGTTCCAATATTTTGCTTTCAGCAAATCATTTCACTGAATTTTGATAAGGTATCCAAGCCATAATCCAACGTTACTTCTGCAACAACTCCCACCTTCTTCAGTGGATGTCCTGGACTTCTAATGACTCAGTTAACTCCCAAAGAAAAGCAGGCAGATGAGCTCACCTCAGTAAGTAAGATTAACCTCCACTAAGCTAGTAGAGCTTTAGGATGTGACTGAAGAAATCCGGTAGGACCAGATCATGTTTATATGACAGAACAACAGAGAAAGCACTAGAAGGCTTTAGAAAGGCTTTAGAAATGTTTGGAGAATACCAATTACTAGGGAAAAGTGATCAGCTTTTAAATGGTAGGCACCCAGAGGCTCGAAAGTTTTGGACTGTATATTCAAAAGCTAATAATGTTCCTGTTTTGGACCACTTAACAGGAAGATCTATAAGAACAGACCTATAGGCTGCCAGTATAGAGTGGCCTTTCCTACTGAGCCCAAGTAGCCCAAACGTGTTTACATGTTTACAGATTTCATTAGTTTATCAACTAAACTAAATATATAAGCAAATGTATAACACAAAATAAATTCTCAACAAATCATATGAGAAATGACTTATGGTCAATCATAAAATTAAACTAATTAGTAGGATTATTATACTAATTATTATACTAGATTTCATAAACTAAAATTTCCTTAAAAGGCTGTTGTAATGACAGCAGTTTACATATCAGTCCACAAAGTACCACAGAATTAATTATGTTCCTGAAATATTAGAAGAAAGTGAGCCCTATACATGCAGAATTTGGCCCTATATTACTGAAAGATGCTTGTAAATTCCCCTTTACTGTCACTGAATAGCTCAACACAGCCCAGACTGTGGAAAGGCTGGTCTTCAAACTGGTCAGGTACAAATTCCTCCTCATAATGTGGGAATCATTTTTTATACAAAGTCCTGTCTCAGAGATGCCTATCATTGCCAGGAGACTTTAGTTGCCTTTTCCCAGACCACTAGATGTAAAATTATGGTTATCCTTACATAGTTTTAACTTAGACCGCGTCTGAGAGGATTTCCACTGTATGCCTACTTAAAGTAGGTCTCAGTCAGTCCTGCCATTAGTAATATCATATTTGGGTACAGAAAAATATTGGTTTTGACCTCTGAAGAAAATGAAGTTACTTGCTTCATACACCTTTCTCAACCCCCTCCCCAGTAATGGAAAATGACAAGATATAAGCATCCATTTCTCTGCCTTGCAATCTGGCATCAACATTCTGGAGGTGGGAGATGCTGTTAATGGGTGGAGGTAGAGGGGAAACTACATTCATGAGTAACCAGGAAAATTGTACCAAGAACACAGTCTGATTTCTAGCTCCAGAAGTCCCTCCTCCTAATCCCTCCCAATAGAAAGAGGGAAAACAGAGGAAGTTTCTAGCGTAGGTTTATCTGATAGTCTGTGAGCTAGCTGTAAATTTAACACCATGTTCAACTAAGTCACCTGGGCTAGGATGTAACAAGACAACTTTGCCAAATCCTGCATTTTGCTACCTCTCAGGTGACAAATGGTCCCTTGGGAGCAACCCACAGTTCATGCATTCACAGCAGTTTCTGGGCCCCTGCAAAGGTTGGATTTATTCTGAAGGATGGCACTGATCAGAGAATCACTGAAGCAGGTTCCTGGCAGCTTTACACTTTGCCACTGGACACTACGAAAAATTTGACCTGAAGCACTTTATATCTGATTTGTAAATGAACGATATTTTCAGACTAACATCTGAACTTATGTGAAGGACAATGCCTGCAGGAATAGAAGTTGAGCACAACCATTGTGGCACCTTCTGGTGTGGTATCTTATCATAATGTTGATTTATTCCCCAAAAAGAATCAGCAGTTCCTGAGGTGAGTGGAGACAAGTGGTAAAAACCATATTTCTACAAAAAGGCAAACCGTACCCTGGGGTGCATTAAGCACAGCATAGCTAACCAGTCAAAAGTGATTGTCCCACTATACCCAGCATTGGTGTGGCCTCACCTCGAGTACTGTGTGCAGTTTTCGGCTCCACAATATAAGAAGAAGAATATAAAAATATTAGAATGTGTCCGAAGGAGGGCAACAAAGGTGGTGAAAGGTCTAGAGGGCATTACTTATGAGGATACTAGGTTTGTTCAGCTTAGAGAAAAGGAGACTGAGGGTTGACCTCATTGCTATCTACATCTTCTTCATGAGGGGGAGTGAAAAGGGAGATGCTGATCTCTTCTCTCTGGTGTCCGGTGACAGGACACAAGGGAATGAGTTAAAGCTGCATCAGGGGAAGTTCAGATTGGATATTAGGAGAATGTTCTTTAGTGAAAGAGTGTTCAAGCACCCGAACAAGCTCCCCAGGGAAGTGGTCATGGCCCCAAGCCTGTTAGTGTTCAAGAAGCGTTTGGACAACACATGGGTTAACTTCTAGGTTGCCCTGTGTGGAGGCAGGAGTTGGACTCAATGATCCTCATGAGTCCCTTCCAAGTCAGGATATTCTGTGATTTGATGATTCTAAGAGCTCTCCCACTCTTTAAAGAAAGAAAGATCCATGTAAGTGCCAAATAGCTGTGTTCCCACCACTCTAAATGAGAGTACCTCTGTTGTTTTCCACCATTTTTCCATGTGCATAAGTAAATCTGGTCATGTCAGTAAAGGCAGTATCACAGTGAATATACCAAAAAGAATCTAATTCTGGTATTTCCTACTTTTTCAGTGATCCAAGTTAAATCTCATTCCTGTTAAATGAATCACCTTTTTCTATACTGGTTTTTTTCAATAATTATTTAGTAAAATAGACATTGGTATTTTAAATTTTCATATATTTGAGAAAAAAATACAATTAATTATCTGCTAGGACCACTTTTGATTCTCTGCAAGAAAGTTTATTCCGAACTTCAAAATGCTTTCCCAGAAAACAACTGTAGCAATTATGATGGATGCCTTTGCTTAACACATAAAATGAGTTTTATGAATCAAACATCCACTCTGAAGCTATGACATTAGCCCGAAAGTATTCTTGTTCTTTGATCACCTTGCTTGTTGCAATCGCAACATAGAAAGGGAAGGAAATAATTTGTATGGCAATAATTTGCAGCCACTAAAAGATGTAGAGCAGGCACTCAAACAGGATTGACTATAAATTATTTCTATCTGTTTGAAAGGGAGTCCTTATAGAAGCAACATATTACATTTCTAACTGATTCTGCAGAGCAGGTGGGCATCTTCTTGCCATCTGCTGTATTTCTAAGTCAAGAGTCCTTGAGGAGGTCATTAGTGCAACAGTAGGCTAATGAACAACTACAGACATTAATCAAGAACTGCATGAGAAGAAATGGATTATTTTTCACAGGTTTTTGGTGCGCAATCCGTTCTGTGGCTTCGGAGTATCAGGCCTTACCTCACAACAGCTTCAGCATTTTTCCAGAGAGCTTCTAGTTGAGTAACATTTTTTTCTGTTTGCTTTGCAAAATAGGTATCTAGCAGTTATGTCTTCATTTCAACAGGTGCTTAACGTTCAGGCCAAGGGAAAATACAAAAGAGCACATTAGAAGGTACTTCCTCTTTTGTACTAGAATTGCCTGAAAAAGGGCAGGAAGGATGAGTTTCAGCTTAACTGATGTAACTGCCAGAAACTTTTTAACTGTTCCTTCATGTAGTAACCAGACTTTCAAATATGCCTGTCTTGGGTAAAACAGAAGCCAAGTTGCATGGTTTTTCAAGAGTGAACCTGGTCTGTCCTTCATGAGGGATGTACTGCTTCTGCTCCTTCCTCTGAACCACTGCAGGGTGATTTGCAAAGGAGGGAAGGGACACACAGAAGATACTAGTGATTGGCTTATCATTTCCTTATGCTTCACTGCTCCTGCAAAGACTTAAGGCAAGATACTGCCTCAGATAGCTGTGTTCCCAGATCCCTCTTGCCTCCTAATTTACTCCTGAAGTGCATCTGGTTTCCAGAGGACTCAGTGAAATGTACTGAATATGTATCAGGATCATTATTCTCAGATGGGTGGTTTACAGCTGCCTGCAGTAGCTGGCATGGTAATAGATTCCTGACATGAATTGCCTTTAATAAAAAATAGGGAATTCAACACAGAAACTTATCAAATTTTCAGTATTGCCCAGGAGACGACATATCTTAGTTCTGACCAGAACTTCGTAAGCTAGAGCATACGGACAGCTAGTATGGCAGCCTTGGAGAGGAAGGATTAGAACAGCACTATTTTAATCCCACGTGTCCTGGGACAAGCAGTTTAATGAACTTCATTTGCATTGTCTGTGAAATGGGGATAAATAATACTTATCTTACAAAGCCACTGAGGTGTATAAAAGTACCTGTACTGAAAATCCTTTATAAAATATCGTACTTTACTAGCATTTGCCTATTAGCATGAAATTGGTTCTCAAGCTGTTCTTGGCTTTTGTATGAATTTGGTTTCGAGCCAGAGAAACATTTTTTTTTTCTTCTGTTTAATTTGTCTTTAACTATTTACTTTAAGGCTTGCTCTTGTGGATGAAATTTTAGCCAGGAGCTCCGTGAAAATGCATATGTTTCTTATTTGTTGTCTGTGATAGAGTTAGCTGGGCAAACTGAATGTTGTGTCAGTGGGCACTTTGCCACTCACCGTGGATGGATGCTACATATTTGGCTTCTTTTATTTAGTGTGGCTGTTGTCTTTCTCCTTATGACACTATTGCGTTCAAGCATAAACATCACGGATAGAAATACACAATTTTGAAGGAATTCACGGTCAACATTTTAGTTTTCAGTTCTGTGTAAAGTAGCATGTGCTTTTATCTATCATACCTCTAGTTACCCTTTTATCAAGCTTCAGGCACATGATATATTAAGTAAACAATAAGTATGTTCCCCAGGCTGACCTGACTCTCTTGAGCACAGGGTCAAAGCATAGGGACATATGGGGATAGGGACAAAGATATTTCAAATATTGTGCTTATGCATAGATCTGCCGTATTGTAAGTTTCATTTAGACTATCAAAAGAAAATGCTACCCAGGGCAAGACTCACAGCAGCCAAAGCTGGAAGAGCACTTACATGAATATACCCTTTTATAATAGCTTGGTGTGCTCCTGGCATGTATTTGTGATGGAAGCTAGGAGAGTGTAGAAGAGACCCATTTATGTATTCTGCCTACCATTACACTCCAGGGATGTTTCCAATGAATATACTAGACTTCTGAACCCATCTATTTCACTGAAATTCATTAAATTGAGTCCAGAACTGATGTTTGAAAATCTTGCTCAGCCCTTTTTTACGTGGTTAATTTTTTGCTCTTTCACTATCACTGTGGGAGTTTTTATACATAATCTAGTCATGCTACTGTATTTGTTGAGACAGCAGCTGTGCTTAGAAAAAGATTTTGAAATTAGCATTTAAGGACTAGCAAAATAAACAAAAACACTTTAGAGTTATACATTTGTAAGCAAGGACAGAATTGTCCTTATCTAAGTAATATTTAAACTCTTATCAGATTAGGCATCTACTGCAACATATGCAGTTTATGAAGTAGAGCCACGGTGATGCTAAAAAAGACACAGATGTCAAAAATACGTATTAAGTGTACTATATATGCATAGCACTCAAATTCAAGTGTATTTGAAATAATGAGCTTACAGATTTAATTAAAATGATAAATTCTAAGTATGCAGTCCTGCAAAACACTTAGGCATTGAATTTTCCTTTAAATTCCGTGTAACAACCAATTTTCTGGATAGGGGCCTAAAAATATCTGCATTGCATTCTAAAGATAGGAAAAGTTTATTTTTAATTTGTAAAAAAAAATCCTGAAATCAGTGTTTTTTTCATTTCTGATTTAAATTTTAAGAACTTATATACATTCTAAACGTTATCTTAGACTTTTTCCTTCATTGCTCATTAAGGGGAGGAAGCAATGAGGTTAGATGAAGCTGATATTACATGTGATCTTCTAGTTATCACGCAAAAGTATGCCAAAGCATCTTAGGGATGATTTATGCTCACTGCTGCCCTAGGCTTGAGAAGGGATTAGCAGTCATGCTGGCCTGCATAGTGGTTTTCTTTTACTGACAAGTCTCCATTAGGTATTACATTTAAATGCTCATTTATTTCACTTGCTGGCCTGGGGGAGTATTGAATTGTGGTTACTGTTACCACTGTGTCAGAGGGCAGACTTCTCATCACAGTTCTCCTTATGCCGCACTCCGTAATGTAGCCAGACTTTTTTGTCAGGTGTGGATATAACGTAATATTATTTTGTCAACCACAAAGAACTGTTGCAAAGTATAATAATTTATAACCATATTTTAAAAGATACCTCCTTAGCCATAGTGTGTAAACTTGAGTTTCTCAGAACACAGAAATGTTTGTAATATTTTGATTACGCTTTAAAATCTGGAGGGGGTGGGTGTGGAGGTGTGTCGGGGGGGTGGGGGCACGTGGTATCCACTCCCTATGGAGGCAGTTTCTGCTGCCTCTCTAGCTGCCATCACAAGGTTTTTCTTGGACAGCCGCATGGTCCATTTGTTCTTACCCTGGATAACTACCACCAAAACTTGTATCACTCCTGAAAAGAAACCCTAATTATAGGAGGAGAAGGGTTTTGCTTAAATTATGTCACAGGCTATTCCCTTCTAAGGTTTCATCTTCTGGTAAAAAAGCATTTGATTCAGACTGACCTACATTGTCACTGCATGAGTGTGCACTCTCAACACAGCTAAAATTCTTGCATCAGTGTCTGTGATTCAGTACATAAAGCACTCTCCACTAAACTTTCCTACACTTAGCCAATTTCTTTTCTTTTTGGCAGGTAGAAAAATGGAGAACAGACAACAGGTGAGATAAGTATCGTATTTCTTCTAGTGTGGCAAAGAGAGCTGTCTGTTGCTAGACAACACATTTCATCTCAAGACAAGAGAAGTAAGCTGCCCGGCCACAGCATCAGGACTCCAGAGTGTTCGACGGAGCTGACTGAGAAGGCTGTAAACCTGCCACTACAAATCACCATGCAGAGGAATTATCAGTTAGGAGGGGGAAAAAAACCCACCTCAACCTTCTTTTACACAGGATTCTGTGCCATTCAGAAAAAAAAAACAAACCACCCAGATGTTTTAAGGAGGCTTACACACCACACCTTTGATCACAATTAGGAGAACGGAGATATAAACATAAATTAACCTGCCTGTATGCCCCATACTCATCTCATCCTTCCTTGAGATTGAATACCCAAGCACAAGCACGTGGGAAATGAAAGTGTACCTATTCACCTGCTTTCAATATCCCTGTTTATGTCCCCAGCTGGCTGCTTACCTGATTATTTACCTTCAGGTAAGTTTTGAAAATGTTGCCCTTAATCTTTGTGAAATAATTCCATATTTTGGACACAGGAAATTCCTGTCAAAATGCTTACTACTGTTAATACCTGCATAGGATTTGAACCAAGGTTGGTTGTTTGGTTTTTTGAACCAGATGTTGGCAAAGGTTGCTGGTCCTTTGTATTTTCTAACTTCTGACTAACAAAAACACTCTCCTGAACTGAAAGTATCTAAAGCAAATCTCTGCCTGAAACTTCTGACCCCTGAAAAATGTGATGGATAATGGAAATCTTAGCATATCCCCCTAAGCAGAGATCTACTACTAGGTATCTCTATAATAGCCTCTGTTGGGTGAAATTATCAAGCTAATGCCACTGAAGCTCTACTCGTTTGCACTTAGTAGTTTTCTTGCTTCGTTAGTTCCCAATCCCTCCATCAGCTGAGTTATTTTCTGTTTCAAACATTACAAGTTCATTTTTGTGCTATTGTTTTTTGTAAATGCCAGGAAAGAGAAACATGAGCACAGTCATCTTTTATTTGCAGATTTACCTCAAGAAATCCACTGTGATTTGTGCTGGAGAGCCTAGGACTGCTGTGACTTACCCTTGCATACAGGTGGCTTTTGCAGTAGCTGTAGGTGATATAGTATGTATTTAAAGGCGGGGGAAAAGAATCCTATGGATGAGGAGACAATTTGTACTCCTGAAGGACATAGTTGGATGCCAGACTTTCATTTGTCTAATCTTCTTACATAGCCTATTCCCTGCAACTCTTCTGTTTCTGCTTCCTTTATGTGACGTGACAGCCATGATGGGTTTGGAGCAGTAAATACATGCTATCAATGCTTAAGGAATTTTTTTTCCTGTTATCGTCATATTTATCAGCCTAAATGTGATGCCGGATATATTTCTCCTCCTAGGCTGATAACGCTAACACGGCAGCACAAATTTCACCCCCTCTGCCTCCAGGGATGATCCTGTAGTACGGATTGGGCATTTTAAAAATTTGCTTCATATGGCTCAGTGAGTTCAAGTGCATTCTATAATGTGAAGCAGTAGCAGTATATGGGTTACATATACTGCAGCAGTTTTCTGTGATATTTTTCACACTGAACTGAAAAGAAAAACAGCTCTTTTTCTCCACTTCCTACTACTAAGTAAGCTCATTGAAGGAACTAAACTAGGCAGGTTTGTTGAGTGCAGACCGTGTGAGAAAGCAGCTTCTCTTCCCCCCAGGAAAAAAAAAAAAAACAAATGCAAGATAAGGAGCAATTCCTTGAATTTGGAAAGCAGTTCCTGTCAAAACTTTCCTAATTTCAAACAAGAAAAAGAGTGATTGTTTCTTCCCTTTTTTGTATAAAATCACCCACCTAATATTCTGGATTAATATAAATTGCTGACTGCTTCATTTACATTGCCTTTCACGAAGCTCTGCCTCTGGTATTGCAAATTAAAAGTATACCCCTGGAAGATGTAGGAGAAGTCTTACTGGAGAAGTAAAAATTCCTGCTCAGGGTCACACAGGAAGTCTTTAGTAGAGCTAGAAATGGGAAGTTAGTCCAGTGCCTTTACCACAAAACAACATTTCCTTCCTTAATTATATTGGCTAAGTGCACCACGTTACAAGTCGTTGCGTTGGTCAACAAGATAAAAGCATTTCAGGAATTGTGAAAGTTTCATTTCTACAGAAGTGGAAACATCATCGGATTTCACAGATTCTCGTTAATTCTGCCTTCCAGTGTGGCTCATTTCTGTGGCTTCTCCCAACAAAAGGGCACAAATCCACTCACACCATTGTCCAGCAAGCCTGGAGCTGTTTGCGTTTGCTAGGGCATTCTGGTGTAGGGATGCGACTGCTTGTGAGCCTGGGGCTCTGCCATCTCCTGGGAGCGCTGGGCTGCTGTGGCTAGTTTGGAGACGGGTGAAGCCTAGCACAGCCTTGCAGCAACACCTGTTCCAAAACCCACAAAACTGGAAAAATAGTGATTCTACATATCCCCACCCTTCTCCTTTATCTCCACCTCAGCGTATAGCAGTATTTTTTTTTCTACTTTGTCTAGTTTAAATAACAGAAGTTCAATTTTGTATTACATAACTATTGACATTTTATAATCCCTTTTTCTGAGGAGAAGAAAAACTGTGGAGATAAGCCACCGATGAGGTCTGAACTTCCATCTAACAACTTTCATTTCAACGTAGAAGCCTTTATCAGCGGAATGTGTACTGGAAAGCAAGGTTCGGTGCAGGGCAGCCAGAACTCAACATTTTCTGCACTGAGCTGCCAGAGGCTGCTAGGAACAGCAAACAAAAAGAGTTGTTTCCAGAGTAGTTGAGCTACTGAGGGTTGTTTTCAGTGATTTGATTTAAAATATTTATTTCATTCAAATAGGAATGTGACTACAGTGTCTCTCTGCTGCAATACTATTATTTAATTTTTCATTATTTCTTTGAAAGTATTTGGCAGATTACTTAAATTTGCAGTCAGTGTCCTGCTGATACATTCATCTGCAACATTCATGTCTTTTCCTTCTTTCTCCTCTGTCTCAACTCTTTAAATTCAATCCTCTGTTTCCTCTGGTACCATGGCTGACTTTTTCTACACTGCTGAGAGCCAGCCAGATGGTGTTTTGGGCTTGCTCCTAGAACACAGATCTCATTAAGCCAGGAGTCAGTGGCTTAACAGGTCTTTATCTGTGTTACCTCATGATAAAGACAGCAAAGCCAGATCAAATATCTTAACCCAGTTAGATGCTGCTCTTCAAGACAGCTTTGCAATTTTGTCTCATTCCTTCAGATAATAATGTAATACACCTGATACGTGTGTTTGTGTCTGTGTGTGTGCACATGCACATGTGTGCCTACCCCCATGCCTTTTTCATTGTGAATGCAATTTTAGCTTTTCATTTATTCTTCTGAGGCACAAACTGCTTTATCCAGCTGTCATATTACTTGCTCTGATGGAAAATGCAGCTGAGTGAATATTGTATAACAGTACATCTGATTTTTTTTGTTTTTCTGAATATTGCTATATTAATTATGGACTGTAGGTATCAACACCACCCTTTCTAAATTTGTCCAGTATATACAAAATAACTATAAGAAGGTAGGCAATTAATTCAAAATCTTATTATTCTTAGTGGTAACTAAATTTGGTCTAGTTATTTTTACTGCTTTAAAAACTGTTGAACAATTTGGATTATGTTCTTTTTTCTTTAGTGTTTTCTACTTGTGGCATAAGGTTTAAGGAAGAGCTAGATTTCATGTTTAAAATAACAGAGATCAAACATTGTCAAAAATCTACCAACAGAATTTTTATTAATCTGTGCCTCTGTGGATCATTTTTCTAGTCTGTAAGATCTGGTGACACTCAGGTTGCTGTCCAAAACTAAGTGGTGTCTTAATGTAAGAAGTCAGCCTCCTGCTCGTAGAGGCAAGAAAGCCAAAAAAAAAGAAGGAAAGAGGTCTATCTCCACTGATGTAGCTTTCGGCTACAGCAAACTCCTTCTATATATTTGATGAGGAGTTGCAAAAATGAAGGGACAATGGATGAGAATATTCTCCATGTTAGTAATGATATCATAAAACACACAATAAATATTTAACCCCCCCAGAATAAAGGGGTTTACCCTTTGTTTTTACCCTTTATACAGTGGCATAACTTGTCTTCAATAAGACATGGCTGTGTAGACAGCATTTTTTGCAAGATCAGGGAGTAAGATACTGCATTCAGTACCAGTATATTATTCAAATAATTGTCATGTATTCAACAAACATTATCTGGTGAAGGAAGATGGATCAACAGGAGTTAATTTTTTGCATTTGCATGGCATCTTAAGAACTCCAGTTGCAGAGGAGAGCTTGGCTGTGAACATACATGCTATTTCAATCCCTCACCCTGCAGTGAGCTCTTTATGATGAGATTGCAAAAGGAAGAAGAGGGAAAGCAATGCAAGGAAAGGAAAAAAATAAGAAATGAAACAGGACACAGCAGAATGTATTTCTAATTTACTGCATGTCCTTCTTAGAAGCCTTATTCAGCATCCTGAATCATGTAATTAATACACAATTATGCAACAGTTTCATTAACCTGAAAGTTCTGCTGCCATAGGCAAAGTGGTAGGACAGAGTTGCAGGTCTATGAGAAATGTCCAGCATGTATCTCATGAGCTACCAGATGATACCATTCAAGACAGCCACACTGGCATACACTAGCAGGAGCCATGTGGATGTGTGAGAAGTGTGAACTCATTCTGCTCGTGACTCACATTGCACATGGGAGAGAGAGTAGACATGACTGTGGAAGGATGAGGAGAGAGAAAGGGTGCGAGAGAAGCGAGCAAGGCTGAAAGCTAACCAAAAAAAGTAGTCGTGCTAGTTTTGGTCCAGTGTGTTGGTTTATCCATATGTGTCTATGCTACGTGACACCATGCAGAACAAATCTAGGACTGTGATGGAAATATAAAATAGGTTCCTCCTTCAGCATCCATCACGAGTGATTTTTGGCATTAGCCTTTGTGACTAGAGTAAGTGGATGACCTAAAGATCCAGTGAAATACAGAATCTTAGAATCATAGAATCATAGAATCATTAAGGTTGGAAAAGACCTCTAAGATCACTGAGTCCAACCATCGACCCAACACCA
>NW_008795885.1:7419415-7420530 GCF_000699145.1 Aptenodytes forsteri | reverse complement strand
GGGGGCCGAGTACCCTGAGGATAACTGGTCTGCCTGTTAAAGACTGAGGCAAAGAAGGCATTGAGTACCTCAGCCTTTTCCTAATCCTTGGTAACAATGTTCCCCCCCCCGCATCCAATAAAGGATGGAGATTCTCCTTGGCTCTCTTCTTGTCATTAATGTATTTGTAAAAACATTTTTTGTTGTCTCTAACAACGGCAGCCAGATTGCATTCTAGCTGGGCTTTTGCCTTTCTAATTTTCTCTCGTCAACTCTCATCAACCCAGAGATACAACCTTTAGATATTTCCCTGGATTGTCCAAAACAAAGACATTCTGGAGGTGGGTGAAATGCTCCGCTTCCATTAACTATGATATGTTCATACCTATTACTGAATTCTTTGTGTTCCTGTATACTTACGTTATCTTAAATAAAATCTGTTTGCTTCTGGTTTATGAAGAACAGCTTAACAGCTCTCTTATAATTTCTCCTGGTATTGTCACAGCTGCAGAAAAAACTACCTGTGTTGTGTAATTTGCAAGTTTTGAAAAATTATTAATTGGAGCATTGCTTTTTCCCCTGCTGTTTTGAAACTGAACAGAACAACCTGGAAGTGAATCAAGTACTGGATAGAAACAGACTGACTCGTATTTTCATAGCACTCCCGAGTCACTTCCCCCTCGATTTCAGAAAAGCATCAAGGCATCACAACAAAACATTGAGAATGCAATTGTGTGCTGTTTTTGGCTGGGACAGAGTTAATTTTCTTCATAGAAGCTGGTATGGGGCTATGTTTTGGATTTGTGCTGAAAACAGTGTTAATACTACAGGGATCTTTTTGTTATTGCTGAGCAGTGCTTACACAGAGTCAAGGCCTTTTCTGCTCCTCACACCACCCTGCCAGCGAGTAGGCTGGGGATGCACAAGAAGTTGGGAGGGGACACAGCCAGGACAGCTGACCCCAACTGACCAAAGGGCTATTCCATACCATATGACGTCATGCTCAGCATATAAATCTGGGGGAAGAAGAAGGAAGAGGGGGACATTTGGAGTGATGTCGTTTGTCTTCCCAAGTAACCATTACATGTGACGGAGCCCTGCTTTCCTGGAGATGGCTGAACACCTGCCTGCCCATG
>NW_008795885.1:7413124-7419396 GCF_000699145.1 Aptenodytes forsteri | reverse complement strand
CTTCCCCCCCCCCCCCTTTTTTCCTCTCTCCCCCCCCCCCCCCCCCCCCCCCCCCCCCGCGGGGGGGGGGAGTGAGCGAGCGGCTGTGTGGTGCTTAGTTGCCAGCTGGGGTTAAACCATGACAAATTGTGACAATAAAATTAAAATTATAACATAATAACACCGGGTATGAATGCACACATGCAAAGTCTGGTCATTTAGTGAGAAATGTGCTTTCCCTTATGACTCATTCATCTGTGTCTCCAAATGCCTTTAAAATAGATGGGCTGGTTAGCTCTCTGCTTTGTACCACACCTCCAGTAGGACTGTCAGACCAGCTGCAAATCTGTTGTGATTGCAGGGAGATGAAGCCTATGCCTGCACCAGCCCTCTTCACCCACAGATCCAAATATCTGCTCCTTTCTGATGCAAAGGAGGTCAGCACTAAGATTCTTAATTTCGCATTGTAATCAATTTTTGAAAATGTTAAAAGCTAATTATCCTGCCTGCCAGAGACTTCCTCCCCATCACTGCCAGCATAATGTCATAAACACTTGATCTCATATGATGGGTACCAGCATGACCTCTCAAAAAAGGACCAGCAGCTGGCACGTCAGCTAATGGGCCCACACTGGTGCCGTTACAGAGGGTTGACATCTACTTACACAGAGTAAGTAGGAAATCTGAATAGTCAGATTTGCTTTTATTTGTCTGCAGTCTATCATGCTCATTGATGTTCAAATACTTGGCAGGTATTTTATCACATACAAAGTAGCGTAGTAGGTTTTTAAGTTCACTTCTCTCCATGATTTTTTGTAGTTTTTTCCTCTTCTTACCTCCTGTCCTTTCTTTGGATTCCTTAAGATAGTACCCAGGACTCCCCCAAAATGAAGCAGTTAATTCTTATTGTTATGTTTTGCTTTCTTTTCAAACAATTAAAATAATGAGATCTGTTTCTCTACTTTCCAGTCCCCTAAAACAAATCCCAAAGCAAGAGAAAAACTCAGCTACTGCTTTGCTTATTTCCTTGCTTGTAGCCTCTAAAACTTACAGATTCATGCCATCAGGGCAGCATGCTTTGTCTGCATGAAGTGGATCTAAGCTTTTAAGAAGCAATTCTCTAATCTGTACATGATCTAGTTCATTCTCTCTCATTACTTGTAAACTGATCTCTGGCTTGAACTGATCTCTGTGTTTCTCTGTAAAGAGAGATGCAGAGTAAGTGTTTAACAATGCTGCCACTGTTACAGTATCTCCTGCTTATAAACTGTCCGGTATCAATTTGAAGTGGCCCAGGGGTTTCTTTAATCCTTTGATTAAATCTTTCCAGGATAACATTTCAAAAGGTAGCAAAGGTCATGTCATTAATAGAGAGGTACATGTGCTGTGCACTGTTTGTTCTTACTCCAGCACAACATAAAAAGCAGGGAGCCTCAGGTACAAATGGATGCATGCAAAATATCTTGTTCCGCAGAAGGAATTGATTGCTCTTCTCCTGCATGCTGATTTTAATGCTGTGTAAGCCTCAGACATCCATTTTGAAATATTTTCAGTGTGTCTGAAACTTGAAACAGGCAACGCCCCAAAACCTTTCTTACACATTATTGCTGTAGTTGTATGTATAAATCAAGGAATTTTTTTAAAAGAAATATCAGATTCAAAGTTAAAATTTAAAAAAGCTATGAAAACACGTTATGTACTTGTCACACAGGGTTATCTCACATAGACGGGAGAGGCTGCACAGCTACTGTGCTGACACATAATCAGGTACACGTATTGCACCAAGAGGCAGGGCAGACAAAACAATAGCATCGTTAGTACCTTGGACAAATCTAGTCCTGCTTGTTCTTCATGCCCTTTTCATTATACAGGGGATAGAGGGAAGAGATTCAGACTGATGTCCGTGTTTTTAAGAGGTGTTTGTGTTGCTGTGTGTGACATGCAGATGTCTTGATTGTCCTGCAAAGAAAATCACAGTGATTATAACCGGAGCTTTGAAAGAATGAAGGAAAGAAATATCATAACTTACCATTTATTTCTAAGTAAGAATTGATACATCTTAAGAGGTAATCATAAAAATCAGAGTACCTCATTTTTTAATGTTTTAATTAGCTAAATAACAGCAATTTTCTCTGAGCTTAAATGACACAAACACCAAGATCTGAAAAAGTTAATATATAGATGGCACACACAGGACGACATACACTGAGAGAACAAGAGGATCAAGCTGCTTTAGACATTGCATTTTCACTGACTCACATGCTTGTGAAAGAGGCTCATTTTCTTCCTTCACTACCTTTAAAATGGAGTAAACTGGATCAAATGTTTCTGTTCTCTGTTTAGAAGCTTTTTTTGGACTGAAATGAACATGTATGAGTTTTCAGTAGAAAACTGCTGGAAAGTCTCTGGATCCCTGAGTCTTCTCACTGAGCACAGCTATGATTCAACTTCAAAACTTGCTCGTGTTTAATTCCAGTTGGTATTTAATATGCTTTTCTAATTTTTAAGTCTTTTGCTTATGTTCTCTGAAAGGACATGCTTTCTTTTCTTCTTCATCAGCCATTTTGAGCCTATTGGGAGCTTTGTATCTTACAAGTTTCTGGGATTGCTCTGCCACTGAGAAGGAAAAACTGGAATATTTGTGTTATAATATTTTTTTCTAAAGCAGAGTGACATTGTCAAAGACATTCTGTTAAATTCCTTGCTGGTCACCAACTTTATGTGTTAGAATTGTCATTGTGTGAGTGGTTTTAGCAATATGTTATCTTCTCATATTGCAAACAACTAATTTAATGTCTAAGTAAGTTCTACATTTCTGCTGTTCTTGCTATATTTACGTATGTTATTTCTAATACATGCCAGATTTGCTTTCTGCATATTACAGAGCTGAGATCTAATATTTGTTACTGGATCATATAGCATGTTCCCCTGTAAACCTTGTGTCAAAATATGGGAAATATTTAATTGCATTACAGTTTAGTAGAGTGGGCAATATTTAATACAGTCTTATAACCCACTGTGTGACTTTACTGAAACAACACTTACTAGCATTTACTAATACAATTCCTATGTTTCTCAAGTTTGCATGAAGTTTCTACATGTCTTGTCTCCTCCAGGTTCTGTGCCTGGTTATAACATCCTACATAAAATACAGCAACAGTGAGAGTAGTGTAAGAAAACCATCTTTCAAAGATTCAGATTCTCTTTATCTAGTCACCAGCCTTCTTCAAATCAAATGTCTATCCTTGTAAAGCAGTCCAAAATGCATGTGTTAAGGATGGATGTTTAAATGTTTGAGAACAGGAGAAGGAAAAACAAATTCTTTGTATCTGCCCACAAATGAGGACCAACATCGAACATCATAATCAGGCTGAGTGAATCCTGAACCTGCATGGGGTGTTCTGGAAGTGAATTATGAAGGAATATGATTCAGCTTACATGGAGAAGTTTATGAAAGGATAAGATGATGTGGTTGCTTTTGATAGCAGTTGTTTTTAATGCATTTTTAAATGAAGCAAAACTGTTTAAAGACAACCTGTGGAATAAACTACTAATCTGCTCAGGGAAAAAAGCAGACTAATAGAAATTAAGTGTGATTATGGGGAAAGAGGCTAGAACAGATGAGCTGAGTTTCTTTAATAGTGTGTGGAAATTTATAAACTGCTGAGACAGAGGTTAGAGGTACCTTTCTGCTGCAGAAAACAGCCAGCAACGGAAACACTATAAGTGCAGTAAGTTAAATAAACAACAGGGATATGATGAAGATGCTTGTGGATTCTTACTTCAAAGAGGAAAAAAGACAGCTCTGTCCTCTGGAGTTATAACAAAGAGTAACCAAGTATTGTAAATTAGAGAGGGGTTGGTAGAAAGAATTTCACAAGACTGAAAGTCTGCCTTTGAAACGTCGTGTAATATCTCCCTCATTTCCACATACACCAGTGCAATGAGTTGGTTCTAGCAAATTTCTGCACACAGCACCTGAAGAAAAAGCTGATCAATTTGATGTGCCGTAACTGCCTGCAATTCCCCTCTTCCCTTTTTTTTAACTGCTCTTCCTCTCCTTTAACCCACACCAGCGCAATCAGGGTGTCAAGTCACAAATTAATCCCAACTCCAGGCAGTGCTAGAAATGTCAAGCTTAATGGCATCTCGGCCGTACAGGGTGTCAGCTCATGTTTCAGCCTTATAATAGGCTGAGTTTTGATACAGTTAATATATGCTATACAGGCATTTTATAAGAAATTACTGTTCCAGTCTCCAGTCTCATCTTCATTCTATCTCTCTCTTCCTCCTAAATTGCAGCAATTCACATTGCAAATAAAACTAAATAAGGGATGAATGTGGAACACTAGCAGGAAATGGGGCAATGTATTTCATTTATCTCCATGAGGAATTAATGCACATGCTTAGTGATGATTATTTAAACATCTACATTATTAGCTATTGCACTGTGGGTTTTTTCCTGGTGATTGATGTCTCACTCTGGTGCAAGAAGCAGCTGCTTTTTGGGGGGAATACCATCACATTTCCTCCCCCTACCCAAAAAGAAGCACTTTGCAACACTGGAGCCAGGAATGGAAGTAACTTGACGGGAAGGTGAGTTGATACACTATACAAAGTCCATAGTACACAAACAGCTATAGCTGCATCCTCCAAGTTTGAGCATTTTCTTATTTTTGGCAAGCTGTTCAGACAGAGATTACTGTGCAGGACCTGAAAAAGTTCTACACTTTCCCCACCAGTCTTGCCCAAACCTGCCTCTGTTTCTTCTTGCATTTTGACAGAACTGATTATTTTTTTGCTATCTTGGGAAAAAATCTATACACTTCCTCTTCAGGGGTCTTCTTTAAGCTCTTACAAGCTCTTTTTAGAGGAAGTAAACACACATGCACAAACAGCATTGAGAGAAAAGCTGTGAGCACTGCAGAAACTTTAGAAGCTCTTACTCATTGTTTCTTAACTCTGGACTTCTGAAAAAAATATATTTTTCATTAGTTACACATGTTGATAAGAACCCTTTATAGCCAACACAAGTGAGGATGTTATTGCAACCTAATGACACAGCCTTGCCATTTCCTAACAGAGGATGACTAACCTTCATACACTGTACAGCAACTAAATATGGCAACTGATGTTCCAGAAGATGCTGCTGCCACACATATAGTTCCTGACACTGACTGATGAGCATTATACAATGCAAATTGGAAACAAGAGGCTACACTGTCACAAACAATCCAGTGAACATTAATTCACATACACGTACTTCTTTCTACCTACCATTAGCATTGTAGCAGTAAATAAACCAGAAAGAATTGACTAGCACAAAAATCTACATGAGATTAATTTACTATAAAATAATTTTGACCTTTAACAAAGGGGTGCACAGCGTCATCTTGCTGTGTTCTTTTCAGTAAGTGAAACAATTCTGGTAATCAACATAGAAGAAAGTATCTCTGGCTAGAAAAACCTAGTCTATGCTATAATAAACCCCAACGATCCTTTGAAATGCTCTTGATATGTTTCAAGCTACTCTCTTCAGTTACTGCTCAGAGGTGAGGAAAATACTATTATCTGGATCCTAGAAAAATCTTGTGGATTTCTGGAAACAGAACTACAGGAGAGGGTGTGCGTGGAAGAGTGTCTTTCTGATTTGGAAGTAGGGGAAAATGCTGATATTCATTATCAAGACAGACATGTGGGAAATAAAGCAGTATTTCCTTAATTAAACAGAAAAAAAATGAGGGTAGATTATAAAGCAGAAGTCAGAGAAGATGGAAAGATGAACTGGAAAACATTCAGAAAACTAAACTTATAATGGTTTCTTTAATTTAGTTTGAAATGTTGGTAAAACTGCATGGGGAATAATATAGCTGCAATTCTATGCAGTAATATGTTATTTTTAGGTCACTCAAGCTGTGAATAAAGCAAGAACCCCTGGGGAGACTTTTCTTTTGTAGACCTGGCCTCCTGCTAAAATACTTTCATTCAGCTGTGGTGGCATGGGCTTTCTACAGGCCTCTGTATTAGTTCCACCTACTCTTTCAGAAAATTATTCATTTTAATTGTGGATATGGGAATAGACATGGTGCTTACAGCATCTCAGGGAAAGAGAGTGAAAGTAGCTGTCGTGGTTTAATTTCAGTAGGCAACTGAGCACCACGCAGCCGCTCGCTCACTCCCCCCACACCCTGGTGGGATGGGGGAGAGAATTGGAAGAGCACAAGTGAGAAAAACTCGTGGGTTGAGATAAAAACAGTTTAATAATTGAAATAAAATGATAATAATAATATGAT
>NW_008795885.1:7402053-7405594 GCF_000699145.1 Aptenodytes forsteri | reverse complement strand
TACTGAGCATGACGTCACATGGTATGGAATGTCCCTTTGGCCAGTTTGGCTGTGCCCCCTCCCAGCTTCTTGTGCACCTCCAGCCTTCTCAGTCGGTAGAGCATGGGAAGCTGAAAAGTCCTTGACTAGTGTAAGCACTGCTCAGCAACAACTAAACCATCGGTGCGTTATCAACTTTGTTCTCATCCTAAATCCAAAACACTGTACCAGCTACTAGAAAAGAAATTAACTCTATCCCTGCCGAAACCAGGACAGTAGCTGAAGCCTGAGCAAAATACTGTCCTGTAAAGTGATCAATTAAGAATATTCTAGGTCATAAATAGAAAAAAATCAGTCTTATCTCTGACCTTGCAGCACTTTAATTTTGATGAAATATCATACACATTGCATCTGTAACTAGCATAATGTCCAGCTGTATTCTCCTTAAATCTTTTTCACAATAGTTGTTGGTCTAATTTATTCCTAGCTGTGGAATTTTCCATTGACTTCAGTTTTGCAAACAAAGCAAGATTTTCCTGTTGTTATTATTAAAATGGAGGGGTAACTGTAAGGTTAATTTATCAGCTTCATCCACAGCTGTAATTTCAAGGGATGACTGAATCGGTTAGGACAGGACAGGACTGAACACAAGGCTAGAAAATGAAGATGCTAAAATTGCCTGCCATGAAACTCTACAAGCAAGCAGTAAGTCATGACAGCAATAGCAGGCAGGATTGGCCCTGGGACTAAGATACTACTGTGAGATTTGAAAGATACAGGAAGTGTGGATGCTACCAGGAGTACTAGAAGCTGAATGACCTTAGGAAAGCCATTTGACCCCTCATTTTCTTAGTTTTCAGTCTCCTTCTGCATGAGATTTCATTTTGCCTCCTCTGTTTAAAGTAACAGATTCCCGATACTCTTTGAGCGCTAAGCAGTTAGTGCTGTAACGTATCATGAACTGCAACTGAAAGAAAAAAAAGGCTTACAGATGCCTCCAGCTTCCATGGGCTACAAATGAGTAAAGCTGTCAAATAATCTTTTTAGCACGGGTCTGCCCACATTCAAAGTCCTCTTCCTCTGCTCTGTTCCAACGGCAAAATCTTCTTCTGCCCCAAACAGCTAAGATGGGTCATGCAAAACAAAAATGCTCAGCAGTACATGATTGCATATTGGCTGGGCAAAAGGGCATTATTAGGGAGGACAGCTGTGTATGCTGTTTGGCCAAAAGGGAGTTTTCTGATGCCAATTCAAGAAGCCTACAGGTAGACTTGTGTGAAATGATTTAACAAAGTAACTCTATTTTGAGACAGTGAAATCCACTATTGCCATACTTTGTTAGCCAGCTAACTAGTTTTAGCGTTAATGCTCCATCCAGACACAGGAATATAATTTATTCTCTGAATATATATTTTGTTTACTATACCTGGCTGCAACTGTGCAACTGTGTACAGTTGCAGGTTGTTAGGAGAAGCCTTCAACCCTGGAATGATTGACACAACCAAATAATTTTTTTTTAAGTTTTTCTTTTAGGTACAATTTATTCATACACACACACACACAGAGATATACAATGAGATGCAGAGCATCAGTATTTCCATAGAAAATCTCATCCACCTGATTTTCTGTGTCCATCACAGGAAATAACCTTTATCCTCCAATATCCTCAATATCTCAACATCGTCCCATCCAGGATCTAAAATATGAACAAACCAGCTTGCACAAATCCCTTGCACTTAAAAGAATGGTACTGAGGATGCTTTCTTCTCTGACATCATTTATTTTCTAACAGATGAGGGGGAAGAGGGAAAGAAAGGGATAAAAATATGAACATGGTCTCCCTAGAGCATTGCTCTCCCCTCCTGGAAGCGGTGCTGCAAGTCAGAATGCCCAGGGTATGATCCAGGCGTGCAGTGCCCTGCGGAGGTCAGAGAGGGGCCTTGTCCCTGTCCCCAGTGACTGGGCAGGCTCAGCATCCTGGCCACATCTCCCCAGGGTATGGGCAACCATCAGGCATCAGTGATACAACCTTTTCCTTAGCCTCCTCTTGGGGCGACGCAGCTCTGCACTGTAGTCTAGTCACACCAGAGACACTGCACTACAGCTTTACACATTTATGCGCAGGGAGTGGAGAAAAACAAAACAGCACGAGCTCCACAACCTTGAGAATAAACTCATGACATGACTGCCAGCTGATGTATTCCCCATTTCATCCCTATTCCATAAGAGCTCCTACCTATTTCCCATTCCTTTTATCAAAACTTCTCTTCTGTGCTACTATTCTTCATGCTTTGTATCCTTTACTTCCCCTCCTTTCTTCCCTTTTGAATGATTTGTGCTTTGTTCATAACAGCATGTGGTTAAGCCTGATCCCTGCAAGCAACGTACCAGTATGAGTCTCACCGACAGTTTCCAAAAGGAAGAAAGATGCCTGACTGCTCAGTGGACAGATATTTGCAATGCTCTTGAGGACACACTTTCTCATTTTGGCCACAAGCTCTGGCTTGGTTGCTATCATGGGCGATGCCCCTCCAAGAGAAAGTCTATTTGACTGATGAAGTGAGCAACTAATTTGCTCTTCAGTGTCAGTCTATATAGGGTAGTTTCAATGACAAGGTTGAATTTAGCTCTCAGTCACAGAGATTGAGGGGGTATCAGAGATTTTTATGATGTGCAGTCGCTTTTCATGCGTAAGCATGCCAGCAATATAACAGAGACATAATTACTTAAGAAATGTTTGTTACACAAGATATTTTTCTAGATTATTAAAGTTAAGTTCCCACTACAAAAGTCTCTTAAACAAATATGAAATAAAAAAATTAAATTTTTATATAACTAGAAGCCCCATGCAGTAAATTATGTAATATAATTGCTGAACTACTGCCTAATCTGTTAAATGAACCAAAATCCTAAATGAGTAAATCTGCTGGGTATTTATATATTCCAAGGCAAATAACCTTGCGATTATATCATTAAAGTTGAAAATACATTGCCCTTTAAATCGGTGTTAACAGAATGTTTGTTAAGTTGCGCTACAGATTTCCAAAGCATCAAGAACCACATTACTATGCCAGTGCCAATTTTAAATGTGTCCTTATGTTCTCTTCTGCCTTACATCAACAGGAAACCCACGGCATGCACATCTGCAAGACAGACCAACAATGGTAGTGCTGTTCCTGACCTGCTAAGTTCTCCTGAGCTGGTAATTGTGTGCTGTTATAATATCTAAGCTATAAAATACATCACTGGTAAAAACAGCTATGGCAAAATTCTGTTGGTTTGAGGCAGTATGCCTAACCACATCCTGAAACAAGCTACGAGCACTCAGAGAGGTAGCTACAAAATATAGCTTTCCTATCAGCTTTCCCTGCAAAACCTGGTGTCATGGTTTAATCTCAGTCGGCAACTAAGCACCACGCAGCCGCTCGCTCACTCCCCCACACACCCGGTGGGATGGGGGAGAGAATTGGAAGAGCACAAGTGAGAAAAACTCGTGGGTTGAGATAAAAACAGTTTAATAATTGAAATAAAATGATAATAATAATATGATGATAATAATAAT
>NW_008795885.1:7382412-7398318 GCF_000699145.1 Aptenodytes forsteri | reverse complement strand
CCAAATGGGACAGTTAAAGGGTGAGCGAGTCTTGCTGATCACTCCTCGGCTCTCCAGTCGACGAATCAGCTCATGAATGGGAATCAAGGAGTCTCGGTTGGTGCGATATTGCCGCCGGTGCACCGTGGTGGTAGCGATTGGCACTTGTTGGTCTTCGACCTTCAGCAACCCCACAACAGAGGGGTCCTTCGAGAGACCAGGCAAGGTGGACAGCTGTTTATCATAACAGCTGTTATTAACTTTGTTCTCATCCTAAATCCAAAACACAGCACTGTACCAGCTACTAGGAAGGAAATTAACTCTATCCCTGCCAAAACCAGGACACCTGGCACACTTTGTAAGTTGGGTAACCCACTTCCCTCAGTTTTAACTGTGGAAGAAGAACCAGGATTCGTACAAGCACTATGCTGGTACCAGTATGAACATAGGCCATTTGGGGGGATACTAAAATTTCTGCATTTTCCAAGTATTTCTAAATATTCTCCAAAATTAGTGATGCATTTTAGCATCTATTGATATACACTCTCAAGCACAACTGCTGTGAGTTGAAAATCACTGAAAAACTACAAAAGTTTTTGTACAGATATTCATCCAGTAAGGCCCTGCATAGTAGGAGTTACTTTTTGGCTAACAGAGCTGTTTTTTTGTGTGAAATTGGCAAAGCCCCAAAAGCAGAAACATTCACAGTTTTCAAGTTGCATGAGAACTATAAATCCTAGTTCATATTCCTATCTAGTTTGATTTTTGGTCTTGCATATTGAATGTATTGACTTAATCAAGGCACATTCCTTTTCCTAAATGCTGCAGTGAATCTAACCAGCCAAAGAAACTTTCAGCCATGTTCATTTCAATGATTTGGTCTTTTTTTGGATTCTTTTCTAGCAAATTCAGCCTCCTAAATATATATATATATACATGATTCATTGCTCCTTTAACCTCACAGCCTGCAACTTGCTCTTATAGACTCTCTACTTAAAGATAGTTGTTGGAAGTCTTTTCTTCAATTTTGACTCACGTGAACGTCCAGTTATAGTCATGGGAAACTCTCTCCATCATGTCCACTTTGGCCCCTGGCACACTGCAGATTGGACGGTTCCAGCTGTCGCGAATGCGCATGTAGAGGTTTCTGTTGTAGAAATTTTCAAAGTCCTGGTACAATGGGACAAAGTCCTAAAACACATCAAAAGCACTCAAAGTAAAAGGAAAATATATATTACAGCAAACTAGGAATAAGAGGAATAAGTTTTTTCTGTCATTGGGTTGTAATAAATAAATAAATAAATAAATAAAAAAAGTTTTAACTAGCAGATGAAACTGCCTGAAATTCTCCTACATTGTCTCAGAGTGGGACCTCAGTCTGAGGCTGAGGGTAACAGAAAGAACAGATAGAAAATTGTATTTAAAAAGAAAACACCTTGGAAAATAAGAAGCAGTTACAAAATATCTCCAAAAGGTTAATTTTTCTCTGCTGACAAAGATTATGGCAGAACTCTCTTTTTTTTCTCTTGAAAAATCCTGTGGTTTTGAGACTTTCTCACTTTTTATGACATTTTGCTAAGGATTTCATCACATAATTAAACTTTTTAAATAATCCTAACTTTTCATTGCTGTCTGTTTCTACAGCAATCTACACATTAAGCAACCTGGAATTGCTCCTGATTTTTGATCTAGAAGCTTGGCTTTGTGCACAACTTCCCATACATTATCCTTGTTTTGATGTAATAAGATCTACCACTGGGAACTTTGGCACTGGAGACAGGTCTCCAGTCTAGGTGATCACAAGGGAACCTTGGGATGCACCACAAGGCTCCCCAGCAGGTAATCCGGACGCCGCTGTTCTGTACCATTTGGGGTATATGTATTTATTCAAGGAATAGTTAGTTGTTTCATTTTTTCCCTTCAGTGAAGAGAAGCCAATATAATGAACTGAAAATTGTATTTTTATTTGTCTGGGCCTCTGCCAGCTGCTGCTTGTGAGCATTCAAATCTCATATTTGTTTTTCTTTCTTTGTCTATGGCAGGGCAAATCATCCTCTGGTAGATTGTGATGTACATCTATTAAGATCAGTGGAGTTATGCCAGTTTATGTCTGGTGAGGATTATCCTAAATCACTACAGTTCCCTTTATCAGTTGTAATTTTTTGTCAAATTCAGACCATTAAAGCATGATGTTTGAACACTATTTCCTTATGAAACTATACTGGTTATAATCTTCAGGAGTATTTAAATGAAAAAGTATTCCTTTTAGGCATAGTGACCCTGCTCTGACACAGTGTAATGGAACAAGTGGTTTTCTGGGCTCTCTTTCACTCCATGATTCTACATGAATAAAGGTTTCACAACCAAGACATTAAGATTTTACTGAGGAATTACTGTTCCTGCTAATAATTTTGTTATCTTTATACTACTTTGTGTCGAATACGCTGTACTGACAGATGTGCCTGTAGGATATACATAACATCAGGACTCTCTGCTCAATACTTTAGTTACAAATACCAAAAAATATGGAAAGAATATGGTTTAAAAATGCATTTGGAACCTGACGGATTTTCTTTTTGTTGACTGTCTTCATCCCACGATATCAGAGGGATGCTTGAAGAAATCTGTCCAGCTGATTTCCAGAGAAAGTAAAAATTAGAATTTAAATTCAATATAGCACAGCAGTATAACCACATAGATTCACACAGAATTTTGTAATAGGATTCTGGAATTACATTCTACAGCATGGGTTATACCTGTGGTGACATAGCAAAAACTGAGTGAGGGTGGGCATACGTATTTTAGATATAGAATCATAGAATCATAGAATCATAGAACAGTTTGGGTTGGAAGGGACCTTTAAAGGTCATCTAGTCCAACCCCCCTGCCATGGCCAGGGACATCTTCAACTAGATCAGGTTGCTTGTTGTTAACCTTACAAGTTTGATCCAAAGCCTGTAATAGTGAATCCCCTCGTCTCGGTGATGTGATCTTTAAGGACAGTTTGTTTCAGCTGAGCGTAGCTGACCTTGTGGATAACTCACTAATGGAAGTCTGAGCTGGCCTCAGCCACCCTTCAGCTCCTTCCAAGCTTTAGGAAAACCTGGCCGTTTATCCTGCACATTCATTAGTCTATTAATGTTATGTAATTAGAAGAGTTTTCAAATTACTTTCATGAAAGGACCTCATAGAATCATAGAAGGGTTGGAAGGGACCTTTAAAGGTCATCTAGTCCAACCCCCCTGCCATGGCCAGGGACATCTTCAACTAGATCAGGTTGCTTGTTGTTAACCTTACAAGTTTGATCCAAAGCCTGTAATAGTGAATCCCCTCGTCTCGGTGATGTGATCTTTAAGGACAGTTTGTTTCAGCTGAGCGTAGCTGACCTTGTGGATAACTCACTAACGGAAGTCTGAGCTGGCCTCAGCCACCCTTCAGCTCCTTCCAAGCTTTAGGAAAACCTGGCCGTTTATCCTGCACATTCATTAGTCTATTAATGTTATGTAATTAAAAGAGTTTTCAAATTACTTTCATGAAAGGACCTGGCTATGGGACATGAACAAATATGAGACATTCCACTTCTCTTTAACAAGATAATGCCTACAGTGTTCCAAGGAACTTCCAAGGAACAGCAATGCCATTGAAATGAGATGCATTTCTAGGAACTTTTAATTTCATAAAAGCAAATATCAACAAAAATTTTTGCAAAAATAAATAGAACTAGCACTGACAGCGTTAGTACAGTCTAGGAGACAAAAACGTGGAAGTGACTGAATGGTTATCTGCAAAATCATGGATTTTCATTTCCATTCATAGTGTTGAAAGCAGCTATGTTTTCACAAACTCTTCCTCTATTTTAAGAGTCTCTATCAAGGAAAGCTTGTGGGCAGAAATAAGTCTGGATTCCTAACACGTCAAGTGCAACGCTTGTGTGTTTTCAGGGAGTGAGACCAGGCTTACTTCAAATCTTTGCAATGTGTGAACAGAACTACTTATTTCACCTTAAGGAAAATCCATTATAATATAACATAAAACCCAGACACAAGCTCTTCAGGAGATTTTCTCTTCCAGAACTCTAGTGAAAAAATAAGTGGGCACCCACAGGGACCGCTTAGAAATCTTCAAATATGTTTTCAGAGTATTTGCCAAAATGTTAAAGCATTTCTCAGTTCTTATAGTGTTTCATCTGTTTCTGGCTTGTTTGGATTGGGTTTTTTTGAGAAATCAATTAGCAATTTTATCAATAGGAACGCTGCTTCAGAAAATGAGTATTTGCTTTCTTAATCAGTGAAGACTGCACATTGTATACTATGGACAACACCTCTCTTGCAACACTTCTCTTTTATTTCTTACACAAAGGCCACACTAATAGCCACACTAATTCACAGTTATGAACAGAATAACCTCTACACTGTATTTCCCACCGCCCTCTCCCCTAAGGTTAAAATGAAGAGTTTAATGGTAGGTTGTCTGAATTATGCAACCCCACCCCTGCTGTTAATAGAGCTTAATGGAAACGCAGCTACTTCTTTTTATGATCTACAGTATACAGTTCACAAAGAAGCAGCTACTTCTTTTTATGATCTACAGTATGCAGTTCACAAAGAAACTGACTGTGTTAGTGTTTTGTCACTCTGCCATCCCAAACAAGAGGTCCACTATTAGAAATTGTGGTTTAATAGAACTAATATTTTCTTTCCTAAAACTGTAATTGTATCTGTGGTATGAAGGAAAGTTCAAGTAAGGGAAGGCTGGCTGAAAATAACTTGTACAAATTTCACAGGTTTAGGACAAGACCTAGCAGTCAAATGCAGCACTTCACTTAGTGGAATTAAAAACTCAGGATTAGGGTTAGCCTCCTGGGCTTCATATATAATGCGGGAAAGTTAGGTGTCCTAAAAAATCTATGGTGACATGGTGACCTGAAATATCTACATGCTGAGCAGGAAATCCTCTAAATTTAACCTATAGGAAATACAAGGAAAGGAGGAAAGAAAGGCAGTCATCTTGAACCTTTCAGTTCTCCAAGGTTTATATGCCAGAATCAGGGTTGAAGGCCCATCTTTACACTTAAGGATACAGAAACGGGAATCTTCTCAAAAGGATAGTGGGTTTTTTTTTTCCTTTAATTAATGGATCATGACACAACTTTCTGTCAAACATACATGCTGGGGTGCTGTTGCCATATTCAGTGGTAAGACTACTTCCCAAGAGACCTCATACCTGGATATTATTACTACAGCATCACTTGAACACAGAGAAGCTTCAGCCATACCATACTTTGATCAGAAGACAGACACTGATGCTACTTAGGTGTTTCACTGAACCTCTACTTAACTATCGGCTCCTGAATGCAAGAAAAATAGTATAACAGCAGTTTTCATCCACAGGTACTTTTTTCTCCCCCTCACTTGCTTCCGTAAGATCCAAAAGATCTCTTAAGCACATATAATTCTTCTAGTGATCAACTTGCATGTTTCACTAACTTTGCACTCAGGGCTATTGGTCCTGCTCTGTCTCCTTTACTGTTTTCCTGGGGAGTCTGAGCAAGTATCACTGTACCTTCTATATCCACAGCAGTCCAGAACCATGGCAGACCCATCCCTCAGCACACTTTCCAATACCTCAGTAGAAACACTATACAATTGGCAAAAGAGGACTGACTTGGCTGGCTGTGGAGGAAGCATCTAGGTTCCTCTTAAAACAGTTCATGACATGGAAGAGATTTAATAAGACTGTGACAACTGTTTCTCACCAACTTTTGAAAAAAACACAAAGCTACAAGAATTGCTGTTAGTTGTTGTGACGGATCAGGCAATTATAGCCTGTCATGAGCAGTCTACCTACACTTGCACAACTGTGGCTTCTACTTGAACATTACATCCATAATAAGTAGTTGCCATGATGGAAGTCTTTAAATCTCTGCTGCATTAGGTTGACTGAAGACATGGTTTTGTTTGAATGCAAGCAAATACCATTTTGACACAGAGACTGAGGAATTTAGTACAAGCATTTATATAAACATCTGCTGTGAATGCACATAATATTTACATGTAAAAGCACTGCTGAAACATTCCCACATTTACATTGTTCATTCACTTTTAGAAATTTGCACCAAATGCCAAAGGAAATTCAAGTACTTGAAGTAATGTGGTACATCAAATGGTAGTTATGTTTGGATAGATGTTCCAGGTCTTCATTGCCATGTGAATATTCTCTTACAATACAGCAGATCTTTCATCAGCTAATGAATGAATTGGATATAATTTCTTGATTTATAAGCTATAAGGAAGGTTGATTGACAGCAAATCTTACAAAAAAGAAACATTACTATTTCCAAGAGGACTAGAAAAAACAGAGGGGAAAACATTGACATCTACAAGACAAGGATAGGTATCTCACAAGGGATAGGTATCCCAAACCCAAAACCTCAGTTTGATTGTGGCTGAAAAACTATCCTGCACCTTTGTCCATGACAAGCATTAAAAGCACTAACTGCATTTTTGTCAATATTTAGTCCAGTGTTTCCCCATGGAAACAGGCAATTTATAATCAGGTTTAAGTTTACATTAGAGTTAAAATGTATTGCAGAATGGAGTTAAACCTTTTTGTTTACATTTAGAAGACTCCAGATACAAAATATGAATGGCTACATCTGCCACAATGTTAGAAATTAAAATGGATGAAAAACAGCTTAGTTGGCTCTAGCAATCCTATGTTCAATTATTTCAGAAGAATCATATAACAAGGTAAAAATTTAGTCTCGTATGTTGTTATCTGCTCTGTTGCAGGATCAAGAGAAAGGATTCTGTTTCTGGAAACCTGGGTTCACTGGCCACAGAAATAAGCACATCATGCATGAGGGAATCTCAAGTAGGCTCACACACCTTGCTCAGCTTTCTGCATGTGAGCCAGGAAAAAATCAGTTTTGGTGACATGCTGTGGAGTCACATCCCTGACACATTCCAAATTCACTCAATGGCTTGCTATCATTCTCCGCAGGTAATCATTGTTCACTTGAGGGACAATGACCTCTGCAAAGAAATATCTAATCATTAACCTAAAGGCCATCTGCCAGATCTCAGCACTTTCTCCTGATGTTTTCTTAATCCGGTTGGGGGTGCTTCCAGGAGGAATCTTCTGGCAAGCAAATATCAATCAGATATAAAGGAAGTGAACCAGAAAATTAGCAAATACATTACAAGAAAGGGAAAGATGTGTTCCTGTTTTAAGGACTAAATGCATTTCTAAGGATCTGTTTAGAGAGGGTGGAGTAAATTTGTCTGAAAAAAATGGTAAGATATTTTTCTTTAGAGACTACAAGCAATGGATGAGTTCCTTCATTAGATGTCAGAGTGAAAGCGGATGTCTGAACTGGTCTTCCAAGAAAGAGCAATTTGCACATCATCCTCAAACATCTCATGTTGGGGGGATCCTGTCTCCTTCATTCTGGAAAAGGGGGATAGTTTGACACCTCTGCTTTCTGTTGTGACTCTTTTGCTGTCTAAGGGACAAATAAATTCTGGGTTAATGAGGAATAAGAAAAATAAGTTAACCAAGTCTTAAAATAATCAAATCATAAAACCATGGAGTCATAGAATCACAGAATGGTTTGGGTTGGAAGGGACCTCCAAAGATCATCTAGTCCAACCCCCCCACCATGGGCAGGGACATCTTTAACTAGATCAGGTTGCTCAAAGACCCATCCAACTTGACCCTGAACACTTCCAGTGATGGGGCATCCACAATTTCTCTGGGCAACCTGTTCCAGTGTCGCACCACCCCTCAGCATAAAAAATTTTTTCCTTATATCCGATCTAAATCGACTCTCTTTCAGTTTAAAACAGTTGCCCCTTGTCCTGTCCCTACAAGCCTTGGTAAAAAGGCCTTTCTCTGTCTTTCTTATAAGCTCCCTTTATATATTGAAAGGCTGCAATAAGGTCTCCCTGGAGCCTTCTCTTCTCCAGGCTGAACAACCCCAACTCTCTCAGCCTTTCTTCATAGGAGACATCTTCCAGCCCTCTGATCATTTTTCATGGCCCTCCTCTGGACCCACTACAACAGGTCCATGTCCATCCTGTGCTGAGGACTCCAGAGCTGGGCTCAGTCCTCCAGGTGGGGTCTCACCAGAGCAGAGTAGAGGGGAAGAATCACCTCCCTCGACCTGCTGGCCACGCTTCTTTGGATGCAGCCCAGGATACGATTGGCCTTCTGGGCTGCGAGCGCACATTGCTGGCTCATGTCCAGCTTTTCATCCACCAGCACCCCCAAGTCCTTCTTGGCAGGGCTGTTCTCAATCCATCTATCCCCCAGCCTGTATTGATATTGGGGATTGCCCTGACGCAGGTGCAGAACCTTGCACTTGGCGTTGTTGAACTTCGTGAGATTCACATGTGCCCACTCCTCAAGGCTGTCAAGGTCCCTCTGGATGGCATCCCGTCCCTCAGGCATGTCAACTGCACCACTCAGCTTGGTGTCATCTGCAAACTTGCTGAGGGTGCATTCAATCCCACTGTCTATGTCATTGATGAAGATATTAAACAGTACTGGTCCCAGTACGGACCCTTGAGGGACACCACTTACTACTGGTTTCCACTTGGACATTGAGCTGTTGACTGTAACTCTTTGGATGTGGCCATCCAGCCAATTCCTTATCCATCTAACAGCCCATCTGTCAAACCTGTATCTCTTCAATTTAGAGGTAAGAATGTTGTCGGGGTCCATATCAAAGGCCTTTGAGAAGTCCAGGTAGATACATCAGTAGCTCTTCCCTTGTCCACTCTTCCAGTCAGTCCATCGTGGAAAGCCACTGGATTAGTCCAGCGTGATTTGCCCTTGGTGAAGCCATGTTGACTGTCTCTAATCACCTCCCCGTCTTTCATATGCTTCAATGTAACTTCCAGGAGGATCTGTTCCTTATCTTACTGGGCACCGAGGTGAGGCTGACTGGTCACTGGTTCCCAGGGTCCTCCATTTTACCCTTTTTAAAAATGGGTGTGATATTCCCTTTTCTCTAGACACTTCCAGGGACTTCACCTGGCTGCCATGACTTTTCAAATATGATGGACGGTGGCTTAGCAACTATGTCTGCCAATTTCCTCAGGACCCTGGGATGCATTTCATCGAGTCCCATAGACTTGTATATGTTCAGGTTCCTCAGGTGGTCTCGAACCTGATCTTCTTTTAAGATGGGAGGGACTTTGTTCACCCAGTCCCTGCCTTGAGCTTCAGGGACTTGAGAGATGTAGGAACCGTGATTGCCAGTGAAAAATTAGGCAAAAAAAAAATGAGTACCTCAGCCTTCTCCATGTCAGTTGTCACTTGTTCTCTTGTCTTATTTTTTGGGGGATACATTTTCTTTAATCTTCTTTTCTGACCAATGTACCTGTGGAAGCCCTTCTTATTGTCCTTCACATTCCTTGCCAAATAGCTTTCCTGATCCCACCCATACACACCTGTGCAGTGTCCCTGTATTCTTCCCAGGATACGTGTCCCTGGTTCCACTGCCTGTGCATTTCCTTCTTACACTTTACTTTGACCAGGAGGTCCTCACTCAGCCATGCCGGTCTCCTGCCTTCCTTGCCCGATTTCTTACATATGGGAACCGAAAACTCTTGTGCTCTAAGAAAAACATCAGCCGCCAGCTATGTTCTGCTCCTGTATCTTTGAGGGCAATTTCCCAGGGGGTCCTATCCACTAATTCCTTTAACAACTGAAAGTCCGTTTTCCTAAAATTCAAGGTCTTATTGACTGATAGTTCAATAAAGGTGCAATACTATGGTGAGTTTGGCAGATTATCTAATCAGTTCTATATCCACAATTGGATATCTTTATTTTTAGTCTTAGAGAAATGAAGAGTTTACCAGATTCTGTGGAACATGGTAGAAATGGGGAAAAAATGCCTTATCTTCTTTACACTGCTCAGTTAGTATTTAAATACTCAGTAATAAACCTAAAGTACTAAGTAAATATTAAATAGAACCATTTCATTTCTTTCACTGTCTCTCTTACCAATGTCATAACTTCATTCTTTTTTATTAATTCTGAACAGATGATTGATCTTACTGAGTGAAGCAAAGCTAGAGCTGGCATCCATCCCGCCTCCCACTGCTTGTTGTGGCACATACACTCTTGGTCATGTTATATATTTGTGGCTGAATAATCTCCCCCAATGTGCATTCTGAGGCTACATCCTTGTGCAGAATATTAAATTTTGTGATATTTTGCATTGTCTGCATGTAATAATTAGCTTGTAAGGAACCCACCATGAGTTAGCCCATGACAAATCCAGCTATCTGGATTTAAAAAAGGTGCGGATGCATGACAACCCATAAAGAAGTGCTTTAAGCCTGGCACAACACTGGCATATTTACCCCTAGATAAATCATGGCTAAATGTTGCCACTTTTTCAATTGCTTATTTTTCAGCGTTTGTTTCCCGCACTTTAAAACATAAATCTGCTTATTTATACACAGCTGCCACAGCATGATTTGCTCTGGCTTCAAGAATTGCCTCTCTTTCATGTGTTCCTGGCCACAGTTACCTTTAAAAAACAATGTTAGCATAGAATAAATGGCCTCTAAAAGGTAGTTAAACAATTGTTGTTTGTTCAGTAGACTTTGCTGGCAGATTTTGTCTTGTTCTAGGCAAACAATCATTTATATGTATAGTCAATTAGGGATGTATATGCAAAGGACAATCGGGCATCACTACTCTTCTCCCTTTACCTTCTTCCCTCTCCTCTGTCTATAGCTATTCTTCTTTCAAGGTTTCATACCAAAAAAACACCTGACCTCCCTTCTTTTCAGTGTGTCTGTAGTTAGTTTTCTGAAATCTGGGACTATTTTGTAGTTTTATCTTGCAACTGAGTAATGGAAGTACTTCTAAATACTTACAATGTAGCAGCAGCACAACCCTTCAACAAGCAGAAAGGACTACTGCTAGACTTTCTCAAAACATTTTAAAGTTCACTGTTACTTCTCTTTCTGTAAACAAGTATTCTTGCACTAGGAAAAATTAACCTTTTGGAGTGATGTACCTCACTAGAGACCATATCTGCAGCTTAGTCATCAGGTCTCTCAGTAAATATGGCAAATTTAGTGGTGAGCTGGGACCTACCACCAGTCACTGCTCAATGCAATTGAATACAAACAATGAATGTCAAACCACTGTTTTCCTACACCAAATTCTTAGGAAACAATTTAAAGATGGAGTCTAAGGTCTAGTTCAAATCTACTTAACATTTTTTGCAAGTCTCCTTTCATTATTACCATAGGCATCTGACTTTTTTTTCTCAAAACAAAGAAAAAAATGGTAAGTACATTAAAAAACCCAACCTTTCAGTGAGACCTATGTAGAGATCCCAGAGGCAAAGGGTCAAGAGTGAGGTTATTTAAAAACACTTGATAAGCCTCAGGAGAAACGTAGGTAATTTTCCAAGGATGGTTATTTGAGTTGGCACATTCAGATTAATGACAACTAACTGAATTACCTGTACCGGGGCACCAGTAATCATGCATACATATATTCAGCCATGTCAGATTTCTCTTACACTTTAAGATCCAAAGGCTAGTGTGTATGTAGGATAGAAACACACAAATAGATGAGATGATAGATACAACAATAAATATTTTCTGTTCTGAAACTATGTCTTATTAGAAACCATTCTCAATGGTATGTAAAATATGGCATCACTCTAGATAATAGTGTTATGAATAATTTGTCTTCAAAACATTGATGTGATTTATTGTTTTATTCTTTAAGTAGTGGCCTGGCAGACCTAGTGATGAAAATCTTCTGTTCACAGGAAAGGCATTATATAAGCAGCAGTGCCCCAAAAAGCTTACCTCATCTGCAGTCTGCAGAGACCATTTATTGCACACGGGAGTTAAAGTTTTGCTAAGGGTGCTAGCTGAGGTAACTGGATTTATGGCATATTTCCATTTGCCTGAATAAAATTAAGCTTCCAATGCAAAGGTATTTGTTTTGTAGTATTTCTGCATTATATTAAGGTATAAAAAGTGCATTAACCATAGCTGTGTTACACATCTGTATAATATGTATCCAGCTCACTGGGACTTTTTTTTTAAATTGGAATTTTATCTTGGTGAGTGTTCGAAAAAAATCTTGGAAATAATGATGAATAAGATTGCAGCCTGGAGGAGATCATGGGCTGATTTCTATCCTCAAAAGGGCTCTTCAAAGACTTTCATCCTTTATGCTGCCAGCATGCTGCTCCATTTGCAAAGTAAAATCTCCACGCAGCTCTCCAGTGCCTGATGCAGTCTGTGCTTTTATACATGCTAGAGAATAAAGGGGAGAGTGGCATTTTGTTTTGCCTAAAAATAGAGGGGGAAAAGGAAGCAAGTATCTCTGGCAAAAATAGAGTAAATAGTGCTCAAAGCAAAGAGCTCAAAGCCTGAAATCAATCAATCTATGTATCTATCTATCTAAAATACTTCATCAAGATACATGCTACTGACCTTTATGATTTCATGTTTATTATAGCTGTTTGCCAGTAACAATATTATTGTGTTACGGAAGTATAAGCAAGAGGACTGCATGACTCAAAAGCTTTTTGGACACATTCAAACAATACTTTCTCACGTATCTATAAATGGCAGGTGGCGATTGCCTTCATGGCTCAGCCATGGATAATGAAAATCTTCAAGATATGTTTGCCACAATGCAAGAGCTCAGGGCATTAAATTAAGTTTATTCCTGCATACAAGGAAGCCCAAGTACACTATCATGAGATCATAACCACAGAACAAACAAATCTTTTGATGTAACTTTCATGTCAAGGTCTAAATTTAGTTGCTTTAGCATGTACCTAATTTCCAAATGCTTAAAGTCCTTGCTGAATTGGGACCTAATGCAGAAGTCTGTAGATTTAAAGAAAGGATTTGCAAGCTAAAAAAAAAACCCCGCTGTTTTAGTTCCCACAAAAACGTTGTAAGTGATCTTTTACAAAAAAAGAACATTCAGAATACTTTGTTTTTAATCAGAAAGTCATTAAAGTAAAAGTAGATACCCAAACATGCAAGATGATAAATACTTTTCCAACTCAGTGAAGTCAGTCTTACAGGATCTGGTGTGTGATTTGTTTATTTTTCTGCACTTCACACTAGGAGGCTACAGCATAAGTCACAAAATGAAGTTTAAAAGTTATTTTTCTGTGCTAGGAAATCTCATATTCAAAGAAAAGGGCACTATAAGTCTAGTCTTGGATTTCAGAAGAGGAGGAGGCAAAAGTTAAAACGCCACATTTTAATGTATTCGTTTTTATTGCCTTTGTGAAGCAATACAAAATCACTTGGCACAGACATCACCAGGTGGGTAATATAAATGAAATTAAAGTCAAAAAGCATTTAAACAACACTCAAAGTAATGAAAGCAATATGAGCAAATGGAGGTAAATACAGTAGAATTATTCAGAGAGCCATTAAACGTGAAGTCTAAGGTAGACTGCCTTATGTTTACCATAATGAACAATAAGAGTTGGCAGATTCTACTCAAATCAATGACTTCAATACAAAGTTATTCACAAGAAAGCTGAGATTTTAATAACTTTTCTCTAATTTTGAAGAAAAAACTTAAAAATCAGAAATGAAACTAATTTAAAGAATATCCTCTTAGTAGGCCCCAAGTTTGCTCTATTTCGTAGACTGCCTTATGTTTACCATAATGAACAATAAGAGTTGGCAGATTCTACTCAAATCAATGACTTCAATACAAAGTTATTCACAAGAAAGCTGAGATTTTAATAACTTTTCTCTAATTTTGAAGAAAAAACTTAAAAATCAGAAATGAAACTAATTTAAAGAATATCCTCTTAGTAGGCCCCAAGTTTGCTCTATTTCCCAATTACTTTTCAAAGAGAGTTGATAATTAATTCTTCAAAGCTGAGATTTTAATAACTTTTCTCTAATTTTGAAGAAAAAACTTAAAAATCAGAAATGAAACTAATTTAAAGAATATCCTCTTAGTAGGCCCCAAGTTTGCTCTATTTCCCAATTACTTTTCAAAGAGAATTGATAATGTAATTCTTCAATGCTTTTTTCCTTCTTTTTTCAAGTACTTTGATTCCTTTTATTAATACCTGTAATTCAGATGTTCTGCACTTACAAAAAGGACTGGCTTTGTAGGGCCCTAATATTCTCATAAAATAAGACCACCAACTTCAGGGAATATTCACATGCTAAGGACTATTTTGAGCTCCTACTCCAAATTCTTGTCCATACTTTCTTTTCAAAGATTGCTTTGAGAATATAAATGAATCTACACCAATTAAAGAATTTGCGTAAGAGCAGCTAGTGTGGGAAACATTGCTAGAAGAGGATGCAGCCCCCTGTGAGTGAGAGCCTGTGAAGCTGCACCCCTCTGTATGCCACACCATCCCAGCCAGAAGGGAAGGTGGGGGCAGGCCTTTGGGATGCTCCTGCCTAGGCAACAGATGTGTGTATCAGCTTGTCATTATACAAAAACGCCACTGAATCACTTTGCTCAGGGCAAGATCTGAAATCCTTAGACCGGGCCTTTGCAATTACAGTGTTCAGTTTCATGAGCCAGATCAATAATATAAGGGAAGTCTGGCACAAACTTACATGAACACTTGGTATGACAGAGAGCTCTACAAATAAATGCTGGCGTGACTCTGCAAATCAGCTGGAGCCAGTAAGTCATCATTTCTGTTCAAAAGAGCTTAATACTTCCTGTCATCAAAGAATGAAAACATCTTTGGGACACATTAATCACTAATTGCTTGCTATGTCCTATACCCCCACAAAGGCAAGTTTTCACCTTCTGAAGAAAAAGGACCAGGCATTTAAAACCAATCCAAAAATCCACTTAGGTGCTTTAATTTGGGAAATGTGAATAGGCTTTCAAATTAATTCACGAAGTCCATGTATCTTGCATTTTATGTGAATAAGGAAAATCCTTCATCATGATAATACATCTAGCCTTTGTAGATATGCTGAAACATCCATCAGAGGCCCAATTACCCAAATTTGTTTTCACAAAAAAGTCAGTAGATCTACCTATAAAACAAGGTATTACTTTTACTTGAAGGTGGCAGAATCATGTCTTACCATATATATTTATATTTTAAAGCAGCATTAAGACAGTCCTGCTGAACAAATGAATGCTTCATTACAATGCCCCTGGGACATAGTACAGATTTGGGTCCTAATTCTTCCAGCTGACCGATGCAGATGGATCTCTTGAAGGTCTCCTGCATAAACCTGTTCAGCCAGAGATGCTGAGCAACGTTCACATGCAGTGGGTATGCGCGGTAAGATACAGCTCATCGCAAGACATGCCCAGGCTTCAGCTTGCTATCGTATGTTATGAATTCCACTGAAATCATCATCTTATTCAAGTACACTGGAGTTCAACAAGCTTCCAACAACAATCAGCACGTCTGACTTGCATTCTTCATGACCAGTAACCGACTGTGCTATTCTCGGCACCCACCCGTTGGAGGTTACCTTATTCTGGCTCCCCATTATCTTGAGCCAGTAACTCCCGGGGGTTACCCGGGAGCTGTCACAGCTCCACCACCGAAACTCCGTCGGCTCAGGACGGGGCAAACTTTCACATCCTAGCAAAAGCCCGTGTTTGTCCTCGTTTGAGCTGCAGCTGCCCGCCGGGCTCTGTTACTGTTCACCAAGGCAAAGGGTGTACAGACCCCCGCGTCCCGGCGCCTCGCGGATCGTCTTGAAAAACCCCTCCCGTCCGAGACGGAGGGTTTTGCAGAGCGTTTCCCTCACTTCGCTCGGCCACAGCTTCCGACCCCGCGACCGCAGCTCCCGGCACGGAGGGACTTCTCCCCCCCGGGACTGACGGCACCCGGACGCACCGGCTCCCGCCCGCACGGCGCGGCCACAGCGACGGCAGCCCGCGGGGCAAGCGCCGCCCCCCGCC
>NW_008795885.1:7366540-7381047 GCF_000699145.1 Aptenodytes forsteri | reverse complement strand
CCGGCGCCCGGCGCGGCGGGGGGAAAACGCGGCCCGCGCCCCGGCGGGGGGGGGGGGCGGTGCGCCTAGGCGCCGGCCGCCTGGGGGCGGTGCGCCTAGGCGGAATCCCGGCCGCCTGCTGCGGTGATGGGGAAGATGGCTGCACGCAGGAGAGCCAGAGCCCCTTCGGACTTCGGCGCTGTTCTGATGATGCTGTCATTTCTTCACCTCTAGATGTCCAGCCATGGAAAGCAGTCAAGTGTTGACATTTTGTTAGTCTTGACTTCCAGCTGTTTTGAGCTGTGGTGGTATGGTTCCCATTAGTCCCTGGGAGTGGCTTTTTTTTTTTTTTTTAAGCCTCCACTGCTCATTCTCTTAATTCTTTTAAAAACTCCCGTATTAGCTCTTATGTGTTAGTTTTGAAAGATGTGTGTTTTATGTATCAGTCTCTCACAATTTTGATTTGCACGTGTTTTTGAACATACCAAATAACTATTCCCTTGCCAGCACGTGGCCGTGCTGTGAGAATTGGTGTATGAACGGGTGGGTCCCAAGCCCTCCTGGGATGGTAAAACAGCTGTCAGTTCTCAGACTGTCTTGTAGACCACCAACATAGAGGTGCGGCGTGGACAAGTTGGTGTGTTTTACCATAGACTGTTTTCAGATGGCCTACTGTAGGCTTGCAGATGAGGGTTCTTACAAGTTCCAATAAAAAAGAGAAATCATGGGCATTAACTAGAATTTTTAAGCTACTTATTAAAGACTAAGTGTTTGTTTGGCATGGAAATGGAAGTCTTATAAGAAGACAGGCATTTAATATTTCAAGTCTCTTCATGATATGTCACTTGATATGAATAAGGCCTTTTGTTTCCTTTTTGATTTGGGGTACTCCTTCTTTGTCGTTACAGGTGTTCCAGCATTAAAAGCATCAGTAATAAATCTAGCTTTCAGAAAACTACAGTCCAATCCCAAAATCTTAACTGAACTTAATTTTTTTAGATTATGTGTTAGACTCTTATTTATGTTTCTGGTTTGTACTGTAGATCTGAAATCAGGAGGTAGTTTTTAAAAATAACTTTACTGGAAGATTGATGTATGTTTGCTGACTAGTGCTTGCAGAAAAAATGGAAAGCAGGTTGAATTTAATCCTAACATACTCAGATGGTTCTTTACCATCACTGGTGCAGGTGAAAGTGGGACATCTAGGAGGTAAGAGCTAACAAGTAGCCAAAAGCAGATACAGAACACGCAGCCCTTCCTTTGACAAATGGAGGCAGAGTCTGCACAAGCATGTGTGCAGGCAGGCTCAAAATAATCTCAAAGATCCAATCCAAAATACAAACCCACCATTTCGTTGCTTTATCTGTTTCCTTGTCAAGTGAGAGAACCTCCAGGCTGCTGAGTGTCAAATAAAACAGGATACAATTGAATCTGCTCTTCTGAAAGTTATTTCCCTGCATGTGGCTGATACCACAAAATGTTCAGTTTGAGAGGAGTTTTCTTCTTAATTCCTTACATATGGATCCTAAGGAACTGTGGTGTAAAATGCATACGTATTGAATACAAACTTATTCTCAGCATACTGCTTCCATTTTCAATGTACTCCTGGCTCCAAGGGAGCTAAGAGGTTGGGATTTGTTCTGCGGTCCTCATTTTACAGATTGACAGAAGTATCCATGTTGCATACTCAAGGACAACAGCATGTACAATGAAATGAAGACGGTATTTGAAAGTCATGTTATAACTTGCCAGTTTTCCATTTAACACTTAATTGGATCTGACCATCACTGGTGATATTTGAGATGAATAAATCTCCTGGGATGCTTACATCCATAATAGTACTATCCAAAATTACAGCTATTAGTACAAAGCTTTGAAAAGTATCACAAATCAAGCCAAAGAAGCTAGAAAAATTATTTCTGGTTTATACCTGAAAACAATTTATAACAATTAGGATTAAACACTTTATGGAGCAGGTTATACCATATCTGCCATATTCCATTTAGCAGGTTATACCATATTAGTTGTCTTGTATCTTTAGAATGATATCTGGTGCTGGCTGCTCTGAGCAAACTGTTGCTAGAATGGTTTACCAGTCTGGTCTAGAATGACAGTTTGTATAGTCAAAGTATTCCAAATAATTTTTAAAAAAACTCTACTTGAGGCATCATAGTTCAGTCTAATGTTAAAGTGACAGAAGGAAACATCGGACATCCTCTAACTAATGAGCCTAGTTCTGTTTTTTCATGCTGCAGAACTTGGATCAATCAAATAAATACAGGGTGTTTTCCCGAGGAAGAACTAAGTATTTTCTGACTACATAAAACTGTAGTTTGGAAGGAAATGGAACCATTGGGACATTTAATATTTGTAGGATAGTACATGGTAGCTTTCCTTCCTGTCTGCTTGATACTGCTCTTTTTTTTTTTCTTTTTTTTTTTTTTGGTATGGCAGTGAGAACATATAAAATTGAAATGCTTTGGACTGCTGAAAGACAGTGAGGATTTACAACATACTCCTTAATGAATAACCCCCTTCATTTCTCTGTGATAAGTGGAGGATTCTTTTCTAATGTCCTGTCAATCTTTCATATACTCAGATTCAGTTTCTTCCAATTGGCCAAGGTAAGGAGGAGAGGGTGTTATTTATACACTGCCCAGGGGTGTTGAATCAAACTAAAAGTATTTTTGAAATAACAATTCAACATGTTCCTACAGAAAGATCTAAAAGTTTTTCTTGAAAAATATTTTGATTTGGTATCTCTTAAATTTTATCGGTTATTTTATAATGTGTGTTAAACCAAATATTTCAATGCAATTTTGTAAATTTGCTATTAGAAGTATGTAGGAAAAAGTGTGGAGTGCTTTGTATGTTAAGATTATGATAAAATTCTGGAAGCATAAGGTGAAATCAAGTAAGCTTATGAGATGTAACTTGTGACCATGTGAGCAAAGAACAACTACTGACAAAGAAAAGTAGTGCAGGTATAAATGGGAAGCAAAATTCATGGGTAGTGCTGGTTTTTGAAACTTACTGTTCTTCAGCTGTACATCTAGATTTTTTTTTATTAGTATCATTTTTGAGAACCACAAGTTGCATAGCGACTCTCTTCTTCATCTCTGTGTGAGAATGTGGATGAAATGTAAAAGCCTCTAAAAGGATACGTGCAGATTGTATGTGAAGAGATGCCAAAAGAAAGAAGGCTTTTCTGCTATAGTTAATAGAAACAAGCTGCCTGACTTCCGTCTAAGGAAGACGCTTAGCAGTCATTAGTTGGAAGAGCTCTGTCGTAACAGCACTCCGTGAACTGTGAGCGCTTGCCATACCTTTTACAGTAAGGGGTTTTCTCACTCTCCCTCCACCCATCAATGTACTATATTATTGTTAATCAAAATACTTATTTAGAGGAGCCCGCCATTTTATGCAAAGAAAAAAAAAAGCATGTTTTGCCAAAACTGAAAGACAATAAATGATAACCTAGGCTGTTCCTGCTGCAGTGATGAACTTCCTGCATTTTATGCAACAGGTGTCCCTTGGCAAATGGTCTGTTTTAAGATATTGTGGTTCTGCAACAGCCAAACAGATTGTGTAACCAGATGAAGGGAAAGAGTTTAAAGTGCAACAGCTCCCAATGGATCACTGGATAGAAGGAAACATGACTTTCATTTTGTACAAAACCAATTTCAGTAACTCATATTTGTTATCTCATAGATTTCTTTCATCCTTTCACACTCATGCTTTTGCAGTCCTACATTTATGAAGACCAGGACAGATGAGTATCCCATCAGTCTGGCCAGGATTGCTTGCAGTGACAAGGGGAGCAAGGGATGCTGGCTATCAAGTCCTCATCGTGTCTTTTGGGTTATTCTTGACTGCTAACGATGTTGCATGGTCTTTGCTGCATTTATGTTCCCTTTTGACAAAGAATGCCGAGGGCAATGATGAGTCATATTGCATACTTGCGGTTCCATGTACCTGGTATGCTCTCACACTCCACCAGTACCTGCCAGTTCCTTTTTGTTATCAATATTCTTTTTTGGATTTTGAGTCCACTCAATCTCTTTATTTGCAGCAGGTGTGCCATTCTTCCTACTCCTGCTCTGCTGTTTTAATCTGTGCTGTTGTACATTCATGGTCCTGGTGTACTAATACAATGTTTACTATATAAATCTCTACAAAAGAAGGGTATCGCAAAAGTTTAGTCTGTTTTAAAAACATCTCTCTCTCTGTCATGGTCGCTAGTGTGTGGGGTTAATCAAGGCTTAAATAACTTCAAGTTTGCTTCTGACACTCCCATTGGATGTTGCAAGTGGCCTACTTGTTTTCAGAGTCTTCTATGTTAGTGTACGCCTCAGGTCTTTCATACTTAGGAACAAAAAGGGATTATTAGTCTTTCATGCTTGGGAACAAAAAGGGATTATGAAGAAGTGTTTACATTGAACTTAAGATTTGTGAAACCTTTCTTTTTCTTTTTTTCTTTTTTTTTTTAGGCACAGGACTAGATTAACACTAGAGGACCACTGTAAAACTATAGAAGATTTGTTTTGCTTTTGTCCCTTCCACCCAAGTATACAAATGAGGGGTTTTTTTATTAGCAGTACATTTGCTTTCTGTTGCAGGCCTGTAAATAATGTCTTTCAATCCATACAATAAAACAATTATTCATCTTAAGAATGATGATCCACAGCATACCCTTTTTGGCTTGTTTCAAAAATGTCCATCTAAATTCCAGCCTAAATTATTCATGGCCTTCATATACTCATTTGTTCTGTTTAGTATCATTCAGTAGCTTAATTCTTAGTTCTTTCCCTATGATTGGTATATACTTCAGTTTATTTATAGAGAGCAATCATGTTTACTTTTAGATTTTAGGTTGCTAGGCTGAACAATCCAGGCTGTCTTTGTCTCCATTACATACTGGGAAAATTAAGAGCTTGTTGGGTTCAGCTTGGAGAAGAGAAGGCTGAGGGACGGCCTCATCGCAGTCTACAACTTCCTCAAGAGAGGCAGTGGAAGGGGAGGTGCTGATCTCCTCTCTCTGGTGACCAGCAATAGGACACGAGGAAATGGAATGAAGCTGCATCAGGGGAAGTTCAGATTGGACATTAGAAAAAGGTTCTTCACTGGGAGGGTGGTCGGTCACTGGAACAGGCTCCCCAGGGAAATGGTCACTGCACCAACCCTGTCGGGATTCAAGGAGCATCTGGGCAACGCTCTTAGTCATATGGTTTAGTTTTAGGTAGTCCTGCAGGATCAGGGAGTTGGACTTGATGATCCTTATGGGTCCATTCCAACTTGAGATATTCTGTGATTCCAGTAGCCCTTTCTCCTGCTGCCTACAGTTTGAATACATCTTTCGTGTACATGGTGACTGGGATGGTACTTGATGTTGCACGTGAAGACAGTGACACTAGTATAAGCAGATCTGTAATGGAGAGAAGTTGAAATTACTAAATACCCCTTAAAATTGCTTTTTACTGCTGCTATTTGTTATTTTGACTACATCATAGTAGCTGTGATCATGTAATCACCTGATACATCTGTTCATTCCAGCTAATAAACTGGTAGCAAAGAGCAGAAAGTCCCAAAGTGTTTGACATAAAAGCAGAAATGAAAAAAATAGGTAACTTTGTTGTTTTGATTCTCAAAATTATTAATTTCTTTTTTGTGGCACACTGATCTTCCTGTGAATGAGTAGTATCTCTTCAGCCCTGCTTCAGCAGATTCTGTAGCTTCTCTCCTATATTTTGTGACAGTTTCCTTTATGCAAATACTAAGGCTATATTTTTGAAACACTCTTAGTTAATGAAACTCTATCACTTCACTCTTGTTTCAATGCTAGTTGCAGTTGTCTTTGTTTAACCACTCTAATACTGATTTTTTTGTTGTTTGGGGTTTTTTTTAACATCTTCTAATCCATTTTTTCCGAGTTTAACTAGTAATTTTCCATGTTGTAGTATGGGTGAAAATATACTGAATTCCCCTCCCCCAGAGCAGCTCAACTGCATTTTCTTTTGTCTGGGAGAAGGATCTTCTGTTTCATCAAAGAAAGATGGTATAATCTGCCAAGATAATGTAAGTAAATTCATATTTCATTTCTTCTGCCGCTCCATTTTTCATTTCCCTCTGTCGCTAATTATTCTTTACTTTAGAATCTGTTCAATTTTCCCTTCTCTTTGATTCTGTTTTATTAAAAGCACCTTCAGTGAAACTAAAATGAATTCATGTACAGGTATGTAGATGTTAAGTAGAAGTAGCTCCAAGGTACATTTCTAAACTATAGGATGATGGTCAGCCTTGTACACTTGTATACTTAAAAAGGCTGTCTGATACTTCCCACAATAAGTTTCTGAGGTCTGTAGCTTGTAACGTTGGCAGATTGTTAAGTATTGTTGGTGAAGTCTGCCATGTCAGGGTTGAGGTGTTGCTTTGCTGTGAAGAGAATAGAGGACTGAAAAGCTGAGATTAGAAGAGAAGTAGGTGAACTGAGGAGAAGACAAGGAGTTGAGATTAAGGTAAGCCCGCTGAAGCAAGCCAGTGTGCAGAGAAATGTGGCATCTGTAGATACTGTTGGGACCATGACCCAATGGGGATGGAGAGGAAGAAATCCTGTGAAGTCTGGGGATGGGCTGACAAGGATGTGGATCAGGTGAGGAACTGTAAAACTGGGATAGGAGAAGGGTTTATATGAACTATTGACCAAAAAACTGAAGTGAAAGACTGGAAGATTGAAGAATAGGTTAACGTGAAGTGAGGTAGAAGAGAGGAGGAGACAGGAAGGACAGACTGGAATGGGTCATATATCTAACCTGTGTTGCAGTGAATGTGTTACTTCTCATCTCTTTTTTAACAGCTATTTGAAAGATTACATCAATAATTATTGAGTATAGTTGGATGCTTTGTTCTGTGAGGTTCGTTAACATGCATTCATAATTCAGCATCAGTGATACACAATTACACTTACCCTTTTCATGCACATCTTTCCAGGAAGCCATAGCCTTTTCTTTTAGAAGCAGATACCCATCTGTCATCTATGATTCCTCCCTGTACCCCTTCCCTGTTGAGTCAACTCTATGTGAAACTACACCTTTACATCTGTTCAGGTACTGAAGTTGGTTGTGTCCAGTGGTTTACCCACAACAGTGCTTATTGCTTTGGGACCGTTTTTGACTCTGGAGTGTCAGTGATTATTTTGCTTTACAAATCAGCTTCCTTTAATAGAGTTCTTTTCTCCTTGAACCTCGTTCGTGGGCCCTAAAGCTGGATATTTTCAGGAGTGGAGAAAAGGAACTCGAAAACTGATCAAGTCAGCCTTGCATGCTTACAGCAGTCCATTTAAAGAGGAGAGAAAAAAATTATGAAAGCTAGCATTTGTTTTTGAATCAGTAATGCTCCATTGCAGACTTCTATGCTATATTCTTTGGTTTTCCATTGATTATTTAAATTCAGTTGATTTTAATTCCTTTCGCAAGCATGTTGTACCCTGAACTCAAGTTAAGGAGCTGGATTGCATGGTATTAAGAATCCCAATCTCATTATGGAAGAGATTAAGGATTTCTGGAGGATTTTAATGCATCTTTTTTATCCTGACTTAAAATAGCTTTTGCTTTCTGCTTGCTTACTGATGTTTGTATTGAAACAGTGTTAATATATTTTGATCACAAAATTAGTGATTTTTTAAGTATGTTAATTTAGAGTAGTCCTTTCAGAAGAACTTTCTGTGATACATAATTTTAGAGTACCTAGCTATTCCTATAACAGCTATTCCTATATACCATAGCTTTTATTACATGTGACAGTTACGAGAATGTTAATTAAACAGTGATTTCTAGTTTTGTTTCTTTTTGACTGCAAAAATGTGCTTACTAATACTTTTTTCTTTTTTTTCTTTGACTGTCTCACCAGGCTTTCTCCCTGTGAGTTTAATACAGAACCACAGGATGGTTGAGATGGGAAGGAGCCTTTGGAGATCACGTAGTATAATCCCACCCCCCTACTTAGGCAAGGTCAGCTGGATCAGGTTGCTCACGGCTGTGTTCAGTCAGGTGTTGAGTACCTCCGTGGATAGAGACTCCACAGCTTCTCTGGGCAGCCTTTTCCCATGTTTGACCACCCTCATAATAAGCAAGTGTTTTCTTTTGTTCAGACAGAATTTCTTGTGATTCAATTTATGCCCATTGCCTCTTGCCTTGTCAGTGGGCACTGCTGAGAGAAGTCTGGCACTCTCTGCTTTCATCCCATGCCAATCGACATGATATTTATATGTATTGATAAAGTTCTACCCCCTCCTCAGCAAGCCTCTCCCTCAGTCATCTTTGTAGCCCTTTTCTGGACTTGTGCTGGTATGTCCATGTCTCTTGTACTGGGTTGCCCAGAACTGGACACAGCACTGCAGGTGTGGCCTCACCAGTACTGACTGGAAGCCGAAGGATCACCTTTCTCAACCTGCTGGTGATGCTATTCCTCAAGCAGCCCAGGATGCCGCTGGCTGCATTTGCCATGAGTGCACGTTGCTGGCTCCTGTTCACCTTGTCCACCTGGGCCTTTACTGCAAAAGTACTTTCCAGCTGGTCAGCCCCCAGCCTGTACTGCCTGGGCTTGTCCCTTCCCAGATGCAGAACTTGGAGTTTCCCTTGGTTGAACTTCATGAGGTTTGTATTGGCCCCTTTCTCCAGCCTGTTGAGGTCCCTCTGGATGGCTGCATGACCCTCTGGTATATTGGCCACTCCTCAAACTTGCTGAGGGTGGACTCTGCCCCACTATCCAGATCATTAATGAAGCTGTTGAACAGGGCTGGAGCCGGTATTGACTCCTGGGGTACCTGCTAGTGATCAGCCCCCAGCCTGTACTGCCTGGGCTTGTCCCTTCCCAGATGCAGAACTTGGAGTTTCCCTTGGTTGAACTTCATGAGGTTTGTATTGGCCCCTTTCTCCAGCCTGTTGAGGTCCCTCTGGATGGCTGCATGACCCTCTGGTATATTGGCCACTCCTCAAACTTGCTGAGGGTGGACTCTGCCCCACTATCCAGATCATTAATGAAGCTGTTGAACAGGGCTGGAGCCGGTATTGACTCCTGGGGTACACTGCTAGTGACTGGCCTCCCCAGGTGGACTTTGTGCCACTGGTCACTACAGCCCTTTGAGCCTGACAGTTCTGTCAGTCCACCTCACTGTGTTTCTAGAGCATATTTCACCAGTTTCTCCGGGAGGTTGTTATGAGAGACTGTGTAAAATACACATACTTGGGTGACTAAGCCTGTTTAGTTAAAATAACAGTCTCCAAACTGGTGTGTTAAATGGCTATTCTGGAGATTCACGGAGAAGGAGAAAGCTTATCTGGGGGTTCTGAGTCTACCTGCTGCTACACGGAAAGGGTCCAACTCTAGCAATGGCTTGGGGTTGGTTTTGCTGACAATAGCTTTGCAGGCCTGAAAATGTGTGTCTTTAGGATGTGATTTCAAAATCTAAAGTGGGCTTAAATTGTTAGTTGACAAAGTGATTTATGTGAAAATACCTTCTAATTCCCATAAGAAATTGCCCATATAATTTACTCAGGAAGGACAATTATCTGTCATATTTTCCATAAGTCACAAGCTGTGATGGTAGTGGCAGTGAGTTATTATGGTCTTTCTTTTGTGGAATGGACCTTAATAAGTCTATCATGCCAAAGATGTTTTAACATTATAGTTTGTATGAAAGAAAGATAGTAACTCTTACTGATGAGAATAATCTGTATTTCTCTCTGTAAGAGGTCAGTAGTATGTAGCAGTGGTTATAAAGCAATCTCTGCAAGGGTCATCAAGACATGGGGGTCTACCCACCCCCTCCCATTTCCAAGGCTCCCTTTCCTGGCATCCTCGGATGTTGACCAGCACAGACATCTGAAAATCGGCCTTTCAGTTCCCACCAGCGTGTCTGTTGTCCCCAGAAATACGGCGGGCAGGTGGGACTTTGAGCATCGCTGTAACCCACAGATTGCCGACAGATGTCGCTGCGGGCTAGTGCGATGCTGAGACTTCCCGGGGAGGATACCCGTATCCGCTTTCTGCAAAACAGATGGAAAGCACAACTTTTTATGAAATACATGTTGCAGAACATACTAAGGAGTATTGGCCGAGTGTTCTGAAATTAAGAACATAGTCCTCAGCACCTGGGCCAGTATCTTGGCAGGGGTCAGTATAAACAAGATTGTCCATCCAGTGCCAATATAGGCCCCTCTTCAGTTTCAGATGGGAACCTGCTGGGCATCGCTGTATGGTGATGGCCTAACAATGGTTTGTAAGTGGTGTAACGTTGGACTCCCACCCTACTATTCAGATTTACTAATGCTCGTGGCAGCACTGTTGGCCAATTCCACTAAAGTGTGGGTGGGTAGGTGGAAGAATTCACGACTGTTTTTTTTGGTAAGGCATTAGTATGCTCTATTAAACTGGATCCACAAGGTTGCTGGAGTATACGATAAACCCACGCTACCTGGTTTTCACCAGCTCACTGCTGGACCATGGAAATGACAACCATTGTCTGATTTAATACAAGTGAGAATACCTAACCACTGGCTTAAAAAGGGAAGGCTTTTTGTAGTGGCCTTCTGGTTGGCATGGGAAGTAGGCAATACAACCAGGTGGTTGTACATGTATTTGCCATCACCAGTATTTATTGCAAACCCTGGCCTTTTGGAAGTTGCCCAATGTAATGTCTGTCAGATGTAGCCTGGGGCTGCCCAGTGCTCTATCTTTCCCTAGGGCTGTTCCGGCAGTTTTCTTGCTTCTGTTAATTTGCAGATCTGGTATTCTTGGAAGGCATTTTGAATGGCCTCTCTGGAGCAAGGAATACCTCTGTTTTGTCCCCATTTGTAGGTAGCAACTATCCCTGAATGACCTGACTTCTTATGAGCCTACTCGGCTAACACTTCCTCACTGGGGGATATTGCAGAAATACGTACCTTAGCTAACTGATCAGCAACAGCATTGTATTCCTACTCCAGCTCACCATGATGTGAAGTGTAGGCATCTACATGTCTCACCCAGAGAGCAATGGTTTTGCACTTGCTCTCTAGTGTTTACCAAATCCTGCCACCAAAGAGGTTTACTGTGTATCATCCAGTCATCTGCTTGTCATTTACTAGCCCTCAGTGTGAGACCTTTTTATACCGCCCAAGAGTCATATAAAGATTTCTGAAGCTGATGATTCTTCCAGCACCATAGCTGCAGCCATCAGTTCGACATATTGGCTGCTTCCCCCTTCCCTTGATAGGTTAGGAAGGTTTGCCCAGCCATTTCAAAGGCTGCTGCTTTCCATTGCAGTTTTTCTTTCACATATCTTGCTGACCCATCAGTGAACCACGCATTCTGCTTCTGTTCTTGGGTTAATTGCTCATATGGTGGGGCTTGCTGTGCCCAAGATGGAGGCAGACAGGTAGTGGAGGCACACTGTCATTACTCAGGCCAATTTGTGCTGTTTTTTCCTGTAAGACTCTTACTTTGTTTGGGCTGGGAGATGTAAGTATAGAAATGCACCATTTCCATTTCACAATGCTAGTCTGTTGCACCTTCCCAATTTCCTGACTGGAGTCATTTGACTACCCACTGTAAACTTGGGAGCCCTGTTGTCAGTAACTTTGGCCTCTTGGGTGATTCTTTCTGTTTCAGCTAGGGCTGAATAAGCAGCCCAAAGCTGTTGTAGTTTTGCGCTGATGGGGGCAACCTCTGAGACCAAAAGCGCAACAGTATGTGCCACCTGTCCCCTTGCTGCCAGAGGCTCCAATAAGCCACGTCCTCATCTGATACTAGGGCTTCGAGCTTGAAAGGCTTATTGGCTAGTTTTTGGCCTAAAACTGCTGCATGGGAAACTGCTTTCTTTGCTTGTTCAAAGGCGGCTCTTACCTTTTCTTCTGGAAAGAACTGACCTTTTTTTTTTTCTTTCTTACTATATTATATAATGATCTTGGTATCTGGGCCAAATATGGTATAAATTGCCTCCAAAACCCCCAAAGACCAATAATCTTCTGTGTTTCTACTTTGCTTTGCACTTCTGCCATATAAAGTATGGTTTGTTTAGCTGATTCGAGCATCATTCTGCAAAGTCCCTGCCAAATTATCCTTCTGAATTTTACTTCTGTGGCAGCTTTCTGAATTTTCTTGGGGTTAATTTCCCAACCATGATTTTGCATTGTCCCAGTAACATTACTCAGTGCTTCTCCCACTTTTTGTTCAGTGGGACCAGCGGTCCCCCCAGTGATGCGGATAACATCATCCGCATACCTGAGCGATTTACAATGTGGGGAAATAGTGAAATCTTCCAAACACTGGGCTACCAGCCCAAGGCAAGTCATGGGGCTGTGTGGATACCTCAGGGACAGTACTGTGAAGATGTACTGCTGACTCCAGCACAAGCATGCGGATTGCGCCTGTGGTTCATTAGCAGCTGGAATGCCAAAGAAAGCCTTCGCTGGATCCCATGCAGCATGCCACAGCTTCAGATACAGCTTGCTGGAGGAGAGTGATAATGTCGGGCACTACAGCTCTGAGTGTGGGGCAGCCTTGTGTAGCGATCATTAACCAGCTGTCATTCTCTGGGAGCTGTTGGACATTTTCACTGACCAGATGGGGCTGTTGAAGGGGGGAATGGGCTCTCTGAATAACTCCAGCCTCTAATAGCTGTAATCATCTGGGTGATCTCTGTGTAGCCTCTGGGCAGCCTGTACTGTTTGGATGCAACCCGTTTTGAGGGAGGCTCCAAATTAACAGGAATTGTAACCACTTTTCCCACAGTGATAGTATGAACCCCAAAAGGATATTTGCCCCCTGTTGTCATGAAAATTTTGCCTGCCAACAAGTCATGCCCAGTAATACATTCATGTACTTCAGCTACCCACACTTTGGCCATAGAAGGCAGGTAGGAACCCAATTGTAATAGCAAAGAAATTTAACAAGCAGGTTCTTCTACCTTCCCCACCCCCCCAAGGGATTAATTTTAATCAGTTTATTTTTCAGGTGTAGGGATGGGTCCCTGTGAATGACAGTGACCTCAGACCTGTAACCATTAGAGCCATAACCTGCTGATGGTTATCACTGCTCCAGTGTACTATCAGTGGAATATAAGGTTTGTTACCTGCCTATGGGACCCCAGCTGCCCATCGCATCTTTTGAGGGGGGGGAAGATCCAAATCTAGTCAATCGGTATGGGTTTTGTATGTGAGCCACCAGATTGGGGTAACTAACTGGTCCTGGTGTACTATTCCTTTCCCCACTGAATGGGAGAGCAGAGGGTGTAATCAGTCTATCCACTGTCCGGATTTCTTTTTGTGGTCTGTTATTTCCTTTCACTTGTTGATATTGTTCCTCTAAATAGGGGGTAGTTTCCTATCAATTTTGTCTTTTGGGACTCCAGACTGGAATAAAACTAAAAACATCTCATTTTGGGTAACTTTTTTTTCTTGCAGAGGATATATCCACAGAGTGTACACAATATATGTGACAAGCAGGAGGATTGTCTCTTTCATGATATCCACCAGCACACAGCACAGGCTGGCGTGGGGCACTTCAGCAGATTCTCTTGCAGCAGCTGCCCATACTGTCTTACGGGCTTCCCAACCTTAAGTACAAGGCCTGATAGACATGGCTTGCCCAAGATCACTAACTCCTCAAATGCAATGTCTTCCACAGGGCTACCAATACACCACATGGTTTGTTGAATTTGAGATGATTGCGCCAGAGTTTAAAGAGGAGATACCGAACAGAACATTTGAGAGTAGGCTTCTTTTTAATAGAAAAAAAGAGGTCTTTTTCAGGCTCATAGTCATATCACTTTTGAAAGCAGAAGTGCACATAATGAGTATTTATACATTGATGTTGTATGGTGATAAAGCTGAGACTATATCTGAGCTGAAACAAAATCAGTAATAACCAGATACCATGAAAAAAACCATGTTGCCGTGAAACTTTCTCACCTTTCTTTCTGAAAAGAGTTGATCAAACAAAAGGACATTGGATTTGTCTGCCTCGGTTTTGGACCATATTCTCGTTCTATCCTGAAAGGTTTGATATTGGCTTCTTTCCCCCATAGGATATAGAATGCTCATTGCTTCTTTTTAACCACTTTTATCTAATGTGATCCATTTCATCTTCAGAAGAAATTGAATTGAACAAAGTGAATAGCTACCAAATCTGCTTCTGTTTTGCTTGTGGGGGAAAAAAAAATTATTCAGACCTGCATTTAGATATCCATTACTATTTTTATGTGGTCTTCAAAAGACATCTCTGATTTGGAGGTTGGTCTTCTAACACTAGTCTCAGTGTCATGTGATACTTAGCCTTTTTTTCCTAAGGCTGTGTGAGGATAATACAGATAGATAATGCAGTACTACTATATTATTATATCGATTCATGTACTGTTGTTGCACTCATGATACATATCAGTGGAAATTGTGGGCATGTGTGGTGAATTGGTGATCAGTTCAGTTCTTCCATTTGCCTTAGATGGCTTTTAAATCTAATCGGCCTGGAAGCAAAATTGCATACTTCGTCTTTTT
>NW_008795885.1:7317015-7366528 GCF_000699145.1 Aptenodytes forsteri | reverse complement strand
TTTTTTTTTAAATAGGCATCAGAGCTAGCAATGTGTTAAGGAATTGGGAATGTCTTTTGGCCGCTTGCAGAAGTCAAGATCAGCTTGTTGGATATACTTCTACCTTGTGATAACCTTGTGGGTCTTGTTTGTGCATTGTAGTAATGATTCTTTTTGATACTGTGTTGTTTCTTTGCCATCCCTTCACCTGCTGGTAAAGGTATTCCATAGTTAGCTAATGTAGCAAGGAAGCTGTTCATTTGATTCCTTGTGACTATTTCTTGCAGTAGCTGCTGGTTCAGAAATGAATTGCAAGCATGATTTTAATTGATTAGAATAAATTGATTTTGGAAAACTTGCTTTGAAGTGAAGTAGCTTTCCTCAGATGTCTGTGTTTAGTCTCAGGCCACCACTTGATCATGGGAGGGGATCTTTGATCTGTGGAAATGTTTGGTTCTTTGGTCTTCCCACGGCTATGCTCTGGCTTGTACTGAGGTTTGTCTTTATCCTTTTCTTGCTGCTTGGGAGTAAATAATTAGCTTCTAGCACCAGTTCTCTCACTTCTTAGATAATAAAGTAGTAGAAAACTTGCTGGTATTGTCAGTGGATTAATTATGCAAATGTTTTATTGTTACCATATTGTGTTTTACAGCCTTGAGCTTCAGGAAGATGCCTACAACATTAACTTTTATTTGTTACTTTTCTGTAAGATTCTAAATATAAATAAATATTCCTATGTAACTAATTTTTGGTTTTACTGAAAATATCCTCATACTTTAAAAGAGGATTTCTTTGCACTGCTGTTGATATAAAACTTGTTAGCTGTACAATACTTAGAGATGAGCCCATAGCTGTGGAGTTAGAGCACGCTGTAGTTGGGAGGTTTGGTGGTGTATTTTGAGCAGGTATGTCATCAAGATTGTGTGAACTTTTTTTAAGCTCACATGGGATTTAAACGATTATCAGGGCATTAAAAGAAGCTTGTCCCATGAGAACTGTGTCACTCAGTCTATAAGTTCTATTTAAAATGTATTTTAATACAGTAGTTAAACTAAATATTTGTGTAGAGTATGGTTTTTTTTGTTTGCTACTTTTTTTTTCTTATTTCAGGGTAGTTGCCATTGCTAGCTAGTTTTGTTGTTGTCATCATCCTGTGTTGTCCTGTCCCCCCCACACCTCCCAGTTTAATTTATTTTTGAAATGGCCTTGCTCTAGAGCCAGAAACACTGACTAGGTAGGAAATGGATCTAACAGACCAAGTATAACTCTGTCTCTTTAGGAAAGTCAATTTTCATTACAAGTGCTTCCTTTATTGCCATCTCTGATACTTGAATTTTGTAAAATTAAATTTGGAAAAATACATGACTAGTGTAAGAACAGTGATACTGGTGTTACATCTCAAAGATAAAGTGAAATAAGGCCTCAATGTAGTATAGCAGTATTAAGCAAGTGCTCTCAAGTCAACGTTGGTGCTTAGATATCTTAAAAAATCTGCACCAGGGCTTTTACAGTTGCCATATCACACTCTCCACGGAGAGCTGGAAGTGTTGTTTTTGCATGAGGAAAGTACCTCTAGGTTGAGGTTAGCAGTGTTCTGTAGTATCTAGTGTTAGAGCCTAACAATATGAATCAAAAGCAGCTGGCCTTGGGCAAATATATTCCATTGATTTTACTAGTTTCAGGATACCTACCTCCTAGTGCTTCATAGCCTAACACCTTTGCTATTTCAGGATCCTGTATGACAGTAAGGAGTAGAAGAATAAGGTGGTGTCAAGAAGGTTTTAAAATGAGTGCACATTGGAAAATAAGCTTTAACAAAAAAAATTGACCAAAAAAAAGCTTCAGAAACTGCAAACTAAGTATTTTTCATATGAATACAGAAGCAACGTCAAAATGTTGAAGACGGCTTGTATAAAAAGTTGCACACACAGTACTTTACTAATGTCAAGCTGAAGTGTTTTCCCAAAATGACTTGCAAACAAAATGGATTAATGATTTAATTAAACTCAAACCCAACTCTCTTTATTTGCATAAGTGCAGTTTCCTGTCATCTTCAGGCAATTTGCAGGTTTTTGCTGCTATAAATAGTGTTCTCATTATTTAGTTACTCTATTTGACCTCTTTTATTCAGATTCTGTTCTGACTATCCATTTAGTGGGCACATTTGTACTAAATACATTTGCAAAATAGACTATAAATGATTATCTTGTTATACTTAAATGCTTTTTGAAGAATTTGTATTCACTGTGAAATACAGTATGAAAGTTTCTCAAGGTTCATGTTTCTTGGGATGTTGGCAATTTCAGCTGTAACATATCATCTCTAGTTACTAAGGTTTGTTGGTAATCTTGATAGACAAATATGTGTGCCAGAAAAAGGGGTAACCATGGATTAAAGCCACCTTTGTGGTTGAAGTTCTTGATGCTGCCAGGATTTTCTGGAAGCAAGGTAACGAACTGTTCTGGCTGTGGGCAGAGCTGCCTGCCACTCCTGCCTGTTATTTCCTGTCCCCATGGCTCCAGATCCCCATCCTCCCTGTCCGCTCTTACCCAGGCTGACTTTTTCTCTTATCTTGTTCTGTCTCTCTGTTTAGCCGGTCTCAATTTTTTATTTCTTCAACCAATTGACTTCCAGCGTAGACCATATTTTCCTCAAAGTTGTTCCCATTAATTTCTTTCTCCCTTGCTCTAGTCAGGCAGTATGATTTGAAATTTGGGCATTTCTTTTCTGTTACAATGGCAAGGAAGTGGGGGGAGGGGGGAAATTAAGGGAAAGATAATTTTCCTGCTTTTTGTTCAGATAACTGGATCTGTAACCTGACCTTGTCTTGTCAGAACCTTTTATGTCTTGGGCGGGGAGGAGTGCTATTTTGACAATACTGCCAGCAAGTATGAGACTGTTAGAGCTGTTACGGTTGGTACTTGTAGTCCTCTTGGTTTGTTGTATTTTTTCCATCAGTCCCATTTAGAACAATTGCTTATCAACAAATACTGTTACTGGAGGATTATCTCATGTGTTTGCCATATTTCTGAGAGCTGCTTCTTTTAATCTTTTTTTTTTTCCTTTCATTTTTGGAGACTTTTGAAAATAACTCTCAGCTTCATAGTTATATCTCCAAAATATTCATTTGAAACAGTTGTTTACCTATAATTGGTTTTTCTAAATTGGGCTGGTTTTCTGTAGTTTTTGTTGTTTCATATTTCTATTCTGTTTATAGTTCATGAGTTTTGTGCCCTCTTTTGAACTTGATTTACTTGGGTCATGCGCTATTTTCATTTAATACTGAGTACTTTTTTTCTTGAGCAACTGAGTTGAGGAAATCAATACGGAGTTACTGCTTTGTTGAAATTTAGAAGGCCACTGTTGAAAACTTCTTCATTCAGATTGCCTGAACTTTTGAATTTGTGTTCTTATTAGATGCTTTCAGGAGCAAGTATTTCCAAAGAACAGAATATGTTTTCTAGTAATATGTAAGATTTATTCTGTTGGTCAGTGCTAAGAAGCTGTATGTTCACAACAGGGTTCTGTCTCCCTATAGTTATTGTGGTTTTCAGTGAGCACTATGGCTTTTCTTTGGATGATGTTCAAATCATGACTATCTTCATCTGTGTCTTATTTCATCTTCTTTCATCCCTGTCAAGACAACTTGGCCTACATACAACCACAGTAGTTTGCTTAGGAAAAGCTTTTGAGTTACAGTGTATGTGTGTATATATTAATTGAATATATAATCTCTTTGGAATTATAATAGCATATATTCAGTTATTAGTAACGAACTGAACTTAGACCGTGTCCTTGAAATTGATCTTTGAGGTAAGATCTTTGTCAAGCATTACAATATCTGGTTATTGGTTTTATTTGAAGTTGGAGGGTGTTGGGTTTTTTGTTTGTTTTTTTAATAAATGGATAGTAGGTGTCAAGGGCAGAAATTATGACTTGCTGACCTCATTCTGCACTGCAAGGTGAAATTTCACTTGGGGCTAGATTGGCATGGTTGCATCTAAAACTGACTTCCTTTGTTTCACAGCTTCATTACTACTTCAGTGAAATCAAAGTGTGAACAGTTCTGTCAGTCATTTACTGTGAGGATGTCCTGTTGCTTTTAAAATCTTGATGCAGTATGATGTGGGTTGACCTTGGCTGGCTGCCAGACCCCCACCCAGCTGTTCTCTCACTCTCCCTCCTCAACAGCACAGGGAGAGAAAATGAGATGGAACAGTTCATGAATCAAGGTAAAGACTGGGAGATCACTTGCCAGTTACCATCACCGGCAAACAGACTCAACTTGGGGAAGATTAATTTAATTTATTGCCAGTTAGAAATAGAGTAGGATGGGCTCTCTGTGGGCTGTGGCTTCCTTCAGGGTATCTCCACCTGTTCTGGCATGGGGTCCTCCACAGGCTGCAGCGTGGATATCTGCTGTGCAGCGTTTTCACCTTTCTTAAATACTCTTTCCCAGAGGCGCCACCCTTTTGGCTGAGGGGCTCGGCTGTGCCCTGCAGTGGGTCCATTGGAGCTGGCAGTGTCCAGCATGGGGCAGCCCCTGCCTCTCCCCACAGAGGCTGCCCCTGCAGCCACCCCACTGCCAGCACCTGGGTACATAAACCCAATAAGACTATCAATGAAAATTCAAAACTTGATGTTTTGAATACGTATGGATAATCCATTTTGGGGACACTTGTTGTATGATCTCCAAGGATGGAGGCTCCACAACCTCTCTAGGCAACTTTTGCCAGTGCCTGGTCACCCTCACAGGTGATTCCTTCAGTCCTTGAGCACTTCCCAGTTGCCATGATTGATCAAAGATTATCAAGAGTGGTCTTGCAGTGACATCAGCCAGCTCCCTCAGCACTCATGGGTGCACCCCATCAGGGCCCATGGGCTTATGTATGTCCAGTTGGCTTAATTATTCCCTGACGTGATCAAGGGTATGTTTTCCTTGCTCCAGACTTTCCCCGTGGTGTCCTTGCCGGGCATGTGATAATGTGGTGATATTTAGCATGACGTTTCCTCTCATTTTCTAACATAATTTCTAACATTTACAGCCGGCTGAACATGAGCCGGCAGTGTGCCCAGGCGGCCAAGAAGGCCAATGGCATCCTGGCCTGTATCAGAAATAGTGTGGCCAGCAGGAGTAGGGAAGTGATCGTGCCCCTGTACTCGGCACTGGTGAGGCCGCACCTCGAATACTGTGTTCAGTTTTGGGCCCCTCACTACAAGAAGGACATTGAGGTGCTGGAGCGTGTCCAGAGAAGGGCAACGAAGCTGGTGAGGGGTCTGGAGAACAAGTCTGCTGAGGAGCGGCTGAGGGAACTGGGGTTGTTTAGCCTGGAGAAAAGGAGGCTGAGGGGAGACCTCATCGCTCTCTACAACTACCTGAAAGGAGGTTGCAGCGAGGTGGGTGTCGGTCTCTTCTCCCAAGTAACAAGCGATAGGATGAGAGGAAATGGCCTCAAGTTGCGCCAGGGGAGGTTTAGATTGGATGTGAGGAAAAATGTCTTTACTGAAAGAGTGGTGAAACATTGGAACAGGCTGCCCAGGGAAGTGGTGGAGTCCCCATCCCTGGAAGTATTTAAAAGACGTGTAGATGAGGCGCTTAGGGACATGGTTTAGTGGGCCTGGTGGTGTTGGGTTGACGGTTGGACTCGATGATCTTAGAGGTCTTTTCCAACCTCTATGATTCTATGATTCTATGATAAAAAGAGGCCAAGAGATTGCTTCAAGTAAGGTTGATTATTTGCCTCTATGTGGACGTAAAGCATTTTATGCAGTAATTCAATGGGGTTTATTTATTTCAATGGTGGTCGTTGCTGCTGTCAGCAGTATCAGCTCCTGCTCTGGGTTAGCTTTTGTGTAGTATGTGAGAGAGTACAGCTGCAGTCAGCTGTCTGCCTTGGAGCAGTCTTTTCTGTGTGTCAATCTAGTGTTGATCTACAAGAGAAGAATATGCTTTTAATGAAAATGTGATATTTAGGCTGAGGCACATGCACTAGGTAGGTGGATGGGAAGTTACTTCAACCCCTGCAGCTCTTGTCAGCTGCATTTTTACACAGATAACTGAGTTTCTCCTTGCCTGCTCTTCGATTTCAAACATGAGGTTTGTTTGTGTGTACTCAAAGAATGTCCTCTGAGCCAAATTAGAACAAACATTATTACAGTCAGGATTTTTGTCTTTGATTTAACATAACTTGCTGAAAAGGGATGCTAGCACAGACTTTGTAAAGGAGCAAACTAGTTCTCATCTTAAAAGCAGTTATAGTATCTTGCATATCTGAATCCTCTAAGGCCATTTCCCTTGCTATGCATGAGCTGTCAGGTGTTGTTTTTTTTTCCTTGCTGTTAATCTTTTGAGGTGTCTGTAGCAGATCTTAAATATACACAGTTATAACTTTCAATGAATTATACCTTAGTTATTTCCTTCTTTCAAGGGACAATTAGGGAAAATTAGATTGTTTCAGCTTAATCGCACAATATCAGATAGGATTAGGCCTGGCATATATCCAATTTTGTGACTCTCATTAAATCATTAGCAAGCCACAACTTTCGTTTAGAAGTGAAGCCTGTCATGTATCCACATGTAGAAAAATAACTTATTGATTGGTAGTATAATGAAACTTCAACAGTTATGTAAAATACAGGGCAATCATGCTGCACGGTGGACGTGAAGAATGGTACACCTAGTAGGAGCATACTGTGATGATACTTTGACATGCATTTTTCATTTGTATCAAATTCTAAGTCAGTTTGTCTTCTGTGAGTTCTTGTGAGCTGTGTCAAACTGTCCTTTCTTTTCTCTGATTTTGCTAAAATTTTAATGCATATCTATCTCTCTAGTATTTCTTGAGGTTCATTTCGTAGACCAAGCAGCTGCATAGGAGGTACCCTATGGTTTTGGGCCTCCCTTAAGTGCTGTGTTGACGACATGGCAGTGTCAGCTCTCAAATATAAATGTGGAAACTTTTCGGGGGGTGAGATATTTGGGTGTTGGTGTGGTGCCTGCTGCTTGAAGGAATGCCTCAAGCATCCTCCTCCTTTTCATCATTGGGAGCTAATGAGAACATGTTCTGTGAAGTGCTGTTTCTGCTCAGGCATTAGAGGAGGAGTTTGTCAGTTACTGATGTATACTGCTACCTAACAGTACTAGTCTTCTATAAAACAAAACCAAAATATGATTTACTTGATTAGATCTGCTAGCTCATGTTGTATGTTTAGTTAGCTCATTGTTTTGCTTTCCAAGCAGTCTGTGATTCCTGATAATGTTTAGGAGTGGTAGCGTCATATCCGTTGTTTATAATTTTGTTAGAGCTGTTTGCTCTTTGTTGGTGAAACTCAAACAGACTGTTACAGGGAGTATTTTGTTTTTATTTAAACTGCTCTTAAGGGCAAGAGTTGCATATGTTACCAGTAGATACAGGTTTAGGATTATAACTCTGTGGATGTTTTGTTGTTGTGTTTAAAGGAGAGCTAATACATTAGAGGGATTTACCTGCAGATGAGCAAAAAGGTGCTTTGCTTGAAGGCCTATTAAAGTCCTGCTTCTCTTAGCATGCTCTGTCATTCCAATTTACTTTGAAGAAAATCTTTTCACTGATTCTGTTTACTTTTTGTTTTCTGAACACTGCCAAAGCAAGTTCCGCTTAAAGGACAAATCCTCATCAAAAGCAATTTTCTACATGTTTTGTATTCTGGCAAGGAATTAGAAATTTGCATTCTTTATGCCTACATAGTTGTATTATGCATAGGACAAAGAGATAAATCAATAATGAAACACGATGCAGTGGCAGTGGGTTCTGTTTTCTTTTTATATCTTTGCTTTTCTTGCTTATATGTGAAACTTTCTTGGAGAAAACATTACAGCTCTACATATTGCTGTTGTGATTGTTTTGGGAAGATCATTGCTATAACTCATTTCACTATCCATGGTACAAATCCTTTATTTTAATTGACTAAATCAAGCATGTCTGTCTTCTTGTAATAAATTTGACCACTTTGAGTCATCTTTAAATAAAAATAAACCTTCCAACATAATCTGTATTTGCTGACCTGTAGGGCCAAGTTGGAAAAACAACTGGCAGTGTAAGGTGCTTGTTTCACTGCGAAGTCTGTCTCAGCTGAGCTAATTTAGGGAGTGCGGCTTGCCTTGCTCAGCTTGCTTACCAGATGTTCTGCAAGGCATTCTCTTGTCCTAATTAAATATTAAAGATTCCTTGATCAAAATTTACCTTTTATATTTCTGTGTAAAAGCTAGACAAGAGCTACTGGAAGACACAGAAATAACACACTCCATCTGTAAAATACCCGGTGTGGAGATTTGCCAGTTGTAAAGCACTGTGAAACTGTAAATCACTTCAGTATGAAAACAGTCAGATATTCTAATCCTTCTTACATGCCCGTCTCAGACTTTTCTTGGTTACAGGAGAGACATTGTAGCCATAATGTTAAATTTTCTTGTTTTTCTGTTCAGTTTGGAGTTGCTTATCTGGAAAAGTAACCCACTTAATTTGGGACAGTGACTCTTTTATTTGTCTAATAGTGGTAGAGTTTGAGGCTGGAAACATCTGTGACAAGTAATTTACTCTTGTGCCATAAGCAGGCTGAGGTCTTTTCATAACTCATTTTGCTATAATAAAAGCTAGGGGCATCTTAAAGTGTGGTGATTGTGGAAAGGTCCTTCTAGAGATAAATTTCTGACTCAAGAAATCAAGGTATGCACATGTCACTGAGACCTTTTTGAGGTTTGGAAGCAGCGTAAACTCAGTATGCTCCTTGAAGTGGAAGTGTTGTTAAAGTTACTGCAGGACAGTGGAGTGGAATGAGAAATTTAAAAGAATGGGTATTTGGTTCTCTCAAGCATTTAGCTGACCTTTAGTGCAGTTTAGTCAACTTTCATGCCAGCAAAGCAGTAAAGAAATGTGGCAGTCAATGACTGAGGGATAACCCTGTTTTAGGGCAAAACAGGAAATTTTGCTGTAAGTATTGAATGAAAAGCTCTGTCATTCCATTGGCAGAGCTGCAGAAGGTATCCGATAATTGAACGTGCATGTATAAAGCTAAGGGGGTGGAAGGAAGTTAATGTGTATTTCTTTTCTAGTGTTTCTGTGAGGAGCAGTTGCACAGAGCAAGACTAACATTTTTATATGATGGAAAGTTAGGATTTACTTTGGAATTCTTCTCTGAAATGCAGAAATGTAAAATGAAATGGTTTGAACAGCAGAGACAGCAGTCTTGGCAAGTGCCTCATTTTTTGCGCTCAAACAGGGTGATATGAACTGCCCCACCCTTACAAATATAAGTACATACTTTTCTGTGCATTAATGTTCCTTTTAAAGGCATGTATCTGAGTTACGAGAAGTTTTTTTTTCTGAAAAAAAACCACCTGCTTGTGTGTTTCAGGGATCCATGTTTACAAGCAGTAATTGCATATGGGTATTGTGGTGCAGTGTTTATGTGTAGGCCTTAATCTTCAGAGCTATGCTTGAACTGTAGGAAAGATCTACTGAGGATCTTTCACCTTACATTTTTGCAAATGTGAACATATCAATACAAGTGCGTAGGTGCATGCTGTTTGTAAGTAAGTTACATACAGAAGTGGTAGTATAGTCCTGTCTCTTTTTGATTTTCATTTTTGTAGTTAATCCCTGTCTATTACATAAAGCAAATTTGCCCAGGCAGGAGATGTTCTGCTCAGGACTCTAATTAAAGGGGTGCATAGACTTAGAAAAATAGGATGTGTTTCAGGTGCTTAAGGGAAAAAGATTTGTGTAGCTGGAGACAGACAGAATCACCTGTGGAGAACAGAGTTGTGCTGCTGCTTTGCTTCCCCCCACCCCTTTCCTTGAAGAGTGTCCTTGAAGAGATTGGTGCTGGTGGTCATTCCAGAAGTATGTGCACATGTTGGTCCCCTCCCCCAGCATTATGACATTGGAAAAGATGTTTGTTATGAGGATATGTGCAGGCATAAACAACACCTGAAAAAAGAAAGTTGTGTTAGCATTCTGCTAGTAATGCTGCTTCTGTGAAAGCCTTCTAGGACTACCCGGTCCATAATATTCTTGAAGTGGGACTGGTGCCAATTAAGAGCCAGATCTGCATAGGTTTGGTAGTAGAACTGCATGAAGTAATTAAAATACTTTGCTTGGCCTGTAACAGCTGTGTATTATTTGTGTGTGCATGCTCTGTGATATGGCCAAGTTCAGGAATTGATACTAATAGAGTAAGGAGTTGCTGCTTGAGAGTACTTCCCCTCCTTTTTACCACTAGTGTTGGTGGTGATAAGAATTGCAGCTCTGTTTTGGCAACGTATCACTGTAGAAAATTGGAGAAACCCTTCAGTTCCATGTGTACGTATATGAAATAAAACACAATGACCTCCTAATTCAAAATGTTTTCTAATTGAATATGGTATTCATAATCCCTTACATTCCATCATACTAATAGTATATTTTTTGTGTGTAATACGAACTTATCATTTCCTGCTTTGACAAATAATCATCTGATTATTGTCAGCAATATTCTAACATGTGGTAAATGTTCGTCACTTTATAAGCTGGTACCTTTTATAGCTTGTCCCTTACCTACCTGTTTAACAGTTACTTACTTAAATGGTTTATGCCCAGATTTCAGTAGGGATGGGGGGTAAAAGTTGCTGAAAATGTTCTGGGTAAACACTGGTAAACTTCGTGCATGTATTCTTGATCTCTTTTGCAGAAATTGTGGGTGGGGGAAGAGATCTGCTGAAGAGATGGGAGTAAGTAGCTTGGAATGTCTCTTAATAAGAACAGGACTTCAGAATGTGCTGTCGTGATTGCTTGAGCTACTCTCATTCTTTCTATTGCTGTAGAAATGAGATTCTTGGAAGATTGTGGAGTCTTAGTCTAATAGTCTTAGAAGCTTAGGCATATGAGGAAACCATTACATGTGTCTGCAAAAATGAAGTCAAGACTGTTCTTCTACATACCGACCTTAATTTTTTTAGTACTTGACTTTTTGACCTTAAGAAAGAATTTGTATGCTGTGCTCGCATCGTTATTTGCAATCCCATTCTAACCTATGCTGATATCCTAACCTTGTGCCTGTCTACAGTCATATAAAAATAACGTGACTGCTTATTGGTTTGTTTTTTTTTTTCCTCTTGGAACGCACACTTTATTCAGCTCAAATGAAGACTCTAAGAAGCATGCAAAACTGTCATTTGGCATTTTCTCCCCCCCCTCCCCCCCGCCTTCTTATTGACACTTGTATCTAGCAAGCATGCAAAACTGTCATTTTTTTCTCCCCCCCCCCCCCCCCCCCCCCCCCTTTTTTTTTTTTTTTTTTTTCTCTATTTTTTGTTTTTTTGTCATTTGGCATTTTCTCCCCCCCCTCCCCCCCGCCTTCTTATTGACACTTGTATCTGACCTAAATTGGTTGGGTTTCTGTGGGGATTCCAAAAGGGACATTGTATATACAAACCCTCTTGGCTGACAGTATAAACTTTCCATACCGAATTAAGTTACTGTTCAAGGAATGAACAAGCTACCCCTTATTTTTATTTAGTTTTTAAAGCAGTTAAGTGAGTTAGCTTGAGATGGAAGAAGAAGCTGTAGAATTTGCCCAGAGAAATACTTTCACATGAGATGCTAGTTGAAAAAACCAAATCAGTCACTTAGCTACTAAATCAAGACCTCTGAGGTGATGGATTTATTGGATTTATTTATTATTACATGCTCTGAGGGGATGGATGTAATTTACTAGACATGCCAGATACTGTCTGTTCCTCCTCTTCCCAAAACAGAAAGGAGATTGTGGGAAAGGTGTTTTGGATAAATGATGCTTTAAAAGCTGTATGTGTAATCTAGTAATTTAAGATTGTATGTGTGTTCATTTTCATCCTTTGTAACTACATTTTTCAACTTCGTAGTCAAGAGATTAGTGCTTCAATTCCAGAACAAGCTTTTATATTTGGCTTCAGGCTGATCTGTTTTGGTTTGGGTTTTTTTTTGTTTTTATTTATTTATTAATTAATCACTTACGAATGAATTGGAGATGGTAAACACCTTTGCATCTTTCACACCTTGGCTTTAGAAGAAGTTGCACTGTTCATATTGCTGTGGCCCTTTTGGCTTTTGGGCTTCCTAACAAGAGCTAACTATTTTGTTACGTCAATCTTTAAAGGTGGAGTTGGAGGGAATAGAGTGGGTACAATTTTCTGCTTTTATTGAGCTACTGTTTTGAGCTACTGTTTGTCTCTGTATCTATGCATCCACATAGGTGAGTGCTGTTAGTGTCCTTTAGGGACCTAATACCTGTCTCAACAGAGAATCTACAAAAAGCCCCTAGTTATGTCTTTCTACATTGCTGCAGTTAGAGGGAACTTACTTGAATTCTATATACAACTTTATGGTAAAGACAATTCTCCAACTGTTTTCTACTTCTGTTCTCTACCTTTTCTTTTCCCTAAAGTGTGCATAGCATTATATGCATAAAGCAACAGAGACTGTGATGGAGAGCAATACACTTCTTTGTACCTTAGATCGATGGTTTTGAAACCAGGTGTGTGCAGAAAATTTGCTATGAAAAGCAGTCTATGTATGTGAAGTATCTGAAGCATTTTGCACTTGTATTTGAAAAGGGGGCAACAAAGTGTACTTTTAAAAAAAAAAAGTGCAAAATCTAGTCTGCAAGATTTGTCATGTTGAATGACAACTAACTGTGGAAGTGGTTGGCCCAGTAGCATTCTTAATCTACCATCTCATGATCAGAGTTTTCAACCTAACTGTGGAAAGCGCAGCTTTTTTGCAAAGGTTTGATCGATGTTAGAATTGAAACAATAACATTCATTAAACAATCAGTTTACAGCAGCTCTTCTAGAGACTCCAAATCAGGGGAATCCTAACTAACAGTGTGTTTCAAGAATCTCTGAGTGTTGGTAGGAAGCTGACATCAGCCTCCTGCATAGGAAGCGATGCTGTCTTCCTTAGGAAGAAACAGGTATTTTTGCATTGGCAGGCTGCAGTCTAAACAGAACTGTGCACATTTTAATCAGCCCCTTGTGCTCAGTATCGAGTGACAGTGGTTCATGAGGAGGTCAGGTTGCTGGCCGTACAGTTCAGCATGGTATGCTATGTTCTTTTGCCACTGATAGGGAGTATGAACTGACTGTCTCAGCTCTGATGTTAGAGAACTTGTGTGATGGATCATCCTATGAACTATTTTTTATTTTGGAATGGGTTTTCTGATGAAGTTTTTAGACTTATTAAGTATCATAGAAACTAATGAAAGCTCTGTAGCATTACTCTTGCGAAATTTGATGTATTGATACATTGACAACCACCTTGGGTTTTTGGTTGGTTTGGGTTTCTTGTTTTGTGGTTTGGTTTTGGTGGTGGTTTTTATTTTTAATGTCTAACAGTTGTGGGGAGGGAGAGGTTAGGATTAGACTGGAATAGAAACTGTCAAAGATTACCCAGTAATCTGATCTTTAAGGGAAAAATAAGATTAATTTCAATGTTCTAACTTGCAGCTTTGAGCCAAACCCAATAGGTAAAATGATTGATTCTGTCTTTTCTGAGGAAATAGTACACCTCTAAAAGAACTGTTAATTGATCGTACTGCTCAGGCAGAGCATTAGCTGGGGAAATGACCAGAAAGGGGAACTTGAGTGCCTAGAGAATTCAAAACTGGAGTGTCTGCATCATTGTTCTCTAATTAGTATCATATTTGTGTTAAAGCAGTGAAACTGATTTCACAATAACCCTATCACAGTTAAGGCAGACCTACAGACAGCAATTTCTTCCCCCACATGCCCTTAAGAATTAAAAACCCAAACTTGTTGGAACTAAAAACTAAACCCAGTGTGACTTGGAGGTTTCTTTTGTCCTTTTTCCCCTCTATCCCCTATGCTTCCATTTTGGTTTCGTGTAGTTGTGATTGGGTCATTAGTCATGCTGTTATTCTTCAGTTTTGAAAAAACAAATAAAACCCAGCTGAGCTATTTGTATGCAAAATGAAGAGATAATACTGCAGGTTTCTGGAAAGGTTAGCCAAAACTTCTTATTCAGCTATCCATTGGCCATATCATGTCACCTCTGGTAGTATTTACTTGAGCTTTGTCCTGCGTAAGTGATATATTGGCAGATAGTCACTGAAGTTGAGAGAGACATGGTACTAGGATAAATACCTTATTTTACAGCATGTCAGTTTATATTGTACCTGAGCCTTAGTATTAGGACTTTAGACTTTAGATTCTGTTGTGACCGATCTTTGACTTTTATATTGTACCTGAGCCTTAGTATTAGGACTTTAGATTCTGTTGTGACCGGTCTTTGACTCTCTGGTACAGAAGAATACCCTATACTCTATGCTGTGACTTGAAGAGAACATCTCAATCTGGTGGTATCAACGTGTGCAAATAGAGAAAACAAAATACAAATGCTTATAAAATTGCTACCTGACAGTATTACTGCATGACCTGTGACTCCTGGCAGAGCTTGCAGATGTCAGAAAACTTCAGTAATGGATTCAGGCTGTGACACTTGTCATTTAAAAAGTCACATCACAATTAATAGATGCAGGATTCAGTGGGTTTTTTTCTGCACAGTGTCATACTCGTTGCCTCTGTGACAACCTTCATTTCCTTCTGAGCAAATGGAAGCCCAGTAGCACAAGCCTCAGGAAGTTGTTAAAGCAATTAAAGGCTTCTCTCTCTCAGCACATTGCATGGTTACCATAGTATCCTCTGCCTCCAAGTCTTTACTGATGATGTCAGTATGCATACAGGGGCTATTCACAGCATCTACATGAAGATGATTCAGACCTTGCTAAAGATCATAAGCATCTCTCCATATGTTCTATTTAGTGTCATTTTGGGGATTCATGAGACTGGAAGGTAAGTGGCTTTTGCTTCATATTTAATAATTTTTATGTATCTTTACACTGTGAGGTGTCAGGGTTGCTTTTTTATCCTCTGTTTCATTGTTCATTAAATGCATAAAGTGTGTTTTAGCTGAACCAATTGCATAGCTTGTGTAATTTAAACTTGGCAAAGTCTAGCTAATCTTCAACAATATGAAAAAAAGGGAAACTAAAAATTCCTGAAGTTCAAAACCGGTTTATTAAGTAATTAGAGGGTTTTTACCAATTAAAATTCCCAGAGCTTGCTTTTTAAATTGTAAGAAAAGAACACAAATTATGTAATGGGAGCATTACCTCAGAGAAAAATGTTCAAGCTTTTTTTATTAAAACAAAACAACCACCACAAAAATTAACCCCCAACTTACCTTTTCTTTTTTCTTGTCTTCTTTATGTGGTTAGTAGAACAGTGGATGAACATACTCTCATGCAACTATTCTGCATGGAATTTTGTTTGTATAAGGAAACATGAATTCTTATTGAAATCTTCTGTTACTCTTTAGGAAAGCAGAGGTTCTGTTGTTTATCTTGAATAGTGGAAAAACGTAATAAAACACTGAAGGATCTGATTTTATGAGAAACTCAGAGGATTCCTGCACATTTTGGCATTGCAAGCTAAGTTTATTAGTAAGCCTGAGATGCTAAGCTGTTAACTGGTTTCACAGTTGGAATTTTTTTCCTTCTCCCAGTCCACTTTCTGCATTGCTTTAGATTACTGTGGTTGCAAATGGCCATGCCCAGTATGTAATGTGTCTGATTCTGTCTTTTACCAAAAACCAAAAAAACCCCTACCGCAAACCAAAAAAAAAGCCAACCCTGCAGGAGCTAAGCTGCAGAATTATAATACATGTCCTCTTTTAAGTCTTCTTTTAATGCCTTGTAACTTCATTTTGGGTTTATTGTGTTTTGATTTCTCCACCCTGAAAACTGTGGCATTTTACTCATAAAACTATCTATGTATTTAATACTTAAAAGTAGAAGAATTTTGGGATGGGGGTGGGGAATGGGGAAAGAACTACTAGTGTAAATGGAAACAAATCTGTAAAAAGGGAGTTTGGTGTTGCAGGAAATTCTACATTAAGATGGTATATTTTGTACAAGCCCACCAATTTACCCCTCCCCCCCATTAAGTATACAGTATGCAGATAATTTCTCTTTCCCTCTACCTGTTTTGTTTTATGTTTTCTCACCATAATGTCCATTGGTTTATTTAGACACTAAGTCTTTTTTGGGAATGGGGTCCTCTATTGAAATTTCCTAAGCAAAGTGCTCAGTATGCACTGACTAATAAGACACTTAGCCAGTCTAATGCTACACACAAGATGAGATGTGAAAATACTATTAATCACAATAGGTGTGTTGCATTAGAAGAATGAGGAAGACTGTCTAGTGACAATAATACGTTTTTTCTCTGATATTTTTAAGTCCATGTAGACTGAGGATTTTTTGCTTTCTAGTACAAAGATATATGTGCTACTTTTTTCTCCACTTGACTGCCTAGCTATTAATTTGGATATTAACATAGAGAAGAATAATATTTTAGGTAAACTGAAGAAGCCAGCTCCCCTTCCAATGCTGATATCTATTAACTTTAATATTTGATACTTAAAAAAAAAGTCTGTTTATGTACTAAATGCAATCTCATATTGGTCACAGTGTACTCCTTTTATTTTATGGCTTTAGATGTGTACATCTTTTCTGTTTTAATCTGGAAGGTTACCTAGCAAGTAAGGACAAAAAGATGCATAAAATGTTCAGAAATAGAATATTTAACTATATTAACTATATTTAACTATTAGAATTTGAATTACGTTAAAGTTGCTTTCCAAGATTTTAGAAAAATACATCCAACCCTGAGGCTTCTATAGTCAGAGCTTTGAAACTGCTTTGGTTAAATGTCAAAAGTTTTATATAATTGTGCAGAAGAATTTAAGACTAAAGATCCACTCATAATTTCACCTCCTGAAAGCTCTGGAAAAAGAGCTGATTCTGGGGATTTTGTTGTTTTTCTACTGAATTTCATTTGAGCAGTTCCATATTGTGTGAAAAAGGAAACATATTTTAAGTTGCTTATATATGTTGTTTCATGTAGCATCTCATCAAATTGAGAAGGTTGATGGTGGACTTAAATGCAAACAAGATTATGATCCCAAATATTACGAATACTATTTTTAAGCTTTCTAAAACAGAAACTGTTTTAGAAGACAAGTGAAGATTTCAGTTAGGGGAAAAAAAAAGCTTATCTGGAGTACACATAAGTGGAGCAGACTGTGTATACAGGTGTACGGTTTTCGTGTATTTGTAAACTGTTTTTATTAAACAATTTTCTGTGTCCTTTTTGGCATGTTTTTTTCAATGGGCCAAAGTGAACCTATGCATACAGAGGTGATTTGCAAGTTAAGTTACCATATATATGAAAGAACAAACCAAATGCTTTGAAAAAAGGAAAGTCGTATTCTTCAAAACAAAATCATATTCTAAATTTATCATAAATCAGTGTAATTGTCACTTTCAAGGTAAAAATTAATAGGATGTTTTATCATAGAAAGTGTAACCTGTTTATCTTTGTTTAATAAGCACTTTAAATGTGCAAAAAGAAATAAATACTTTACATATAAACATAAATACTTCATATTTGCCAATACAGTTACTCACTAATATTGAATAACTGCTATATTTAAATGTAAATGGACCCTGTTCCAGCCACAAGTCGAAGTTGAGTATTTCAAACAACATTTTGGAAAGTTGTCAAAATGAGTTATTAATTCAAAATATCTCACTCTGCTATAAATGGAATTTATAATTCTACCCTATTGAATGTAGATATTAATAATTACTGTTGTAGCATATTTAACCCCTGAAATGCATTTAGTAGTTTCAAGTGTTATTTTTTGGTAGTATGTGCTAGCAGCAATGACGTTTTTATAATCTTTAGGACTGTATTTCTTGTCCCAAAAGACGCTATTGTATTAATTACCTTTTTTATGATTGTATTTTCTCTCAAGCACGTGCATTTGCTTTTAACTACGGTCCCAATTAAAAGCAGCATACTACAAATCATCTTAAAGTTGTTAAAAGGACAGCTAGCTATTGATTGTAACTTCCTAAATTTGCTTTTAAACTGCTTTGTGTTATTTTGTAGATGCAAGCAATGTTACATGTTTATCACTGAAGGGAAACAAAAGTGGGGGTTTTATTTAAAAAAAAAAAATCATTCTGGTCATTGGAGAGAATTTGTTGAAGAATGCTATTGTAAAGGCTAATGATCCAACCACAGATCACATTGACAGTTTGCTGATGATTTGTGTACATAGATGGAGGTTAAGTTTCAGTTCTAGTTCATTTTAGTTCTGCATAATTATATCCTGAGCAGTTCTTTAAGTGACTTTAAAAAAGCAAGGAAAAGTAAGCTGTGTTCAGCTAGTGGCAGACACCTGGCAGTTCCTGTATGGGAGGAAACCTGATTTTTTTTTTTTTTTAATATATATTTTTTTCTTCTTCAGGAGTTCTTTCTGCTTTGTATCCTGGCATAGGAGGAAAAATGAAATTCTGTACCCAGTGAAAACTATTTAGTATGGTTTTGGGGAGCTCTTGTAAGAAATTTTGTTACTTTGGCACATTAGACACAAGCATCCAGTGAGTAATACACGTAACAAGGGAAAAGCGATTGTCCAGGGCGCAACTGTTTCTTTAATGACTCTGTCTAATGACATAGCAGTAGTTTGGGGTTAGAGGCTTCTTTTTTCTTATTTATAGGTTGGTTTTTTTTTCCCCCACCAGGGCTTTTGACTCTATGTTAAGATTTCACATTCAAACAGTTTGTTACAGAAACAAGACTTCTGTTTGTTCTTCCACTATAATCCTGTTAGGTCATTTATAGGGGTGCATGTTTGGGTGCACTCTATTTGTATTGTAATACTTGTAGAGGTACTTGAGATCTTCTATTACAGTGGTGTCATTAATCATTGGCATGTTTTCTCCATTCTGAGCAGAAAGCAAGCAGGATTATAGGAGGACTGAGGGAAAGGATAAAGACTACTTGGAAAAAAGAAACATGCTTTTTTCCAAGTCTGTAATACTGGCCATATAGAAGGACATTACAGAATTAGAGGGAGTTTCAAAAGGATAGTGAGAATGAAGAGGTGGAGATGATTACGTTAAAAATGGACTGCAGGGGAAGTTATAAAAGAAAAAAAAGGCTTGAACAGGGTAAATTGGGAACCCTTTCTGTTTCTATTCTATAACAAGAGAACAAGATTATGTAAGCTAATGCTAATAAATTTTGATGATATTAAGTCAGTTCAAAGTCTGGCTACTACTGAAAAGAGTAGTCTTGCTCTTGCTTTGCTTGGCCTCACTCTCCTGGTGCTCTTCTCTCCCTACAGCAGTCATAGGGTGAGTTCATCAAGCTGGCTGATGTGACACAAACCTAATCTGTAACAAAACAAACAGCTTTTCCACCAAATTATCGAGATGAACCCACTCCACTTCAAGCTATGGACTCACAAAGTCTGTCACAGTAGAGAAGATGGGATCAGCTGCCCTGTGGAGCATGAGCTCTGAGCACACTCCGTTTTATTAGCTTACCCATAAAGTAGAACCACACCCTAAAATTGTGGTGGGGTTTTATGTTTTTTAAAATCTCTGTTCAAACACAACTGTGAAATAGAAGAGCCGGTTGGCACAGGAGACTTTAGTTAATTGATTTAGTTGATTTAAATGGACAGTTTCTGAATGTTTTCCCTAAAATTTAGGAGAGTTACTATTTAGATAGAAATCTTAGAGAAATTTTTGACCTTGTTTGAACGTGGGAATTCAGTTCAAGATCTGACATTAGGAGTGTGCTGTTTTTAAATGATGGACCTCCCCCCCCACACACCCCCTCCCAAAAAAAATCTTTCAAGCAAGGGCAGGGTAGACAACCACTGCAGCAAGATTAACATTAATATTTATTTTCTATCTGTTTGATTGACTTGATGAAGTGTTAGGTTACGTGATAAAAGCTGGTCTGCAGACCCACGAACGAGCAGAGAGACAACGGTAGGTGGGGGAACCCGAATAGCATCCTGCCCTGACCGTGCCCAGGCCCTTCACAGGAGCCACCAGCATATCAAAGGCCTGGTCTCTGCAAACCCAGAAGAGCACAAGAGCACAAAGGTGGGCAGTGGAGGGTACCCCAAATTAGGGACTCAGAGGGGAGGATACACCCTGTCTGGGGACCCTCCCAGGGCTGTCCTGGCAGAGCCTCGGCTCCAGTGTCCAGCTGTGAAACCCATCAAGATGAATCAACATGGGAGCACCTTTCGGACTGAGGGGAGTTGCTGCCCAGGGGTGTGGGACACATTATGGGATGCAAGCATTTTGGGTTTGCACAAGGCTACTTAAAGGATGTGTAGGGGAGGAAAGGGATGGAGTGAGGTGATTTGGGGATGAACAAGGGTGGGGAAAATAGAGGGGTGAGGGGTTAAAAAAAGGCCAGTCATATGCAAATGGTGTGCTGGTCAGTAGGCTTGTGTGGCCATGCCCTGCGCCTGGTCGGTGCAGTCTGTCCTGTCTACTTGTTAAATTCCTTTCTAACTCTTTCCCCAGTTCTGTGTGCACGTGCATGTACAGGGTCTGAGTGCAGCCACTGGGGTCACCATGGGTTGGAGGGACCACGTGCCAATAGTGCAGTGACTGGAGAGACCAGAGTGAGTGGATTTAAGTGCCAGTAACTGGAGTGGGACCTTGGGTCATAGGGGCCTGTGTGTCCCTGGCACCAGCATCTGGAGTGAGTATGGGTGTGCGAGTTGGGGTATGATGGTTGACGAAGGTAAAACCAGACCAGCTAGTGAGTAGGTGAAGTGGCCTGGGAGCCAGATGAGTGTGCATCTCTCGGGACAAGACCATGGGAGGAGATGGCTAGTGAGGGGCCCAGGAGGGTGCCGGCCAGCTGCCAGACAGACTGCAGGTCTGGGGATCTCTAGGGGTAAGACCTGCTGTTGTGGGTCTGTGTGGGTGAGACCACAGGGGGTTGGCTGCTGGGGGACCAGGGGATTCTTAGCTCTGTGTGTGCATGAGTGAGGCTGTGCCAGCAATGGGAGCGCACCTGTGGCCTCAGGGGCTCGTATGTCCAGGTGCCAGCAACTGGGGAGACTGGGATCCAGGGACCAGCTTTTGGGCAGACCAAGTGTCTGAGCCCAGCTGCTGGAGGGACCCACATTGCATGAAATGAATTTTCTCATCAGTGGACCTACATGCTGCTTAGCCAGAGGGGAGTGGGATGAGGCTGTTGGTTCTCTTTGTGTCTGTCTGATCTGTGTGGCTGGCCGTGTGTATAATTATATGTGTGGTATATACATGTGCGTCGTGTGCATGTGCTTAGTGAGAATACATGCTTAACCTCACTATGGTTGGACGTGGGGACATGGAGCTGCAGTTCTTTCTCGGCCTGCTCGATCTGGCCAGATTTTCCCCCAACACAAAGTTTTAACCTATTTTGCATAGTTATATCTTTCAAGCATGGAGCTTCTGCCTTTTTTCCACATAAGTTAATTATAATGGAGGAAATGTGTAGTCTTTCAGAATCAATCAGTGATGTTTACTCAATTGTCTCCTGTCTCTTAGGACATTATTTGTACATCTGTATGTGGAATAGGGAGATGAAGTCCATGTGGCTTGCATTTTAGACAACAGGAGAAAAATTGTGCCCTAATCTTGCTAAGATTTGCTGACAGGATGTATGTAATATTTTTAGTCTTCTCAAAATAAATTAAATTACTTAGAGATAAGCACTCACATAATTCTGTAAGATTGGATCCTTTAATCAGGAGGGCTACAAATGTAGAAAAATCCATATGCAACACTTGTGTGTCTGGTTGGTTGGTTTGTTTTTGCATTATTCCAAAAATGTCCCTTCTGCTGTGCCCCTGAGACGTAGAATTTCCCCTCTGTAGCTGTATGAAAATGAAGAACAATCTGCATAAAATTCTTTTAACTAGCTTTCTTTTAAGTACCTTTCTTTTGTCTGGAACCATGTGTATGTGTTTGTCTAAATGTGTGTAACAAAATAATAATAAAGCAGGCAGGACTGGTAGTTAGAACTGGTATTTTCCTGAATGGATTCCTAAAGTTCTGGGTCTTTTATAAGTACTTCCAGTCCGTATTGACTGGTAACCTGTTTTCATTCTACTAGTGCATTTATTTCCAAAATTATATTCTCCTATTCTAAAAATATTGCTTTCGGGTCTTGGGAATATTGTGATAACCTGTAAATATGATTATTTTGCGATGGCAGGTGGCTTTCGTGATCGTTCTTTAGGAGGAAAAAATTATAAAGGCAAATATACCACAAAAATAATAGTGTACTAAGAAAAACATTTTAGCATTCTGTAGAACCTGCGTTATCCTGAACTAGCTGTTTTGTGTCTACCATGTTTCTCTACAGCACCTAATTCTGGAGAATTTTTTAAAAAGCAAAAGAATCCCTTGACAGTATTTAGCTTGTTCTGCATGAGGGGGAAGTAGGACTTCACTGATTTTTTTGAGGATTTCATTTTGGGCTTGTATAACTTTTGTTTGTGTTTTGGTTTTTGGGCCCTCTCTTCCATGCCCCCCAAGTTGCAGTATTGTTGGGTTTGGTTTTTTTTTCTGAATAAAAATCAAAATTATGAAGTCACACAACTATTTTGCCTTCTTGCTCTCAATCTTTTCACTGTTTAACCTCAGAAAAGAAGCAGTGTTGTGCATCTAGCAGAGGCGTTAATTTATTATTCAATTAAGTACTGCTGTTCCTGCAGTTCCATAGTGTATTACCTCAAGAGAGGTTGTAGATGAGGGCTTTTTTTTTTTTTAAAAAAAAAACAAACAAACCAGTGCTGTTCTCTTCAATGCACTAGAATTAATATAAAGGTAAAAGGATTTCAGTTGGAGGTGCTGCAAGAATCTTGGCTAGAAATAAATTATGTTGACTTCAGTGAAAGCTGCACAGTTTATACTAGGAATGAATTTGATTTTCATTTTTCTGAATGTAAATCTGTAAGTGATTTACAATGGAAAAGAGTGGGAGTCAGAATAGAGCTTTAAGTCCATAACTAAACCAGACCGTCTGGGTTTCTAAAGGAATGAAACAGTCTTGGACCTCTCTGCAAGATTTCTGTGTCTGATTTCCATTACTTATTGAGCAAGTCCAGTAGCTTATTTCTACTTTTTTTTTTTGAGTTGAGCGCTGGAATTAGGCTGATGAATCTTTTTACTTGATGGTATGTAAGGAGTCTCTTACAACTGTTTGTATCCTTACAACACACCTGAAAGAAGCTTTAGTGCATGAGGACCGCAGTGGATCAGTCACTCTTGTTGTTTAAATGCTTCAGCTGCAGAGAAATACTGCTGATAGACTAGTGAAGAGGGATCGGATTGTGACAAACTTTTAGATTTTTAGGGGTTTTATAATTAAAAATTTAACATAACTTGAAGGCTTAGAGGACTTTTGCTTTATCACTAAAGACATCCATGAAAAGGGGTTTGTAGTTTATTGTGTAGTGCTTTCTTTCACAAATCCCCTTAGGGAAGTGACACATGGATTTGAAGGGCAGGAAAGGAGCAAGTCCTTCAGAAAAGTGGTGTAGAACTTCAGTGTTGCAGTGACTTGGTGTTTAAAGCGGGCTTTATAGTCAGTTAGAATGAACGTGACAGTACAAAGTTTCCTTGACTTCCCCTAGAGTACCCTAACCTAGATCTGAAGAGTTGTGAAGTACTCCCATTTATTAGTATGCCATCCCTCCCTTTCCTGCTTGGAAGGACCCTGCCTGGAAACAGAGGTGCCTTAGGGGTTCCCTGGCTGACAACTCCGAGGTTGGCCTCACTGCCACCTCAGAGTAGTCGCTGCTTCAGACCTTTTGGATGTGATAACTGTTTAGTGAATTACCAGAGCAGGGTGGGGTGCTTTTTTGGTTTGGTTTTTTTTTTCCAATGCAGCTGAATTTACTAAATAATCCTGAAACAATTCATCCATTTGGCTGAGTACGAAGGTGTATCTGTGCAGATTTGCAAAACTGCTAATAACAGTAGCTGTTCCCTCTTCTAAATTGGCCAGTTTCTTAAGGAGCATTGGGCTCACATAGGAGGTAGGAGGCTGATTCAGTTCCCTCTCTTGTCCGAGTGTCATCTGCCATCCTCAAAGCATCTTCAAAAAAAACCAGAGGAACCCAAACAGCTAAACATGCTATCAGTTCTATAACAGACAAAAGGGGAGAAAGACATTTAGTCCCTAACTTGTGATTTCAGGAAATCTCGGAAAGGAGACTGTCTGGTTTCATGTATGTTTGTGTCAAATAGAAAATTATGTATCCTGAGAGATGTAAGGTCACCATACTTAGGGCAGTAAAAGAAGTTGAACCTGCTTCTTTCATCCCAAGAAAGTGATACTTGGCAATTTCTTTTGTTTGGGAAAAACTCAAGTTTGATTTGATGCAAAACTATCTTTGTTTTTTCAATTCATCAGCCTTAAAAAAAAAAAAAAATCTTAAAGCAATTCTGGTCATGAGATCTAATCTGTTTTTATAAATCTATATTCTTTCAAGGAATTAAGAATGCAGTGTGCATTTTATTTTACTTGTTGGTTACAGTAGCTCACCAGTAATAGAAGTTACCATGTAAAAAGTATGAAAGGTAAGCATTGTATTTCTGTTTGTCTGTAATTAAAATGTGATACTGTAATATGAAAATGCTGTACTTGTCACTCTTGACTCTTTAAGCTTTTAGAAGTGTCCCATTTAATTGTGGTGTATACTAGCTCTGGTGAATCTTATTTAGGGCAGTGTGACTTTGTAAGAACCGGTGGGATGATTTGTTGTGAACAGTGCTCTGGTATGGGTGGACTTGATTTTAGCTCTTAGCTTGGTCCCGAGACACCTTGCATGAACTTGTGCTTCAGTTCCCAATCTGTGTAGTGAATTAGCTACTTCCTTGTATCATGGAAGCACTAGGAGTAGAATCTAGTAACAGTAGTGAATTAGTCTCTTAGGTATACCTGTTGAGATATCCACTTATATACAGAAGTACCAAAAGAATTAGTTTTTTTGAGAGTTTCATACTCTTCACACTCATTATATTTTAGGGATGATTTTGTGACTCAGTAGTGTAGTAGCATTTTTTTTCTTAACTTTATTTGCTGTTTCAGTGCTCCACAACATGTGTGCTTTACTCTTCAAGTGGGACTGAATATTGTACAGTTGTTTGTGTTATGTTGAATTTAACAGAGGTAAATTTTTTACTTTATTTTATACTTTTTTTGTCATGTTTATGTGGGACAACAAAGTATGAAATTCTTCGTTGCTAATGTGGCCTTAAAAGCTTTATGCTAGATTTTGGAGAAGAATGCTGCAAAAAATGAAAAGGAAAACAGATACCCAAACATAACATTATCTTCTGTACTTGAGTGCAAACTATAAGCCTAAAACTTGCACTTTTATTTTGAGTGAATGAGAGTTTACTTAAGTAGATATTTTCAACATACACTTTAACAGAAAACTATTTTTTTTAAGGAAGATGTTAAACTTTATATTAGTAGAACTGTTAAGTATATAAGTAGAACTGTTAAGTTTTAACCTTTTTCTCTGCAAACAGTGCACAATGGCTACTCATGGGTAACCTTTTAGTTAAGAGTTTATCTTTTAGAATTACAAAGTTGTGGAGCCATTGGAGGTATAATGGATGGTTTTGCTGTAATAATTAAAACACAGATGGAGCTCATAGCTGAAATGTATTTGAGTATTTGAGTGGCAGTCGGTGTTACTTGGTGCTGGACATGAGCACCATCTGTCTTCGGCCTGATTGAAAGGGTGTTCTCAGGAGAATTTTTTGTGATTCTCATGAGGTAATTTTAACTTTGCTGCTTAGCAAAATATCTGTCTCCTGCCCAAAGATACTAAAGATAACTGGAAAACAAATCTACACTCCCAGGTAAAACAGAAATTTTAGGGTTATAATATTTACTAAAGTGACAATTATTAGTGACGTCATTGGTCAGTAACTTTTTTTTGAACATTTATTTTCCACATTTGCATCTAGTAAACAGAGTTTGTAATACAATAAAAGAGCAGTGACAATGTTTCCAATTTTAGGCAATACCATGGACTACTTTTTGTAGATTTTCTTTAAAAAAAATAAATTGTTTTGCAGGTAATATATTGTAAAATTCAGAATTTATCTACGTAAGAGAACTTTTCTAGTTTTTGAAATAATTTAAGATCAAGTTCCACCCCCCCCCCCCCCGACAGTAGGGAACTGTTTTAGTTGTTTTTTAAACTTATCCCTTGTCAGTTTTTTTTCTTAATCACTCATGTAGTCAAATCTCAAGTTTTATTTTATTATGTAATATAAAACCTTTCTGTCCCTTTTGTGCTTTCCTGGACATTCTTAAGAATGGCTGTTAAGTAGAAACAATTCAGTCATGTCTGTTAGAGCTGACAGCCTGAGACAGAAGATCAAAGACAATGGTGAAGTATTCATGCGTTTCATTTCAGGAAAATACTGAATTAACTCTGAAGTACAATGTTTTAAACTTCAAAAATAACCATTTCCTTGCTGATCAAAGCAGACACAAAATAGATGCCGTAGGCAAAGGTTCAAACAGTTGGGCTGCAGTTTTCCCATTTGAAATGTAGTTGGTTTTATGGATTTTAGCTTTTAAGTAGTAGCCCAGAATGCTATCAGGGCTGCAAAGCCAGAGCTGTTTCTCAGGCAGCTTGATTTTCTCAACTCAAAGCATGTTCATGACTGTCACAAGCTGTGGAAATTAAAGCAGTTTTTACTATTGCTACTTTTCCTTCTTACAGTGTAGTACAGTTTTCAAAATGGGTTGAACCTAAAATAGTGACATATTCAACTGGGAAAACCCTCCACCCTGTACTGTAAAGATTAGGTGTTGTCTTAAAATTAAAATTGCTGCTTACATTGTTTTAATTTGGGCTTGTTGAGTCTGCTGACAGATTGCATTATTTACATGTGATCTATGTTTTCTCGTTTCAGTCAGCACAAAGCTGCTTAATTTTACTGCCCTGCTGGAGCTTACCTCTCTCCTGTCCTGCCAGGGTGGGCCAAGAGCTCTGTGCAGAATCAGGAAGGGACTTGCCTAAGTTTCAACAAACTGCTACTTAAAAACAAACAAAAAACAATGAAAAAACCTCTTCAGTGAATTCAGCTAGCTGCTATAAGGATGAAGATGTCTCTGTTATCTCGGAGGCGCCATACACAAACGAGCATTTCATTTGTTATGGGTGAAGTACAACAGGGCATGGAAAAAAAATCTGTGATTTCTGACTTTTAATGGGAATAGTTATAGCTATCAGTGAAATACAGTTTTGACAATGTTGTTCTGGTAAGATTGTTTTGAACAAGAAAACAACTTGTCCTTTTTTGATTATATTTTAAAAAGGGGTCTTTGCATCCCTTGTGTAATAGATATACTTTTATGAATAACTGGAAGATTTGCTTTATAAATCTACTTTTTTCAAAAGGAAGTTGTCAGATTTTAATTTGTCAATCTATTTTATGGTCATTAGTATTTACTTTTCTGATTCTTAGTTTGTACAACATTACGACTGACAAAACTGGAGTTAGGGCTGCTACTGAATATCTGGTTTCCCATTGTGTTTGATAATGGATTTTTGTGACTGCTTTGTTTCCTGTCTTTAAAACCAACAAATGCTTAATAGGAAAGCAAACTTCAGATACACACTGCATCTATTTTCAGAGCAGTATCTTCAAAGGGCAGTTGTAGTTGATGTCTTTTTGCTTAACTTTCTGAAACTGGGTGGTAGGAAAACACATGGTGCAAAGACGCTTCCGTGTCAGTCTGTTGTCTGCAGCACATCAGCGGTAGCTGCTGAAGCCTCCTGGAAAGCTGTCAAGCTTTCTGTTTGGTACTGCCAGTATCGTGATGAAACAGAGCAGTGTTAGCTTTTATTCATGCAGTGTTAAATATAGCTTGTATTAACACAGCTATGTTTTTTGTTTTTTTGTGGGGTTTTTTCCCTTCCCCAAAAGCATCACAATGATCATCAAATTATATAGAATCATAGAATGGTTTGGGTTGGAAGGGACCTCTAAAGGTCATCTAGTCCAACCCCCCTGCCTTGGGCAGGGACATCTTCAACTAAATGAGGTTGCTCAGAGCCACGTCCAACCTGACCTGGAATGTTTCCAGGGACGGGGCATCCACCACCTCTCTGGGCAACCTGTGCCAGTGTTTCACCACCCTCAGCTTAAAAAATTTCTTCCTTATATCTAGTCTAAATCTTCTCCCCTTTAGTTTAAAGCCATTCCCCCTTGTCCTCTTGCAACGGGCCCTGCTAAAAAGTCTGCCACCATCTTTTTTATAAGCCCCCTTATATCAGGCCTCTCTTACTGCTAAATAACTTAAGAATATAGAAAATGTTTTTCTTTGCAGCTTAATGCAGAATCTGATTTGATTCTCTTTAGAGAATCACCTGATGCATCTGATACAAAACACCTGTGAAAGTACTGGATAAGTAATTAGAGATTAAATAGAATTGCCTGTTTTGAGAAACAGATGAATAGGAAAATTCAAATGTGGGGAAAGTAAGAAACAGTATTAGACCCTATTCTACCTGTTCTTACTAGAGAATGCTTGCAGCATCCTGTATTTCTGTCTTCCCCTTTAAAACCTCAATGGCAATTTCTTTGGAAGTATTAAAATCTGTTAAAATGTTTGAAAACAAATTTGAGATGACTCAGCTGCTAGTCATGAGTTTCTGGAAAGTTCTTCCATGTGGTGGGTATATGGCAAGGAAATGAAGATCACCTCCCATCTAGCAGTTATGTTAAAAATGCGTGAAGAGTACATGCAACTAAACAGCGTTAGGGTTTTTTTTCCTGTGCCACCTTTATTCTGCCTGTGTGCTCTTCCTCTACACTGCCCATCTCCTTCACTTCTGTAGAAGTTAAGCTCTGTTTGCAGCTGTCTCCTTATTTAACTGCCTTTAAAAGGAACACGGAGCCTGGGTAAAGAATAAAGCAGTCTGTGGCCTCTCCGAGACATCTAGTTGCAGGCATAATAGTGACACTGGTGCCTGCTGCTTCAAAATTGCTTCTCTCCCCTTGGTCCAGATAGTTTGTTATACTTCAGCAGGTTGCCGTTAGGAAACTACAGGAAACACATTGTGAGATTTTGTTGATGTATTTTGTACAGTTACAGCACTAATAAATAAAGCCTTCATCTATGATTGAAATCCCATGCAAATCCAGCACAACTGTGCAGCTTGGGCTCCCGGCAGCCTGCCGCAGTTCATCTCGTGGTGCTTGCGGAGCTTGCATGCACGCTGCTGTGCAGTTAAAAAAAAAACCTTTATCACGCCTGTTGCTTCAGCTAGCTTATGTGGAGGAAGTAAGCAGTGCATACAGACCCAAACTGGGAGTTAAACTTCTAGGTATGCTATGATGGGTCTACTCAGGGTGTGGCACTATAGAATTGAATGGTAAAGATGGTTGTGTTTCTCCATGAGTGAGTATTAATTTCATTTAATGTTTCTGCAAACTTCCTTAAGGAAGTATAGTACTGTACAAAAAGAAGAGCTTAGGTTATTTGTTGGCAAGAGAGTGCTGACAAGATAAGAACATTTAGTTGCTACGTGATGGAAAACTGAAAAATCCAACAAATTGCACCAGGTAACCATTTGATACAACATGTAACAACAAGTTTCCATATACTTAATCTGCCACCCCATAGTGTCTGTAGCTCTCTAGTGCCTGCACATGACTCCTCAAAGGAGACGCTGTTTGCAGTCCCCGGGCTCAGAGACAGGCATGGCAATAACTTAGATGGAATGTGGGAAGGAAGAGGCATGATATAGGAGAAAGTTACTAGGTCCTTTACAAGGTAATGGCCATTTTTTCCCATTCCCTTCAGTATTTTGACTAATTGTCAGTGTTTTCTTGCTAATGAATAGTTTTATTTCATCATATAAACATCATACATAAACATCTCCTAAATGTCTCTGTTACACAAGTGCACAAAAAAGTCTACTATCAAATTTTCTGATGGGATGCCAACCAGTTACAGAGTGTTTGAGTCACCTCTGCTTTCAAGTATTATCTGAAGAAACAGTAGTAACATGTTTTATACAGATCTAATAAAGTGCTGTGGTTAATTCTTATATCGAGATGTGGGGTCTTGCTGCTGATACAGGACACCATTTTTCCCTTGAAGGCTTTAGCTAGAAATGAATTTTGTTCACTATGGAGAACCAGTGCTCTGTGATAATTCTGTATGCCTCACTTTAAATAAACCATTACATAGCCATACAAAGATGATTGTAAAAATGTGTTACCAAAGGAAATTGGGTGTGCTTACTCGGCTGGCATGAGTAGCTGTTACAGTAATGCAGCTTTGAATAGAGAAAATTGACATTGAGGTCTCAAGCCTAATTTTCAGAAGAATGTGTATATCTAAAATCAGATTGATTGCCGTACCAGGTTACGTCTCGATACAAAGACTGATGTTCCTAATGTTACAAAAAATTTTGCTGAGAAGGTGATTTGAAAGGCAGTCTAAAAGCCAGGTTTGTCATCTGGATTTTTGTGACAGCAAGGTTTTATGGGTTTGGTTAAAAACTAGGAAAGATAATTCTACTTATGATGCAATGTACAAAATATAAGAGCTTTATAGATGCTACCAAAACCCTACCAAAAGTGCTCTGAATAACGAAAGTATTGATATTATCCCTTCCCTTTGCTGAAGTCTGAATTGAAAGATAGAAGCCCACTTCTGGAGGATAAGGGAAGACAGAAATACAAAATAAAAGTGTTGGAGTCACTGAGGCTGTCATCTTTGATGAGAGCAAACAGCTGTATTTGGAAAAGAGCTGCATGTCGTCAGACCTGCAGTCCTATCTTGCAGAAGAGTCAAAGTACTCCTTGAATAAAAAGAGGAAAGGTAAGCATAGGATGTGACTTGCACCTGGGGAGAAGACAAATTGCTCTTCCTGCTGGTGTGGAGGTTCTGCTGTATGAGTTATGCCCTTGTTTCTAATACTTAAAATGTCTTGATACCAGCTGAAAAAGGCCATTCCAATTACATTGTTTAATACAGAATTACTGTCTCTCTTTGTTATTTGATCACCTGGCTTCCATCTTTGACTTGGAGTTTGATCTTCACCTCATTACGCCATGTTCTTTAGTACCTTGATTTCAAGCCTGTATTGCCAGAAGGCAGTTCAGGTAAAAACAACAGATTTATGGTATGTTTGAAAATGTGGAAATTACAAATTTAATTTGAAAGGGTAAGGGCAGGTAAGCACTGTACTTCAAGGTAAGGTTGGAGTATGTTATATGTAATAGTGTTAAAAACTTTTAATTGTTATCAACAGTTAAAAGTTGTAGGTACTGACCTTTCTGATTGTGTGCTTAAGTCTGCTGATAGCTGACCTGCTTCTGCATTACCACAAACTGACCAAATTTTGTTGTACAAAATTCTTGTCATATTTCACACCAAAACACATAAAGTCTTGTTTCTTTCTATTTTATCAATGGTTAAGGAGGACTTACAATGTGACAATGAAATGTTTGTGTGAACAATTTTTAATGCTGACCCGAAAAAATTCATCTTTGAAATTTTTGTACTTTCCCCTCAGATCTCTTTTTCTATCTGATTCCTTTCAACTACTGCATCTCTGAAGTCTTTTGGGATTCAGTTTTTGGGACTCAGCTTGAATAATTTACTTCTGAGTAAAAATGTGTGTCTGAAACTAGAAGTAACTTACGCTAAAAATCTGTATAACATTTTGCTTAGCGCTTGAGAGGTAGGTGAAGGAAAAAAAAAGCTGTAACTGGCTCAATGTGTAGTACTCCTTATATTATTTTTGTAATTGAGCATTTTGGAAAAATCTATACTCATTTTTTTTCTTTTCCTGCAAAAATGCATGTTGTTGTCCCAGGAGGAACAAAATGAAGGAAGACAAAATACTCTTTATAATTTAGAGTAGTAGACACGTAAAAAATGCTACAAGCTGAAAAATACTCTGTTCAAAACTCCTGTTCATTTTTTTTTGAAAGCTTTTCTACTGCTATTTCTATACAGCATATGAGAGACTTTTATTTCTTCTCTCCTTGACCCACCCCACCCACCAACCTGTAGCTTTAACCCTCTGTCAGAAAAATCAGTCCTGTGGAGTGGGGAACTGGGAGTGGGGGATTTGGGACTTCTTGCTAAAGAAACAGATGATGCCGTGCTAGGAGGAGCTAAAGTACTACTTTGAAAAGTTGTTACGTGGAGATAGGTGAACCTGTGTTACATTTGGAAAACCTTCTAATAAACACTGCAATAGGTGTAGTGCTTATTATTTTGGACATGAGGAAAAATTTCTCTACTGAAAGAGTTGTTAAACATTGGAACAGGCTGCCCAGGGAAGTGGTTGGGTCACCATCCCTGGAAGTATTTAAAAGACGTGTAGATGAGGCGCTTAGGGACATGGTTTAGTGGGCATGGTGGTGTTGGGTTGACGGTTGGACTCGATGATCTTAGAGGTCTTTTCCAACCTTAATGATTCTATGTAAGAAACCTTTCAATCAACTATTTTTCCATTATCAAAAAGTATGCCCTTAATAAGCATTAATATGTTAATTAAAAAGTGTTTCTCTTTACTTGTCTGAAACTTTATATTTATTACAGGTTCAGAAATTTCACTAAACTAATGTGAGGGTTCTGTAGTTGAACTAGACAAAATACAAACGTGTAAACGAGTTTCTTCACAAATCTGATTCTGGAAGGACAGCTTCTTATCTCTGGTTTGTAGTTGTTTCATGCCACTGCATTAAAATGTATTCTTAATTAAAATTAAGAATAACAATTTTATACCAATTTTTGATAGCAAAGTAGTTTTCTTAGGTTTTAATTGAACTAGTGCCAAAACAGTTTTTCTTTATGGGAACTTGATTATTAAAATACAAACCAGAAAAAAATAGTGTCTGTTATACTACAAATAACAACCATTCCAAAGTTCCTGCAAACATACCTGTGTGCTTACCACTTGGTGATGGTTATGTAGCCCGGATCGTGACCAGGTTTCCAGTGTATATGCACATGAGTGAGCCTTCTCACGAGTAAGCCAACTGAGTTCATGGAATTAGACTGGCGCTCATGTGGACAAATCATGTCTCTGCTGATTTAGTCTCTATAGGCTGTATTTTTAAGTGTATTCAGTACTCAATATGATGATTGCCTTGGAGAATCTGGCATAAAGGAATTGTGAGCCATTCTGAAACTTGGCTTGTTGATATTTGTACAAACAGCTTGAATCTCCTTCTGCATACTGGTTAGTTTGAATAGCGGATTGTCAATCTTACAGTTACATTTTTTGCTAACTGAAAAACTTGCGCAAAAAAAAGGCATCTCATTTGTGAATAAGAAATGTTTGTGATGCTTCATTGTTTTTTGTATGTCAGAGCGATGAGTCAGTGGTCTGCAGTAGCTCTGATACCGTTTCATGGGTTATGATTATTTTTTTTTATTTATTTTTTAAAAGGCATTCAGTTGGTCTTAATCTTGGTGAAGTTTGTCCCTGTCATCTCTTGACAAGCCCAGAAACATGTTGGATCTCATTGCTTCTTCTCTAGGACTTGCGACCAGAAGTGCTTGTCTGTTTCCTGTGTTCCAGTTTGGCTAGGAATTCATGTTCTGGCCATAAGGTCAGGCATTTCTGCCATGTCTAAAAATGTCTTGCATATCAGGGTAAACTGATTTTTATGTAGGAGATTAAAAATTAATAGGACTGAAGACATTCTGACTACAAACTAAAATAAACCTGTAAGTGATGAAGAAAAAATAGTCTAAATTATTTTCCTCTCATGACTCATTTTATTTAAAATTTAAACAGATTAGACCTGCAAAATAGTGGAAGTAAATGTCCAGTTAAAGGAATGCAACCTTTCTTTGACACTTGTCAGACTGTGACACTGTCCTCAGGATTCAGTTAAAGCTATCTGTAACTGAAGCAAAAACAGAAAAAAAACCAAAATGGTACTCGATTACTACTTTCTAGGTAGATTACCACCTTCTTGAGGGGGAAAAAATGTTGACTTGAACTGAGCAGCAATGCTGCTCAACAGAAAACTTGAAAACTGTTGAACATTTTGCAGATCTTTGGAAAAGCTCGTGTGCAGCTTTTTCACCAGCTTTCGTGTCCCCATTTTGTGAATGCCTCTCATTTTCTGTTGGCGTGTGTCCAAAACTTTTAAGCCAGATTTATAGCTATGAACAGCAGAATAGCATGCCCTGGCTTCCTCTGAGTTTGTGTCTGCCCTTACCTACCACCACACCTTTCTAATTTTGATTGCTCGCCTACCTGCTCTGTACCTTCATTTTCCTTTCCCCAAAAAGTCCCCACCAGAGTCCCAGATCTCCTGGGACTGTCCCCTCCCTGCTGCCTGGGGGAGACGCAGGACTTGGTATTCACGGGGCTGAACCAGCAGAAGGGGTTGAGCAGGAGGCCAGGCGGAGCCCTGCTGCAGCCCTTCCCCAGGTGGGAAAAAGGACTGAATCTGTTTCTTCTCCTTGTCGTTGGCCATAGTGGAGAATTTTGAAGCTACCTTCAGTTTGGCCAATTTCAAACAAACTTGGAGTGGGTTGAGAAAAGGATGCACAATGCTACTGCATAAACCTTTCTCTTAACCATGTTAAAAATCTTTACTGTTATAACCTGGTGGTAGTAAGCATAAGTATTATACAGTTTCATTTTCTGTATTTAAAATTCTAACTTTATATTAATTTTCAGCATGCAGTATTCTTCTAAAAGGAAAGAGTCATTGGTGGCTATGTACGTGTAATTTGTCTGACTTCAGGTGTTAGTTGTCAGCAAGTTCTAACTTTAGCTTCTTGGGGTGCAATATCACCGAGGCTGTAAAACTCCACCTCAAAATAGGAAAAATGCTGAAATAAAATATGTAAATTGGTTCTTTGTATCCATTATTCTCCTTTAATTTTCAATTATCTGCTGTTCTTGCCATAGTTTTATTATTGCTCTGTGGCTGAGTCTGAAATGAACTTTTACTCTAAAGTTCTTTTGTAATGCTGGACAATTACCTAATTAAACATTCTTAGGTTGTCTCTAATGAGTTGTTCCTAACTGCAAACATTCTGGTCTGATATTTGGAAGTAGTAAACACCGGTTTTAGTCATAGGTAACCGTGCTTTGAATTTATATAATATTCTAAAAGTACTGGGTGGGCGGGCTTGGGTGGAAATCACCTGTTTTCTTTTATTCCCACCTCTATTTTTAAAGCATGGTGTTCCTGATTGACAGGTGGTGAATATTCAGAATTAATTTTATTTGGGAAGAGGTTTGGCATGGCTTTTACCTGCCACCTTTTAATCATGTAGAATTGTTTGCTTCAAATTAGTAGAGCAGTATTAGTACAGCTCCAACACATCTCGTAGTTGAGTTGGTATATTAAAGGTTACTGTTTTGGACTGTTGCTATATGCACTGGCAATTTATTGTGTGCTGAACAATTTCAACCTAAATATGTTGCTGCAAGATAGACTCGTTACACAATTTGTAATGACTCTCTCATTCACTCCCCTTAAGGGTAAAGACTTTAACTTGTGTCCTGTGATTTATATATGTACGTTTTGTTTGTTTTTTTTCCCCAGAGATCTCCAGAATCACACCTATTTTGTTCAATCACCAGAGTAAATACTAAAGGCCTCTTATTAAAGTAATTTGCTCGTTTCTAGAATTCTACTCTGTTTTATGAAAGGTGCTGCATTTGAAGTTTCGTTCCTGGGGCTGCTTTCTGGTTGTGTATTATGTGCCAGTTTATTTGGATCACTGGGAAAATAACGCTGTAACACATGGAACAGCAATAAGTGTGGCTTTGGAGAGTGTACCTTGGGAAATCTTCTGAAAGGTTTGAAGGAACTGATGAAGAATAGATGAGGGACAAAGGGTAGGGTTTTCCTTGAAAGCAAACAAAGCAGTTTCCCTGAGGTGTGTTTTCTGCTGGGGTTTGCACTGTCTGAAGTCTGCTCTGCAGTATAAAACTAGGATTCACCTGTCTGCATTTATGGGATTCTTCTGTGGTTTTGATTTAATTCCATATTTTTCAATGAGCTGGACAAAAGGCTGTGTTTTAAAGCATATGTGGAAAAAGAAGTTACATTAAGTCTGCAAGCAAATGTTCTTCCCCTCACTCCCTGCTTTCTTGAAGTATTTGACCTTGTAACCTTGTAATGTTAATATTTTCCTAAAAGCCTAACTCAACACCAATATCTGCTGTAGAAGTAAGCTTTCTTACTTGTGACCTTTCTAAATTGAATACAAACAGGGAAATTGTATTCTTACCAAAATTTCTTGAGTGTTTGATGGTTTGCTGTTTCTGTTGGTTCTGTTGAATCTGTTTTGGAGAGAGTTGAGGGTGAAAGTTTCTTGGGTCTGTCCCTCTACTTGAATACCATACTTGAAACAGTGTACTTTTTCTGTCTCAACAAGCTTTTTGCTACTACTTCTAGAATTTGTTGGAGTAGCAAAATAACTTGATACTGGGTATAATAAAAGACTTTGAAAATCTGGAGCTCAAGGGTGTTTTTTTTTTTTTTTAAATTACTGCTATTTTTCAGAGGTTGTGGGATTTCTCTTTGTGTCCTATTCCAGCAAAGGCCAATCTTCCTTGAAGATATGCCTCTTTCTCTTTTTCCCTAAGAGGTTAATTTATGGTTTATCTGTTTTGAATTAAGTTGTTATTGTTAAATACATAGTAGAATATTGTTAAATAAACTAGTAGAAAGATTGGTAAAAGGTCTTGAAAGTATAGATTTCTGTCTTGCTACTTTTATTCCATATTTGATTACTGACAAAAGACAATAAAATATGTCCAGTTAGAAAAGTGGACTATTCCAGAGAAGGGTAAAATGGACAAATGAAGATGCATCATAAAAATTTATTGTAGCCCGTCTGTATTGTCTAGACTATTCTTAACTCTGTTCCATAAAATGAAATCTCTAAATAGAATGATACTAGGGAAGAAGTTGTAGGTTTTTTGTTCAAGATCTGGCCTATAGTTAAAATGATCTTCGAAGGTTGTTTAAAGGCTTGCTTCCTGCGATGTTTAATTTGTTGCCATCATCTGTCAAACCATCCTGTCCCCTGTTCCAATAACAAATTGATTCCTGATAAATTCTGTTTCCGAGTCCTTTCTGGCTCACTTGCTTCTTCCATAGGAGCTGTTGCTTAACAAACGCAATTCAGAGCAGTGTACTGGCATAAATCAGTTACATGGTGCTTAACAAAAGACTGTTTTGACATGACAAGTCACTGGTAAAAACAGCCTTTTTAGTTTCTGCCTTTTCAGAGAATCAAAATAATCACCTGGCAGATGGAATAGGACAGGAGAGAGATTGAGTTCTGAAGAAAAAGGCAAACAATGCAAAACACATAAAATAATTAGCAGGTAATTCCCCCACCCCCCAAAAAAAAGATTCAACTTTGCATTTAAATACCTACCTACACATTTACCACTGTTGTACTGAGTGTGGGGAGGTGGGGGGAAGTCACCTGCAATACCAATATAGGGTCTGTAAGAGTGGTCATAAACAATGAGACAAATACTGAGCCAAAGAACTGAGTCCTTTCTTTAAAACTGAAGAGATTTCATTACAGCTCTTGAATTTTCTTCCATTTCCATCCCTGTAGTAGAACTTGAGAGTCCAGAGATCAGTGGGATTCATATGTACTCAGGTTAGGAAAAGTAACCAATTTTTGCTGTTTCCTAAGGGAGATTTCTAGTACATCTTCATTTATTTTAATTTTCAGTAAGCAGTGGTTGTACTTTGACAGCTAAGAAAGCCTGGTTGTGTCCCAGCACGTTCCAGTTTTTCTTGCCAGGTGTCTGCAGATCTTAGCAAGGGAATTTCTGTAGTAAAATGTAAAGCTTAAATTTTTTGCTTTCTGATACATAGGCTCAGAAGGGATTACACCAGAATTCTTAGGTTCTGTCCAAACTACGTATTCCAGAAAAGTTTTGCAACTAATTTGTTGAAATTAGTTAACCTAATGACAAGCTAAGTCTTGTCCTTAGTTTTCTTTTTATTAGACTAGATCAAGATTCTTCCTCATTCTTAAATCACAGCTATCGTGCAGGAATCGGAAAACATAAAGCTTGAGAATTTTGTAGACTGGTATAGGAAGGGCAATGTGATGGCCAGTTTCACACCCATGTCTGTCAGTTTTGTGGAAAATAGCAATAAACTAGCATCAAGCAAAGCTATTGCCATTGCTTCTTGTATTATGGTTCTCATACATACTGTGCAAGATTCTCTTTAAAACAGAAAAAAAACCTTAGCAGACATAAACTTAAAAAAAAAAAAAGATTTCAAATAAACTTAAATATATATATCCCAACTAAGATGTAGGAGATACTTGCCTGAGAAGATGGCTTTGTTATCCAGTGCAGCTATTACAAAGCATGCAGGTGCCTATTCAAATTTGTGTTCAAAACATGATAAAAAAAATAGCAATAGCATTCACTGATACCAAGTTCAATACAAAGGTGAGTAGATGAAATGTACTGCTGTGCTGGGGATGAGAACAGATGATTTTGCAGATCTTTCTGACCTGACCTAGCAGCCACAAATAAGATATGTGTTTTGTATGTGGCTTTAAATTATGTTACAAACACCAAAACTGAATCGAGCTGACATGATGACATCAGATTCTACCCAGTCCCGAAGAACTTTCATGTGCAGTGAATTATTAAAACTTTATTGTTGTTTCATTGTTTTTATCAGTGCTATGAACTTGTGTGTGTGTGTATATATACTAAAGCTGAATTGTAAGTATATGTGAAATTGTCAGTCTTGGACGTTGTTGAGCGGAGTACATCCGTAAAGCTGTGTGTGTGCATAAAAAAAAAAAAAAGATTTCAATAAACTTTAAATTTATATATCCCACCTAAGATGTAGGAGATACTTGCCTGAGAAGATGGCTTTGTTATCCAGTGCAGCTATTACAAAGCATGCAGGTGCCTATTCAAATTTGTGTTCAAAACATGATAAAAAAAATAGCAATAGCATTCACTGATACCAAGTTCAATACAAAGGTGAGTAGATGAAATGTACTGCTGTGCTGGGGATGAGAACAGATGATTTTGCAGATCTTTCTGACCTGACCTAGCAGCCACAAATAAGATATGTGTTTTGTATGTGGCTTTAAATTATGTTACAAACACCAAAACTGAATCGAGCTGACATGATGACATCAGATTCTACCCAGTCCCGAAGAACTTTCATGTGCAGTGAATTATTAAAACTTTATTGTTGTTTCATTGTTTTTATCGGTGCTATGAACTTGTGTGTGTGTGTATATATACTAAAGCTGAATTGTAAGTATATGTGAAATTGTCAGTCTTGGACGTTGTTGAGCAGGAGTACATCGTAAAGCTGTGTGTGTGCACGATCTGGGTTTGTTCCCCCTGCTTACTGCAATTCTGTACTCTCAAATGTGTGCAGTTGTTTGTCACACAGCCACACTCTTGTTTCTTAACATTTATCCATTAAGAACTGAAATTAGACAGTCATGCTAATTTTTTTTATGATTCATAATTTAACTGAATGTTAAATTCAGTGTGTGTGTATGTTTGTTATAAAATGCTTTATTTTTGCAATGAGGAAACTAGTACAGTTTTTAGGTTTATTTTCTTACATAGAGCTTCCACAGTTTATCTGTCTAATAGAGGTCAGATCTTTAAAAGACAGAGTATATCTTTAATTCTGGCACTTGTAAGGACCTCCTCTTGTAGCATGAAAGATTTACTTCAGTAGTAGCCTCTTGTTCCTTCTCTTGTATTCAAAGATTTCTGTTCATTTCATTCAAGGGAAGGTCTGCTTTTAAACTGTGTGCTGCAATTATTGCCGACAGTAATGAATTGGCTTTAGTTAAGGTAACCTAAAATTAAGGTGACTTGTTATCTTTGAAATTACTGAACAGACTCTGGAAGAGAAAAAATGTTTATGACCCATGGCTGTTGGCAAAAGTTCTAACTATAAGTTTTTTTTTTTTTTTAATGCCAGCCAAGATGTTCAGAATGAATAAAACCTAATGTTACAGACAAACAGGAGTAACCGGTATGTCAGTAAGCTTTTAAAATTGCATGTGCCATTGATCTCACAAGTATGTGATAACTAATTGTTTAAATATTTGGTTTTATTATTCTAAGGGAGAAGGTACTGTAGATTTTACACACATCTTCCCTGTTATTCATGCATACTTCTGTCTGAACAAGTAAAGGAAGTAAAAGAAATGTGAAGTAAAGATGTCCTTCCTCAGAAGTCAAACGTTGCTGTTGCATGAGCCAAAATAGACAATAGAGTTACTGGGAAGTCTTGGATTTAAAGGTTTTTCTGCCCCTGCAGTTTGTGGAAAAGGAGGTTAAACATCATTTGAACTGCCTAAACTTTGAAAACAACTACTTCTACGTAAATACATTTTAAAACATTTTATTTAAATTCCAGTATCGGGAAAGAGTAAGCCATCCCAACCCTGCATAGATCCAATGTCATATCCTTTTCCCCTGCAGGTATTATATTTTTGGCAGTAATGCCATTCATTTGGGGACTGAGTCTAAAATTCAGATGTCAGGGGGAGGAGGGGACAGGAAATCCTATTATTTTTCGTGTGCCATCTTTCTAGTCCTACTGGTGTGTAGCTGAATAGCATTTTCCAGGTAAGAACACTTGATTCGCTCTACTCTGGGACTGAACAAGCTTGCGTAAATTGGAAGTCCTTTACAGACATGTCCTAGAATCCCCCCTCATACTCCAGAAACCAGGGTAAGGCACATTTCTACAAGGAAATTTTATCAGGAGCCTGAAGCTGGAGGTTGTAGAGGGGAGGGAACATGTCCAGAGTAGTTTAGATACTAATCCTGATTATTTGTTTCCCCCTTAATGCTTATTTCTCTTTTGGCTTGTTTTGTGTTACAGACACAGCAATATAACAAAACTAATTGTGGTTTAATGCTGGTGAGCAGCTCAGTGCCACCCAGCCCCTCTCTCACTCCGCCCCAGTGGGATGGGGAAGACAATCATAAGGGTAAAAATGAGAAAACTTGTGGATTGAGATAAAGGCAGTTTAACAGGCAAAGCAAAAGCTGCATGTGCAAGCAAAGCAAAACAAGGAATTCAGCCGCTCCTTCCTATGGGCAGGCAGGTGTTCAGCCATCTCCAGGAAAGCAGGGCTCCATCACGCTTAATGGTTATTGGGAAGACAAATGCCGTAACTCTGAATGTCCCCCCTTCCTCCTTCTTCCCTCAGCTTTATTGCTGACCATGATGCCATATGGTATGGGGTATCCCTCTGGTCAGTTGGGGTCAGCTGTTCTGTCTGTGTACCCTCCCAGCCTGCTCACTGGTGGGGCAGCGTGAGAAACAGGGAAGGCCTTGACACTGTGTAAGCACTGCTCGGCAATAGCTAAAACTTCCCGGTGTTTTCGGCACTCTTGGTCACAAATCCAAAACATAGCCCCATACAAGCTACTATGAAGAAAATTAACTGTCCCAGCCAAAACTAGTACAAACTCCACCCTTATTCCATACTGTTTATATCATGCTCAGGTCCCACACTATCCAATACATCCTCATTATCCACACCCCACACACATGCCCCTTCCTGTCCTTTGATATATACACAGATACCGTTTCCTTAGTCTATGGACCACCCTTGTAAAGTGCCCATAAAATGCCCATTGAGTTCATTTACTTCATGACATGGCCTCTTATCTGTTGTGATCACTCAGGGCAGGAGAGCTGGTGTGTTGTGTGGAGTTACTGGGCACCAAAGCCAGCTCAGGTCGGGTCACTGCTGCACTTGAACTGCCTCGTGTGAGGCTCATCCTCCACTGGTTTGAATAGTTCCTGCTGTAGCACTTCCTATAACATACAACTGAAATCATGGGTTACAGCAATTTAAAGGTATAGCCATTACAATCTCCACCCTGGTCCCTTTGGGCCACGTTATAGGGTTTAACATTGCAATGAACCTCCTACCCTTGCCCCTGCTCCCATGTGGGGTCCCTCCCATGGAATATTGTCCTTCAAGAACTGGTCTAATGTGGGTCCTCTCCATGGGGTACAGTCCTTCAGGAGCGGATGGCTGCAGCGTGGGTCCCCCGCAGGGCCACATGTCCTGCCAGAAAACCTGCTCCTGTATGGGTACCTCTCCACAGGCCACAGCTTCTGCTAGGAGCCTGCTCTGGTATGGGCTCTCCACGGGCTGGAGTTTCCTTCAGAGCATGTTCACCTGCTCCGGTGTGGGTTCCCTCCTACTGACTTCTGCCATGGGGTTGCACATTTTGTACAAAGTAATAGATCATAGTATGTTCTCAGCATTTGTTTTTCACATTGGTTTTGGTTTCTGCTCTTTTTCCTTTACTCTTCCTTTGCCAGTGTGCTCTGTTTTTCTTCCATTTCCTCCTGTGAACTACTCTGATTTTCCCATATGTAATCATGACTTCTAGCAAAGAAACTTGGGCTGCTTCTTGATTATCCATCTATGTCCTATATACTCCACATACATTAGACACTTTATGGAAAAACCTGGTGCCTGTGTAATCACAGGCAATTGTGTTGTACTTATCTTTGTACTTTTTAAACATTCCACTTAACATTAAGACTTGTTCTACTGAAATACTGGTCTATTTTATTGTGTTCAGTTACCTTAGTATTAGCATTATTGTATTTTGGGATATTGAAAATCTGGATCTCTTTTTAGAGATGCTAGATTTCTAGCATTTTTTTATGTCTACAGAATTATTACTTTTACTTTCATGGATACTAGTTTTGAAAAAATACAATATTCAACTAGAAAAAAGTTTGTCGTAAAAAGAACTATAATAGTTGAGAATTCATTTATCTACTTTTAGTATGGGTCTTATATTGCTCAATTGTTAACTAACTCTAAATTGAATTAGATTCAATGAATTGGTTTTCATCTTCCACTCTTCTTATTATCTTTTCTTTAATTAAGAGGTGTTGTTATCTGAGCCGTTCGGAACAAGGAAAGACTACAACATTAGTTTTATAATAAACTAACAAACTTCTGTTGAATTATTTTCATTAAATGAAGTTGCTTGTGGCTATGTGCTATGAGGCTACAATGCTGTAAATCTCAGTTTAACTACATCACTTAGGCTGGATCTATGAGAGAATATTCCAGATTTTAATCTGGAATGGCTGTTACGAGTGTCCTACTACATACAATTCAAGAAAAAATAGGTTGGGGTTTTTTCTGGGGGGGAGGGCATACCAACAACCCTCTCCCCTACATTTCTCTCAAATAAATTATTCTGCTAGAAGATTGACCACTCATAACAAAACTGTAACATAACATAACTCTACTTCACTGATAACAAACATTTTTCTTTTCTAGCACCCATACCTTTTGTTATTTAGTAAGGTTAACTTATTTTTGAAGTACATTCCCAAATAACAGTAATCCTGCTTTTCTTTCCTTTATTGAAAATAGTTCTGTTTATCTCATCTGTCTAATGGTATGCCCTGCTTGAAGAAAATTTATTTAGGTGGATTTTTCCAGTGGGAGGGTGTGGGGCGGGGGGGTGTCTTGGATAGTGTTTGGATTGACAGGACATTCCAGCATCCTATGGAGGAATAGGAAGTATGGAAGTAATCACTGCAGCGTATTCAGAAATATGTTGTACTGGACCAGGAAACACCATTTGCAGAACACCATGCATAAAGGTGCATTACAGTTGCATAGCCAAGCGGAGCTAGAAGCTCGCTAGCATGAGAAGTCGTTCCCACTCCTGCTGCTGTCCTCACTCCTAGCTACATGCTGCTGTTTCTTTCTTTTTTCCAGTGCTTATGTTCATCCAGTACCTTTGGGAACCAGTTCAACTCACTAATCTGACAGAAAACTAGCCTAGGGCCAGGAAAAGAGGAGAGAAGAGGAAAGTCCTGTTTGATGACAGTGAGCAACTCGCATGGCTCCACAGTCTTACCAACAGCGTAGTAGGGCTGTGCTCACAGGTACTCCGAGCAGCAGCTGTGCTCCATCACCTCTTGTCTGTGCTCTGTGAGTTCAACTGCTCACCTAATCACTCCCTAATGTAGTTTGGTTAGAATGAACCAGTTTAAAATAGACCAATAGCCGTATGTGGTGGGTTGACTTTGGCTGGCCACCGAGTGCCCACCAAGCCCCTCTATCACTCCCTTTCCATCAACAAGGCATGGGGGAAAAAATACGACAAAAAGCTCATGGGTCAAGATAAGGATGGGGACATCGCTCACCATCTGCTGTCATGGTACTGTCCCCCAATCACTGACTTGATTTGGGGAAATTAATTTATTGCCAATTAAACAGAGTAGGATAATGAGAAATAAGAACGTATCTATAACCACCTTTCCCCCACCCCTCCCTTCTTTCGAGGCTCAGCTTCACTCCCAACTCAGAATTCTATCTCATGCCCCTGAGCAGTGTGCAGGGCAATGGGGAATGGGGGTTGTGGTCAGTTCATAATGCTTTCTCTGCTGCTCCTTCCTCCTCACGCTCGTTCCCTGCTCCAGCATGGGGTCCCTCCCATGGGATAGAGTCTTCATGACCTTCTCCAATGTGGGTCCTTCCCACGGGCTGCAGTTCTTCATGAACTCTTCCAGAGTGGGTCCTCTTCAAGGCTGCAGTCCTTCAGGAATGGACTGCTCCAGTGTGGGTCCCCCATGGGCTGTAGGTCCTGCCAGGAGCCTGCTCCTGCATGGGCTCGTCTCCACAGGCCACAGCTCCTGCCAGGAGCCTGCTCCAATGCGGGCTCTTCACAAACTGCAGCTTTCTTCAGGGTAGATCCACCTGCTCTGGCGTGGGGTCCTCCATGGGCTGCAGGATGGGTATCTGCTCCACTGTGAACCTCCATGGGCTGCAGGGGGACAATGTGCCTCACCAAGGTCTTCTCCATGGGCTGCAGAGGAATTTCTTCTCCAGCACCTGGAGCACCTCCTCCCCCTCCTTCTTCGCTGACCTTTGGTGTCTGCAGTGCTGTTTCTCTCAGATATTATCACTCCTCTCTCCCAGCTGCTGTGCAGTATTTTTTACACTTTCTTAAATGCTATCACAGAGGCATCACCAGCGTTGCTGATGCTTTTCTCTAATATATTTCCTCTCTCCCAGCTGCTGTGCAGTATTTTTTACACTTTCTTAAATGCTATCACAGAGGCATCACCAGCGTTGCTGATGGGCTCAGCTTTGAGTACCAGCAGGTCCATCTTGGAGCCGGCTGAAACTGGCTCTGCCTGACATGAGGGCAGCTTCTGGTGTCTTCTCAGAGAAGCCACCCCTGCAGCCCCCCTGCTACCAAAACCTTGCCACATAAATACAATACACTATATTAACAAAGTTCTACGCATTTTGACTGAAAAAAATGGAGCTTTGCTCTTGAGTATATAACTTGTACATAAGGAATTCAGGGAGCCTGATTTGAAGTCCTTACTGAAGGAACATGCAATGAATTTAATTCATAGTTCATATGTAATGTGTAATTGAACTTAAATATTTTAAATGATCTCTCATTTGCTTTATCCTTGGAGGCTAATCCTAACTCTGTAAAACATTCTCCCTTTAGTATTTTCTATTTTTGCATAACAAAGGGCACTTCAGTGAACCTTTATCCTTATTACATTGTGCTACTGATAATGATCTGGATATTAAAATAAAAGCGGAGGCTTCTTATGTATTTTCCCTTTTAAGCAGGTAATTAGTACCATCCAACTTGTTCATTTTTTCAGAAAATGAAATTAGCAGTTTGTTAAGATGTCATCTTTCAGTGAAAAATGTTGATCTTCCTTGACAAGAGAATTTTACCTGTTTTGATACCTGGTCAAAGCAGAGGGATTACAAGGTGATTTACTGTGAATAAAATGTCTTTCAAATGCTATTAAAATGCAGAATGGGAGAACGGAGAACTAACACATACTCTCTCTGGTCTTTAGACTTCTGAAAAATGTCTGTGACTCCCACAAGAAAAAAAGGAGGGTTTGCATTTTACTGTTTTAATAGGGAATTTTTCAAGCAGTTTCATGAGCTTATGTTTCACAATTATAAAAAACTTTATTATCAATTAGTAATGATTATTGAGTTAGCAAATTGTGACCATTCTTAATTATAAAAGACGATGGGGAAAAAAAAATTAAAAGCTTTTCATTCTTAGACTTTCCAAAAAGGCATGCAACTTTCTTGATGTTTGACTACAGGGTTTTCTAGTTTGTGGATATGCAAGAATGAAAAATCACCTTATAAAAGTGAATTCCTGCTTGAAATCTTATATTTTAGTAATGCAAGCACATTTATATTAATATGAGCAGGAAAGGATTTTGTGTGGTGGTTTGCTTACGTATCTCTGTTCTATCAAAAGAAGTACAATTCCTTATTCTTAAACAAGTTTATACCTAACAGTTTACAGTGTGGTGATGGAGAAAATGAATAAAAATCTTACCTTGAATTGTATATCACATTTTTTAAATCTCAGCATAGAATTCAGAAATTGATTTACGTTTCCAGAATTTCCAAGAAAATTAGTTTTATTTTGGTCTGAAACACACCGGCATTTATCTCTAGATTATGTAGTATTAAGTTTCCTTCTTTTTCAGGTATTTATTTGTCTCACACATGAGCGTGCATTGTTTTGAGGAGTGGTATTTTTCATATTTACTTTGGGAAAGGGGAGAAAATGTGACTGAGGAGATACTTGTTGGCAGATAAGCAAGTCTTACGCAAAGGCTGCTCGGTAAGATCACATTGCAAAGTAGCAGTTAAATCTTTTTGCAGGTTTTTTTCTTACACATTTTCTTCTGTTTTGACTGAGTTTTCACTGTTTAGAAAATTAACTATTCTAGAAGTTGATCTGACAAAATCAGGTCTGCTTAGGCTTTGAAGTTTGCCCCTTTCAGTCATCTCAGAGGCGCTGAGGACAGCAGCTGTGGGCAGAGCTCGGAGCCTAGGGTGTCAGTAATTCTGACACCTTGAGTTGTGCTTTTTTTTCCTTCTCTTAGTTCTTCTGTTTTTCCTCATGCATTTCCTGATGCTCATAAAAGAATTCTGAGGCTGGTTTTAATTTCTGTTTATTCTATAAATTAGTAGAGGATAATAAACCTTCTTTTGCCTATTTCCCCTGGAAATAATGTCCTTGTTCTTTCTTTGCATAAACACATCTTATAACCTGTTTTCTTACGTCCTTTTGTTTCTGATTTCCATGACTGCTATTGCTGTATGAGTTGCCTACTAATTACGATTCAAATGTTTCCTTTATTGTTCAGTGAACAGGGTTTGCTTATGGCTTGTGGTAATAGGGTTTATATCTTTGCGATTCTCACACCTTATAGCAGTTAGGAGCCTGCAAGTCATGTTGTGAACCTGTTGATCTCCAAAAGGGAAAGGCAGAGTGTAAATGACATTTCTTCATTCTCTATTTCTTTGCTGTATAAAACTTCAATTAATTTCAAAAGCTGTCTAGTAGGTAAAACTCTCCATACCTACTGAAAAGACAGAGCATTCCAAGGATTTTGCTTTATCGTTTTTCTTGGTACAGATAGCCTATCTTCAGATAGTAAGTAGAACTTACTTTCCCAGTAGGAAACCCATTAAATGCTTCATTTAACAAAGAGTACATATATGATTAACAGGTCAGCAAAATCCCTCAAAATAAGTTTAGATATTCAGCTTTTTTTATAAATTCTGTTACCCTTATAAACCATCCTTTTAAGCACTGCTTAATACAAATTTTCATTTAATACTTCTACTCAAATAGGAAATAAATACACGTTGTCCAATTTCAGTATTTTCGGAAAGCATGCAAAGAGTAAATCATTTAGAAAGCATCCAATTTAGCTGCTGTAATACATACAAGAAAATTCAAGTAGCAATTCTTTCTTACATGTATAAATACTGTGCTTCATCTGATGGAGTGGACAATAGGTTTCTTATCATCATGAAATATTTATTTTAAAAATATGCACCGTACTTATGCTCAGCAGATCAAATTTTAGAAAAGGTTGTTCATAAAAACAACAATAAAAGCAATCATATTTATCTTTTTTTCCTTTGGTATCTGTAACTGAAAAATGGTTTGGTAGCAGAAGATATGAATTTGTAAAATCTAAATTAAATCAAGAGGCAAACTATATTTGACAACTTACAATTCTCATTTTAAAAAAGTATCTTTAATATTACACCAAATCCAGTGTGGATTGCTGCCAAAACAGGGGGTTCCTTTTCAACCCCAGCTGCTTGCTCACACCATTTCTTTTGTGGTAGAAGTACAGCAGCTGCCTGCTGGCCCATTGACCAGTTGATCTGATGGAAAATTAACACACTGCTGGGGTGGGCGGAGGGGAGGGCATCAGCTTCCTGAACCAATGCAGAGCAAGAGGAGGAGGAAAATACAAGGAAGCCTACAATTACAATGGGTTTGGTATATGGTGAAAAATTATCTTTAACTCTCTTTGGAGGAACAGTCCAATGAAGTCTACTGTGAAGCAGCAGCTTCTACTCTAAAAAAAACTCCTTAGTTTTTGGATGATTTATAATCATGTTCTAAATTATTTCCTGTAAAACTACGTAAAAAAATTGCTTCAAGGAAAGCAAACAGTTCTCCACGAACAATGTAACAAAGCTTTAAGGAAGAATTTTCTAAGGTGATAAATGTATTTAATCCAAAAAGTTTGGTAAAAACATGACACAGAGGTCAGGACATTTTTGATATTTATTTAAAAAAAAAAAAGTCTAAATATAGGCCTACATTTGGTTGACCATACATTGCATTAAAAGTTATGTTTTCTGTAATCATGGTTTCACTGGTGTCCAAAGAATTTTAAGCTGTTAAAGCAGCTTACCTGTGGAGAATTTTCTTGGCTTTCCTGGCATTTTCTTACCCATTCATTGCCCTGTATGGGCACTGGAGTTGTAAAAGTAACCAAGAGACCTCAGTTTGGAAATAGAAAGTTTTTGTCATCTGCCGCCACCATCCAAAGGGAAAGTCCTTGGTATCATCTATCCTTGGTGCCTTTTATTTTCTCCATAACATGGAAAATGCTAGAACTTGCATGGTTGTAACTCCTTATCCACATCACCTGCCATCTGTTTCTCTCAAATTGGTTTGCTACTTTTAATTGACATACTGAACTGGCCTTGTATATTATTTTTAAAGGTTGAAAGAATTTATTGTTACAAACTCATAGAATGGTTGAGGTTGGAAGAGACCTCCAGAGGACATCTAGTCCAACACCCCTGCTCAGGCAGGGCCATCTACAGCTGGGTGCCCAGGACCACGTCCAGATGGCTCTTGAGTATCTCCAAGAATGGAGACTCTACAACCTCTCTGGACAACCTGTGCCAGTGCTCAGTCACCCTCACAATAAAAAAAGTGTTTCCTGATGCCCAGAGGGAACCTCCTGTGTTTCAGTTTGTGCCCATTGACTCTTGTCCTGTCATAGAATAGAATCATAGAATAATTTAGGTTGAAAACGACCCTTAAGATCATTCAGTCCAACCATTAACCTAACGCTACCAAGTCCACCGCTAAACCGTGACCCTAAGTACCACATCTACATGTCTTTTAAACACCCAGGGATGATATGACTCAACCACTTCCCTGGGCAG